>NW_022900936.1:41888316-41939784 GCF_012274545.1 Fukomys damarensis
TGTACCGGGGATCGAACTTGGGACCTTGCGATTCAGGTGGCAGAAACACTAAGCTATAAAAGTTTAAGCTTGGAATTTTCACTGCAAGTTGGCCACGCTTCAGTAGCACATTCTGTTCAGGACACTCTTGAAGAGAACTTTGTAAGGGAACCAAACTCAGAGGAGCATTCCAAATAGATGTCCTGATCCTGAAGCAGCTGCCCCTTCTCAGCTCCATCAGTCATTCCCAGATTTTTAAGTACACATAAAACATTTGTCAGAAATATTTTTGAGCTGAAGTATTGCAGAGGGTAGTTTATCATTTCAATTGTTTTTATTGCTTCTTCTTCTTTTCTCCTACTATGTTCATTTCCCTTTTGCTCCTTAAACTTTTCACATTTTTCTTCCCTTTCTCCTACTACTCAGTTGTTCCAGGAACCTTGTCCTTACTTTTCCTTCAGTTTCTTTGAAGCTTGGAACATCTTATTGTTCTGATTCATTAGACTTCATTTCTTCAGAATTCTTTATTTCTAACAAAGTATTGTTGATACTACTATATTTTGAGTAGTGTATCTTATAGTAATATTTTTCAGCCTTGAGTGCACATTAAAAATCACTTCAGCACGGTTATAGCTTCTAGCTAGATGCCCCCCGACCCAGCCTTATTTAGTCAGAGGTGTCTGGATCTAGAGTGTGTGTTGGGTTCATGGTGCAATGCTAGGATTAATGATAGGCAGTTACTAAATCAGTCCACTGATTAGTTTGGTATCACCCTAATCGCAGAGCCTGGATACAGCATAAGGGACAGAAAGAGGCTTGTCTTGTCCCTTGCTTGTTTGCTTTGCTACCTTCTGTCCACCATGAACTGTGATGTGTCTGTCATACCACCGTACCTTGGAGCCATCTGATTATGGACTGAAACCTCTACAAACTGTGAGTTAAATAAACCCTTTCCCCTTTAACTTTGTGTGTTGGGTATTTTGTCTGAGAAATGAGAGAAAAGTGACTAAGACAAATAGCTTTAAAAACAGCAATACCTGAGTTCCTGCCCCATATACTCTGATATAACACAGTGTATGACCTGAGTATCAGGATTTTTTAAAACTTTCTGGGTGAAAACATATAACATGACAAAATGACCTACACGAATTTGCATTCCCCATCATTCCCTTCCACCAAAATCAGAGTTTACTAAGGGGGGAAAGAAAGTATAATGTATTATTTTTATTATTCACAATTTTGTTGGATGAATGAGTCAAATTGAACAAGAGAGAAATGGTAGATATTTATTCATGTGATCCAAATAATAAAGGAAACTAAATTCTGTTTTCCATTAGTTAGCTAAGGATCAGTTTATTTTCATGCTGCTATAATTTGGACATTTTTGTGTTTTGTAATTATCCTATATGTATTAAAATATTCAGCTTTTTAAATATGTAGATATTTTAACTCAATGCTAATTTCACAATGCTGTTATGTGTAGATATACATAGATGGAACACATATGGATGAAGACCAAGAATATCTTGGTAAGGATTCTCCTTCAAGGTACTGCTTTCATCATTTATCCCCCTTCAGGTTAAGAACTTTTTTTAATCCTTCAAAGACCTCTTTTTATGCTTAAAGCATGTTAGCAATCTTGGCAATAAATTAATGCTATGTGTAATCTTCGCTGAGAATAGGCTATATTATTACATTTGTAATTTCTCTTGCTAGAAGAGAATATGTTTCCTCTTATTAAGGACATCAGATTAGCCTCAGACAACATAATTTTCTTAGCAACTTCGCTCTGCCTTTTAGACATATATGCATCAAAGCACTATATGATAACTGAATTAAGCCATCTTACCATAGCCAAAACAAGACAGAAATGCATCAAGATGCTTTTATTTCATTTTCATTGTCATTTAAACCCAGTGGCAGGGTTGCCTAGAGAATTTCCCCTATATTTGCCAAAACAGTAGCTATGAAAGACATCTCCAGGGAAAACTCAAATTTTTTTCTCTTTCTTGAACATCCTCACCCCTAGACAAATATGCATAATTTATGAATATATACAGTAAATATCAGTGCTCAACAGAAAAGCCATAGGTTATTTCCTAAATTCCTAGTCAAAAAGCAGACTATGGCTAATGGTTTAATTTGCTCAAACCCTATTTTGCCTGACTGTGAGGGACATTAATGATTCAAAAGAAATATATTCCCCTTTCAAAGCAGATCTCATGGGTGTGAAAATTGATGGCTCTAATGGCCAGACGATTCATCAGGGACTCAATTGACCATTGTAATTTAAACCTAAACTGAGAAATTTCTGAAGTGAAATTAAAGGGTAAAGCTGCTTCAAATTATAGTATTAGTTCATATTGTCTCAGACAAACCTCAGCATAAATGGTCTGATGCCTGCATGGAATAAATGAGCTTTGGATTGTTGCATACCTGAATGTGCAATCACACTCACCAACAGTCTTCTCATTTTACCCAAATAAATACTGAGTAACAATTAATTTAACATTCTTTTTATACCTTCCATCTTTAAACTATTTAAATGACATTTAAAAATAAAAGTCTTTCATACCAGAGAAACTATTCGGTATTTACACATGTGTGACTTATAATAAACTGTGATAGTACATAAGATCCTAATGAGATGACTGACATTGTGAAATGGGAAGAAAAGGTCTAAAGTTGTAGGGAAGGTGGGATGGGCAGGGGAAGGGTAATAAGAGAAAAGAAAAAATGTGAGAAAATGAAAAGATTAAAATAAAGTGGTTGTAAATAGGGAGGCGAGGAGGGGTGAAGGGAAAGCAGGGACAAGGGGAAAAAATGAGAACCAAGACTTGTCACGTGAAGGTACAGGATCATAACAATGAATGTAACTGTACTGTATCTCTAAAATGTACCAATAAACTCAATCAAAAGGAAAAAAAAAAGTCTTTCAGAACTGGGCACGGTTGTGTCAACCTATAATCCTAGCTGACAGGTGGATGAAACAAAAAATTACAAGTTCAACTTTCAACCATTTGGTTCTAAATATCTCTAGTTCATCTTAAGTGAAATAAATAGGACATGCATGTGTAAATAACAAATTGTTTCTCTGGTGTGAGAAATTGAAAGTGTAAATGAGGAGTATGATAGATATTATGAAAGAGGAAGAAAATGTTCAAAGGGGAAGGGGCATGAGGTGAAAGAAAAAGAAGGAAAACATGGAAACAAAGCTTATGTAAATAGGGAGTGTGGAGGGACTGAAGAGAGCGAAAGAGAATGGGGAAAATAAGAACCAAGAAATGTACGGGTGCACGTTCCCAGTAATGAACGTGATCATGACGTTTGCCTAAAATGTACCGATAAACAGTGAATTGTAAAAAAAGAATTGCGAGTTCAAGACCACCCCGGAAATTTTAGTGGTCTCAAAATAAAAAATAAAAAGGCTGAGATGTAGTGTATCACTCTCTTGGTTCAATCCCTGATACAGCAAACAAAGCGAAACAGGTCTTCTAAATGTCTAGTAATTTATATAATTTAAAAAATTTATACAGTTTAAATAAAGCCAATTAATAGTCATGTATTATCAGTTCTTCATAAGAAAATCAACGATTTGTTTATGTTGATTGTAGAATACATACAATGTGATTTTTGAGATGGATATATACACACGTAAAATTATTATGGTTTAAACAAATGTATATAGCCATTCATTTCAATGGTATCTTTACATACATTAAGAACATGTTTAATCTATGTTTCGGTATACAATACATTCTTGATATAGTCCTCATGATTCATGTTAAATCTTGAGATGGATTCATCCTACCTAAATGCAAATTTATACCCTCTGAGCTGCATCTCTCCCTGTCCATCTCTACTAAGTACTGATCCACTCTCTATTTGTTATATTTTTTCTTGAATATTCCATATATAAATGAGATCATGCTGCACGTTTTGTTAGTTATCAGCCTTATTTTACTTAGCATAATATCATCCAGGCTCATCCATGGTATTACAAATGACAGTGTCTCCTGGTTCAAGTCCAAATAATATTCCAGTGTGTGTATATATATGCCTATGTGTGTAACAATTTTGTTACTCATTCATCTGTTGGATGCAATTTATATATTTTATATTATTTATGTAATTTATATATTTAAATACTAATGGCCACTTCTTAAAGGATGTGCTTTAAGCATGATTTTTTAACCTGAGCAAATGATGTGGTTCACTAATAAGACTGTCATTTTGAGAGAACACTTTTCTAGAGTTCCAAGATAAGTAGATTCATGAGGTTAGATAGTCCTTCCACAAGAATGGTTTTCAACAAGGAACACCAGCTACCTTGCAGTGGTGGTGAACCTGTGATACATGTGCCACAGGGGCCTGTTTGTATCATTGAAAGTTCTGAAAGGTTCACCATCGCTGGCTGAGCCAGCTGAAGAGGTCAAATCATGAATCTACAGGACTTTGGGCAATCAGCTGATAACCTATCTGTCTGAGCCATGGATTTTCTCTAGTATGGGTTTTACTACCCTCAGATTATTGATACACAGCAGTGTCCTCATTGGCTTTTCCATTGCTGGGACAAAATACACAGCACCTACAATTTAAATGAGAAATTAATTTGGCTCATCATTTGGAAGTTTCAGTTCATAGTTGGCTGGCTCCAAGGCAGAAATGGCATGGTGTAAGGGGATAGTGGAAAAAAGGTGCTCACTCTATGAGGCCAGGGAGCAGGAGAGAAGTCAGGAGCCAAAGAAGGAGATGTAGTATACTTTCCTAAGGCATACTCTCAGTGACACATCTCTTCCATCCAACTTTCCCCTACTAACAGCACATTTAGTTATGAACTCATGAATGGATCAATCCACTGATGAGTATAGTAGTCACATGATCCAATCACCTTTCAGAAGGTCCACCTCTCAACATAGGACAATTTGGGAATCATCCTAGATTTCAGCCATTTAAGTAGCATGTGTGTGGCTTCTCTTTCTATAGTTTCAGTCACTTACTGTCAACCACAGCTCTGTAGGGAATGACCTGGCCCAATACAATTGTCTGGAGTCTGACTTAATTGGACCACACACACTTTGAAGCAGCAATACTGTTCAGAAATCAATGTAGTCAAGATAGTCAATGCCTATTCTGTACTCTGTAGTGGAAACCACTGTCACTGGTGCCCCAAATGGCCAAATGGGCCAAGTCACAAGCACATAAGCACCTACTTGCCATAGGTAACTGTACTGTCCCCAAATCACTTTCATTCCTTTTTCTTTTCAGGTTCACAAGATGATAGGCACTTGGGCACCTATGTTGAGCAACCTGTAATTACCTATACCTCTCTATGTTGCTCTTCTCCTGGCACAGGTCTCATGCTGATCCTTTTCAGGAACCTGGATACCTTAGACCCACTCCTAATCATTTTTCTTAAAGTTGGATAGTAGCAGACGCCTCTGCCCAGTATTAACAAGCTCTAGTGGCACAGGCTCCTTGCCCCTCCATAACTTGGCTGTGTTACATTTAGAAGTATCAGAACTTGGCTGAGTTCACTCCTAGTCAAAGTCAAAGCTAAATTCTTCCCCTTTGAATTAACCATTTGTTCTCTTCAGCAAAGATATGTTTGCATCCTCATTCTACAGTCCTGTTTGCTTGATACTTATCAGCTGATGTCCCAAGGCCTGCCCAGTTTTCCCCCTTCCCACACTTGTTATGAATAGACACTGGATGTCCTGGGAGTTCTTTGTCTTTGCTGTCCAGAGCAGCCTAGATCTGCTCAAGACTCAGTTTCTCTCAAGTCTCTGTCTCTGTTTCTTTTAATTTCCACTTTCCTATCTTGCAGACCTCATACTGGCTTGCAGGCCAGAACCACTTCAGGGGTCTCTGGCAATGTCTCAATTCCCTTTGCCTATATTGCATGAGGTTAAAGAATGGACCAAGTGATTTGCCTCTTTGTTTGATTGTGCAGGATTCTAATCAAATCCACTACTCCCTTCATTATCTGTACCCTGGGGGAAACATATGTTTGGTCACCCATTACTTCCCTTGCTTACGGCTATAGATTGGGACTTAAACAGAAAGAATGCTAGACTTTATATTCTTCCAGCCCTGGAAACATTCCTCTTGTTTTTTATTAATTTAGTTGAGCCTTTATGTACCCTATATGGGTGGCCAAAGTTTTCAGTGAAAACTCATCTATTTCAGTTTCATTTATACTTTGTTTGAACGACAAGAACTACGTTGTCAGGTGAGTGATTTTGATTGGTTTCCCCATATGTACCTTGCCCATGGATTTCCTTTTTGGGATTTTCACTTATCAGGCTCTCTTCAGGCTAAGGCTAATATCTTTATTATCACTTGTCATCTTCTGCATTCCTCTTCCTAGAGGGAGGTTGGGGTGGAATTTTCTGTTACCTAATTGTCATGCCAGAGGAGAATAGCAGACATAGGGGTCATCACCTGAGAGGGCTCATACCTAATGAAGTCTTCTAACAGTTTGAGACAGGATTATTTCATCTGTGTTTTATCTGAAGACAGGGGATTGAAGCCAAGTATCTATAGCTTTGGTTCAAAGGGCTTTGGTGGCCCTTTGTATAGTCTTCTATGGGGGTTCACTCTTCAGAAAGTCTCTCAATGTATAATATACCCACTTCTGGACATCTGGAACATCAGTGACATCAGTTTTTTCTATTGTGGTCCTGCTGGTTGCTCTGTTTGGTGCAACAACCACATAGCAGTAATAGATTGATGGTTAGATTTTCCAGTCTACACCATTCCACCATATTTTAATTTTCAGTGCCCTATGATCAGGCAAATACATCATTTAGACAACATAGGATTTGCCTGCTTTTGTCTATATTTATCCTTTAATATTTTTATTTTTCTCAGAAATTGTTCTCATTTGAGCAACTTTGTTTTCAGCAATAGATTTTGTAGTTCAGTCTTCGTGAAAACAGATCTTACTTGAGGACTATGAGCTATGGGGACTTACTAGAACTCCCTACATTTGGTTCCCTTATGTTTTTTACCAACATTTTCTGCAACCTCTGGGATACCATGGGCATTGATTGAGACTTAGAGTAATGGTTTAGTATCTACTTTTCTTACTCCTTTGAGGCCCCACCTCTTGTGTCTCAGCCTTCATCCACTGAACCAATTGATATCTATTATTAGGAGATTATCTGTACCCATCATATTCCCATGAGGACAGAGAGAGTTCAACACAGCAGTCACCCATCAACACCCCAAGCAGCGTATACCACCCTGGGGCAACAGAACTGACAAGCCTTTGCATTTCCACTATGGCATGGTGTGTTCCATTGGTGAACAAGGTCCCTGAACCAGGCTATCAAACAGAACACTGTACAGATTGTCAGTTTCAGGCAAGAACTACAATGACAGAGGAGAGCAAAGAATAATACTGTGTCCAACCCTACAAATAGAATTCCATACTCTTGTGATCCTTGTATCACAGCACCAGAGTCTTTGACAAAAACTACACAGTCAAGCACTAGATAGAGGAGTGTTTTATTCACGTAGATAAAAAGCAAGAGTAAGATTAGCTATGATAGAGGGCACAGGTCCCCCATGGCCAGAAAGTTCCTCTTGTCAGCTACCCTGCAGCCGAAGAATCTGGACCCTCTTTGGCCAGTGGAGTCTGAAAATCTGAAAGCTGGGAGCATGCCTGAGGGCCATTAAGGCACATGCTTAACAGACCAAGGAGAATACATTAGTCTGAAACAAGAAAAGGTATTCTTACACAAGGTTGTATGACTCCGACTGCAGGCTCTTTATCACTTGGCAAGGAAGTATTCCAGGTCCACGATCCATTGTTCTGAAGTTGAGGAGGGAAAGTCTGAATGCATAAGACAACTTTTCCCAGAAATTATAATCCAAATTACACCTATAGAATATCTCAGTCGATCCCTTTCAGATATTTCAGAATATTTCTAAAATAGTAAAGTCACTAACAACATAAAAATTCCTATTCTTATGGGCCAGATGTCTATTCCTTGGTTTGCTATTACCTCTAATATCTTCAAGAGATATTTATTAGTAAAAAACACCTTATTAAAATGCTCCCATAAAAAACTATCATTTTATAAGAGGAAAATGTTACTCTCACAAATGTGACTAAGTGTGGCTATTAAAAAAAAAGCTATCATAAATACCTTTTAAGTGCTGTAAGATTGTTCAAGTGAAGAGAATAACACACCTGTAAGGAAAGTAGGTCAGATCAGGAGCAGTGCAATTAAAATTAGGTAAGTCTTAAGCAAAATGAAAGAGCACTTTACAAGAAAGTCCAAATCTAGTTACACAGTACATTATAGGCAAGAAACCAAACAGAGAATCAATGAAAACTGGCTATGATCAAGGTGGATTCAAGGATGTAAGAATATAGAAAAGTGTAAATGTTTAACAGTTTTTACTGAAGAGACGATTGACAGTTTTATTACCAAATTTTCTTACAAGGGGAAAGATCAGAGATATTAGATCAAACACTGTGCAAGTCCTAGGTATTTATAATTCTATTATGCAAAAATTTAAATCACTACCAAGAATTTATATGTTCCAAAGTATTATGAAATATTAAAAACATGGAATTGTAAAAATGTTGGTGTATACATAAGCAAAATAGCTTAATTGCTGGATCTCCTTTTCTGTAAAGTAAGGGTCACGTACATTATGAATATGCCAAAACAAAACCCACTATTTCATACAATTAATATTCACTATTAAAAATTAAGAAAACAAATAGTGTCCTCTTTGAAGGATTGCTGCAAAGATTAAATAAAGTCACATGAATGAAATAGATTTTGGCATGTTGTAAGTATTCAAGTAGCATTAGTTTTGGCATTTAGTAAACCAAGGGAATCTTACAGACATATGTAGGATAAGCAAGCGAGCAAATCTTGAAACACAGTACACATTTTAAGACTTGTTTGTTTGGTTTTTTCTCATTGAATTTATTGGGACATTTTAGGTGTACAGTACAGTTACATTCATCATTGAGATCTTGTACCTTTACATGACAGGTCTTGGTCCTCATTTTTTCCCCTTGTCCCTGCCCTCCCTTCACCCCCTACTCCCTTCCCTATTTACAAATACTTTATTTCCATTTTTTTTCATTTTCTTATTTTTTTTCTTTTCCCTTATTTCCTTTCCCCTACTCTTTCCAATTCCCCTACACCTTTAGCCCTTTTCTTCCTATTTCACATTGTCAATTATACCATTAGGATCTTAGAATGTCTGTATAACACCTCTCTTCTGCCATGGAGAGAGATGACCTTTCTCGAGGTATTTCATTTTTTCTGAGCTTTTACTACTAAACATTTATAAAATCCAGAAATTGGACTAGGTCATCTCTGGGGTCTCTTCTAGCAACTTCATGATTTTTTGAAACTCTTGAATCAATAAACATTTTTATAGAGTTGAAGACTATCAAATATATGTGTTCTTAAATTTTGTAATATTTATATTTTCCTGTATGTCTCTTCATAAGTTTCTTCATTTATGAGTTGTGTAGACATGAAGGCATATTCTAGTCCCCCCCAAAAATTCTGGAATTTGTTCTCAAGGAAAGTCAAGTTAGCTCCCTGTTGCCCTTTGATTTGTAACTCTGAGCATATTAAACATGTACCATAGGACAAGCAATTGAATATGTTTTTTTCCATTTCAAATAATAAACCTAATAGGTGATATGGTTCATATTTGTCACTTATCTTTTCAATACTGGAGGAGTTTTGTTGTTATCAATATATTTTATCTATGTCAATATATTCAATTTCTGTATTATTTCAAATTCAATAAACCTCTGGTTTGTTTGTAATAGGGGAGAAAATCTAGGTATTAGAAGACAATACTAAGCAGGCATTATTTTAAAAAGAAAAGAAGAGAAGAATTTTGTATTTAGAGTCTATAAAGATAAATTCTAAAGTGCAATCCCTACTTGAAAGAGAAAGTATGACTGTGTATGTATGTGTATATGTGTGCAAGTGTGAATGTGTGTTAAGGTTGTTGATTTATTAGAATTATCTATTTAAATATATTTAGCATATAGCTTCTCTGGGGGGAAAGGAAACACTAAACCAAAAAGCCTAGGCCTCGTTTTAATTTTTACTTTATTTGCATTCATTTTATTTTTATTTTATTTAAAGTTCTTCTTTTATAAGTAAATTCAGAAATTTTTTTTTTCATACTGCTAAGGGCAAGCGAATCCTCAACCTCCTAATCAGATGTTGCAATTGCCCCAGTTACTCTCTAATTCCGTTTTCAATTACTTTCACTCCAAAATATAGAAACCTGCATGGAATATTCAAAAATATATCTGAAGGGATTAAAATCATATGGAAAATGAAATCAGTTGAGATTGTAATGGTATTATCAACATCTTCATTGTTACTCTCTGTCAGATTTGGCCAGTGTTTTCTGTAGACAAGATATTTATGTAAAGGGTTTATAAATATTAATTCCTGTAACTTTCACAATATGCCTGAATGTAGTAACTATTATGTTCCTGTCGTCAGTGAAAATATTGAGGCACAAAGTAGTATTTTGTTCTGTTTTGTTTTGTTTTTGCAGTGCTGGAGATTGAAGCCAGAGCTTCACACTGCTATATCTCAGTCCTTTTTTTATTGTTATGTTTCATTTTGAGACAGAGTCTCATGAAGTTGTTACTATTCCAAGGCTGGGCTTAAGCCTGCAATCTTCAGGCGTACATCCTCTGACTTGGCTACAAAGGAGTTTCTGAGTCAAACAGAGTTAACTGAAAATATGTAATGGAGTGTGTGTGTGTGTGTGTGTGTGTGTGTGTGTGTGTGTATTGGGGATTGAACTCAGACCCGTCACATTGAGCTGTACCCTACACCTGTTTTTACTTATTTGTTTATTTTTTTTAATTTTGAGACATGGTCTGGCTAAATCTCTGTTACCCAGGCTGGACTTGAACTTGCAATCTTCCTGCTTCAGTTTCTCAAGAGCGCTGGGAAGAGACTGTTTATACAGAGGTAGGAAAGGTTAATGGAACCAACAGGGATTGTGAAGTGGGTGTGCTCTAGCATAGATGAGAACCCTCACCTTCTTCAGCCTGAAGGAGAAAAGCAAAAATAGTTTTATTGTAGACCGAAAGGTCCCTGCATAGCAACTGAAACCACAGATAAATGAAGCCCCTCATAGTGATTGGAGAGTCAAGGATGGAGCAAGGGGAACAGGTATTCCTCTCCCTGGCACTGATTCCTCCTGCCCATGTCTTTCCTAGGTCAAACCCAACCCACTAGGAATACAAAAAGCAAGATAATTCAGATGCGATAGTTCAAAGGAGAATCTGCTTTCTCTAACAGCACAAAGAGGCGGGGAAAGGATACAAGGGAATCAGACTACGAGTAACCAGCCCATATTATGGACTTGGCCAAATGTGAAAACTGGTAGTGATATTGTATTATCAGACCCTGACTGCCATGGCAGTCATCTCATAAGGACCCTGATGACACTTTGGCAAAATACCATCACATGGACCCCCAATTGTTCCGCAAAATTGCTTACCACTTAAAATACTCATCTCTAATAAAAAAAATTCTACCTTTTAAAAAATGTTTTCGAGGGCTGGGGATTTAGCTCAGTGGTTCTGCTGTCTGAATCGCAAGTGCAAGGCCCCAGTACCAAAAAAAAAAAAAAAAAAAAAAAAAAAAAAAAAAAAAAAGAAAAACAAAGAAATGTTTTCTAGTTGCTCATATCCTTTCAGCCAAAACTACAGAACATACCTAAAGATCAAGACTACTTAGAAAAATTCCAGCTCCAATTGCTTTTTATATTTTATAGGATATTCTCGCCTTTCTAACACCACTAAAGCCTTATGAAATTTAAAAAAAAATGGGCTCATTTCCTGTAGGTTTATAAATAATCTTTGTTAATTGCCTTTCTGTAGTAGATTGCTTTTGGCACTTCTTAGCTACTATAATATAAAAGCTTCCCAGAGTAACACTGCTTTAGAACTAAAAACTAAATTAGAAATATCAAAGATGAGAATTACTGGCCAATTATGGTAATAATTTAGGGTCAATTTGAACAAAAACCAATTGATGGTAGTAATTTAATATATTGAATAAATAAAATCTGATTAATCATTATTGATTGTGAAAGTAAACAAAAATAATATGAATGAGGAAATCGGAAACATCTGCACATTTGAATGTCTTCTGATGATGCAGAAGGACTGAAGATCTTAGAATGTCACCACTTACAGTCACCATAGCTGGAGTACATTCAAACAGGTACTATCAGTCATTATAAAATCTGGGGGACAAGGTAATTTGCTAAGGAACAGGATTTCTACAGGTTCTCAAACAATATTATCTTAGATTATGTGACTAAAAAGGGAAAACCAGTAGCTATAAAATGGATAAAACAACTTGTTACTTGTGGCAAATGGACATTATTTGGCCTTGGAATGTGATATCTCTTACAGTTCAAAATGATTTTTGTATTATCTCAAACACAAGAGCATAAACAGATGCAGGACCTAGAAGTGTGATCAGATAGTAATCGAGAACAATCAACTTAAAAATAGAAAAAAGTAAGAAAGTAAAAGTGAGGAAGGAATTAATATGGATTAAAAAATAAACTAGGTGCAGTGATGCTTGCCTGTAATTCTAGCACTCTGAGAGGCTGAGGCAGGAGAATTAGAAGTTAAGTCCAGCCTGGGCAATTTAGTGACTTAGCAAGATTCTTTCTCAAAATGAAAAAAAAAAAATTTTAAAGGGTTTGGAATGTAGACCAGCATGTAGGCTCTGGGTTTAATTCCCAGTAGTGCAAAAGAAATAAAAAGGAAAAGGAAACAGAAAAACATTAACATGCATAAATGAATTCTATTACTGATTATGAAGAAAAATATAGGCCAAGCATTTGTAACTATGATCAGCAGAAGTAGATAAAAGAATAAAAATTGAAAATTAAACATAAAATAGAGGAAATAGGCACAGAAAAAGTACAAATTATGCCTTCACAAAATTACATTAGAAAAATTATATGTATAAAATTTGATAACCTGGTTAAAATATATATCCATTCTGGGAGAAATAAGTTAAAAATAAACCAGTAAAGTTGTATGAAACTGAAATTTTTATCAATGCCTTGGCAATGTCAGAGTCAAATTCCTTTGCATATTTAAGATAAAGATTAATTTTTGTCCCTTATAAAGAAGAAAAACTTTCCACCATGCTAATTTAACAAAGTCAGAATTTCACAGAGCCTTACAATGAAATATATAGAGAATTACACATATACAATGCAGAGAATAAAATGTATATTTCATCTGGAAAACACAGATATATCTAATATCATTTATAATTGAAATGAGAAAAAAATATGACCATCTAAACTAATGATTCCAAATCACTCAACAAAAATTCCATAACAATCCAAACTCTTAAAATGATTGGAAATTTGTTGGCAAATCATTGACAGCACTTTAATATATCAAAGTACCCCACCTCAACATATTGTACAAAATTAATCAAGAAATAAAGAAAAATAAAAGATGTTTTCTTTTTAGCCGTATACCAGTTACTTAAGTTGGTCTTATTATAATGTATTGATTAAAATTCTCTTTTAGTTATAATTTAAGAATAATATAAATAAAGCAGAAAAGCTGAAACATTATTACCAAATACCTATACTGTGTCATGCATAACTGCTCAGTATGTGATTGATTAGGATTTTCAAAAAAATACATGATTTTATAATTACTTCACATATGCTATGACAGAAAAGAAATGTTTACACATATAGCAGCTCAGCAGTTGTACACATTAGCCAATACAGTACATTCACTGATTTTTTTTTTACAATGGCCACCTTCTATTTGTTTAATATCAATATTTTTACAATTAAGGAATATAAAAACAGTGGAAGCAATAACCTGGGCAACTTTATATGAATAAAGAATGCTACTGGAAGATAATTTTAATAGCAAATAAATTAACATATACAACAAAAACCAACATAATCTGTTACATATTTCCTTAATTATTCACTATTATTGATTTTGAATATGAATTTTTAAACCAACAGCCAATAACAAACAGAAAAGCACACAATTAAGACTATAAGATATGAAAAAGTGACAAGACAAAATGAGTTTTAGAAATGTTTAGTCTTATTTTATTGTGCTAAATTTACAGTATATGTTTTGTGTGCATTAAGATAATGATAAACATTTCAAACTATTGTATGCTTATTGAATAATGTAAATATGGTGATCTTTATCTTTTTTGTTTGTTTGTTTTGTTTTGTTTTTTGAGACAGGGTCTCACTATGTAGTTGACTTTTATCTTTTTTGTTTGTTTGTTTTGTTTTGTTTTTTGAGACAGGGTCTCACTATGTAGTTGAGACTGACTGGAACTCGCTGTGTAGCCCAGGCTGGCCTTGAACTCACAGCAATCCTCTTGCCTCAGCCTCTGAGTGCTGGGATTAGAGGCGTGTGCCACCATGCTTGGCTGGTGATCTTTATCTTAATTTTTTTATCCTAATGTTTTTTGAACTTTTATGATTGAATTGGAAAAAAAGAAACTATAGGGTTTAGTTTGTTGAAATACCCTGTAGGCATAATAATTGTACGTTGGTTATGATCGAGTGGCCTAAGTTTCATGTATTATGTTATTAGCACTATTAAATATGGACATTTGGATACATATTTGTGATGAATATGTATTTATGTTACAGAAACTGTAAACAATTTCTAAACTTGGCAAGGCATCTATTCTCAATTTGGTCAACTAGAGACACAAACTAAAGCTAATGTGTTTCTAATTTGAGGTTATTATTCCAACTATCTTCTTTACCTAGAAATGTAATAGACTTCATTATTCCATAATAATCTTATTTTGGAAAAAACAAGTTATTTCAAGAATTCTTTATACATTTCTGTTATTCATTTCTTAACTCAGCATATAGCATTTAGTACATGTTTACATAAATAAATCTGTATCAAAAATGTATCCCACAATTTTAAATGAAATTTATGTAATGTTTACTTTTTGTGACATTGCACACCTACTTCTTATAAAAGTAGACTCAATACTTCTTCCCAAACTATATATTAGTATTTATTGCTTACTAGTGTTAAAAGTCTGTGCCCTTCTGATACTTTTGAAACAAATGGCACAAATTTTATTTTTAAATTAGTATTTTTTTCCTTTCTTTGCAAGGAGAGACAGACTTTTCAGTTTAACAGCAGTGATCTCTCACATCTAATCTTGAGTCTTACTCTGAGCATCTTTATACTCTTTCTTAAGTGTCAGTTTAGCACTGTGAAGTAGATATTTTGAATAACATGGTGTGAAAAAATGGTGGACTCTCCCAGAAGGATTTCAACCTACTGATGTAATAGCAATTCATTATAGCTGTCATTAAGTCAGACCGAAACAATTCCCAAGGGCATTGTGTTTTCTTTCTAGTAAATACAAATATATCAAAATCCTTAATTTGTGCACCATGATAACAATTTAGTTATATTCGTATTTATGATGAATAGTATATTATGAAACATACAATGCTTTACTTTTAAAGGAATATATATGCATTCATAATATAATTTCTATCTCTCTCTCTCTCTCTCTTTTGGGGTAGTATTAGTCACCAAGCCTAGTGATTCTCTACCCCAAAGCAACATACCCAACAGATTTATTTATTTATTTATTTATTTATTAAGAGACACGATCTCACTAAGTTGCTCAGGCAGAAGTGCAGCTTGCAATCCTCCTACCTTGGCCTTTCCAAAAATTTTTATTTTAACATTTTTTTTTCTGGTTTGTGTCCCTCACATTTGAATAGCATTCAGAGTAGTAGTTGATGGAAAATTTTGAACACGTGTCAAAAACTTGTCCAAACTATGGGAAATTATCATGATAGCCACTGCTGGTGGTCATTGTTCTAGCCACACAGGTAAAATCTAAAATTCAAGCAATCTTTATGTTCCAAAGATATCTTCAGAACCAATGATAATAATTAAATGTTTCTATTTTCTGTAATTTTTTAATTTATTGAGCAAAAGTATAAATATGACTAAATCAATATAAGACCTATTTATTTGGCATATTTGTGGGGGCGTTGTCATTGTTTATAGTTGTAATATTATAAACATAACATTTTAAATGTTCATTTGTAAAATAGCTAATTCACATATAAGAAAAATATAAAGTCATGAGATAGGTTTTAACCCTTTTTATAAATCAAAATCCTATCAATAAACTATAAAATTTAACAGTATCATATGGGAAAAATATTTGCGATAGCGTGAGATAAATCTGTGTAAAGAAAAATACTGTTATTTTCCCATAGATCCATGAATTACCTAAATAACTGTTTTATTCATCTTCCAAATATGACTACTAAACAGTATATCTCAATGATAATATTTATATATATTTCAAATATATATGCATATTAAAATTTTGACAAAACACTTGAAAAACCCAATTTTTCTACATAGTATTGGTGATTACTCTTGGCTATAGTGTTTAGAAATGTTTCTTTCTTCTAAAGTTATTTTTACTTTGATGTCTATTTTAAGTGAATATTTTCTATAGTTCTAGATTTTAACAATGGAAATGCTATGTTTTTAATCATTTACATGAAACCAATGTGAATACACTAAGTGAATTGTAGCAATAGCAGAGTAAAGTGAACTTTCCTTACAAATAACAATAAAGTACAAATCTTGGGATAGGTTAACTATAAAATGCTTTACATAGCATATTATATATTGTCGTGAAAGCAGCATGTTAAAGTATTTATATTTCAACATTCTTGTATCATTTTTGACACTTTAATAAATGACGAGTAATAATTTTAAAGAAGTTATAAAGAATTGTATTTTGTTTGTATTTTGTTTTTATTCCTGCTCCAATTTTCCCTTTTTTTTTTTTTTTTTTTTTTTTGTACAGGGGATTGAACTCAAGCCCTTGAGCTTGTGAAGCCTAAAAATTTGATAAATTTTTTTTAATCAAAACCAGATTTGCTTTATCGGATAGTTCAGTATTTTACCGAAACATTTTTCCATTCCTTTTATTATCTCCAAGATTTACCTCAGAAATAGAAATTTCAAACTAGAAGTGCATTTTGATCAGGATTTATTTATTGTTTGTTTGTTTGTTTCTATAAGGAATGACAGGGTTAAGACTTCTACAAATCATTCTTAGTGTGGCTATAATTGAATTTTTCCTGAGCACAAAACAAGTGCTGATTAACAATTGTCACTATGCTAAAGGATTAGCAGCATTTTGTTTCACTCTCAAATCCCTGTTTTTAGAATCTAGGGCAAAGTCAGTAACTAACTACAATGTTAAGTCTAACATCTTACTTGACAGTTCCTTTTTTAAAATTAACTATCCTTTTGTATCTTTCCTTAAATAACTTTCTTGACACATTGTGCTTCATGAGCTAAGAATGCATGAATTAAGTGTATTTACCAAATAGTAAAACAGTGACAAATTTTATTAATTATGGACAAATAAAATTTTTGTTTAACTTATTGCTTAGTGATTAACATATCGCTTAAATCATAATAACATATATAATATTTTGGATTTAATTGATTCTAACTTTCCATTCTCCAGCAAATTTCTATAAATACAATAATAACCATTCACATATGTTTTGTGAATGTCAGAAAAGAAAATGATTGTGCATTAACTCCTAATCAGTATATAGGATCTGATGAGGAATTTGAAATTTTAATTCTAACTTTATCACAAGCTTCCTCTCTAACAGAAAAATTTCTACTTTTTTTACTCGTTTATCTGATTTTTGAGTGAATATATTCATTTATTTAGCATAAATCTTTTTAAAAGTGCCAGCTGATGCACTTATAAAAATTGTTTCAGTGCTTACAAAGTAGAATGTTTTTCACATAAAGAATCTGTCTTTATTATTATTTAGACAAGACCTATGATACAGTCTACCAAACTCGAATTTCCTTTAGAACGCTTATAACTGTCTTTACCTGGTATTTTTCTTCTGCTGCTTACAGTTCGTGTGTGTGTGTGTGTGTGTGTGTGTGTGTGTGTTAGCAATCTATGAAACATATGGTCATGTGCAAAAACATCTTTTTTTTTCTTTTTATTGAGTTTATTGGTACAATCTAGGTATACATTACAATTACATTCATTATTGGGATCCTGTAACTTTACATGACAGGTCTTGATTCTCATTTTTTCCCCTTGTCCCTGCCCTCCCTTCACCCCCTTCTCCCCTCCCCATTTACAAACACTTTATTACCATTTTATCAATTTCTCATATTTTTTCCTCTCCCTTATTACCTTTCCCCCACCCTTCTCACTTTCCCTACACCTTTAGCCCTTTACTTCCTATTTCACATTATTCATTATCTCATTAGGATCCTGTACTTTTACAGTTTTTAACACCAGAGATTCGGTATTTCAGTTAAAGAAATCTCTGTATGAACATTAAAAATAGGGAATCCTAAAATAAAACTAAAAAGGAAAGTAAAAGAGAAAAGGCAATGATGTAAGATTAAAATAATCCTTAATTCTGAAGATGAAACTGGTCCCTTAACATATTTAAATTGCTTCTTGCTCTTGTAGTCTTATCTTATTCTTTTTTTTCATTATTTAGAGAATACTTTATTAGTTTTTGTAGTCAAACCCACGTAGTAATGACCTTACATATTTAATACAGTGTGTTACCCCTGTACAAATGGAAAAACATCTTTTAATTATATAACTAAACTAGCCCTTTAAGACTTACGTAAGAACAACAACAAAAAAAGCAGTTTAGAAGGCCAGTGATTTATCTCAGTGGCACTGTGCCTGTCTTGCAGGCAACAAGGTCCTGAGTTCAATCCCTGGTACCCAAAAAACAAAACAAAACAAAACAAAAACCAATTTAGGTTTCAAGATTAAAAATCTTATTTTGCCAAGAACAGTTACTTGTTAAGAAGTAATACATGTGGGAGATGTTTACCTTTAAGTGGGAAAGATCTTTTTATATTGAAAAGGCTTCCCATAGGCTCAAAGCAGCCATCTGAGATGAATAAATGAGCATTTTCCTTGTTATTTTTATCTCAAATGTTTTAAGAACACAGAGTCCACCAGCATTACACCCATCATGATGAGGTGAGAGAAAATATATCCCATAATGTAGAATATAATTATATGATTTGATACTTTTGTCACAAAACAACATATATGGTTTTTTATTATATTTAGTCGAAGGGAAATTCTAGGATTTTTTTCCTCTTTCTAATAAACTACCAAATCATGCATAGGTTGCTAGAAACCAAGAACATAAGTAATTATTGGGTATTTATATGGTGTGCCTAGGCTAGAAATAAAAACTTTATACAACATATTTCATGAGGAACACATGGCCTTCTGGGAACAGCATGGTTAAGCGGTAC
Organism: Fukomys damarensis; assembly: GCF_012274545.1. Lineage (NCBI taxonomy): Eukaryota > Metazoa > Chordata > Mammalia > Rodentia > Bathyergidae > Fukomys > Fukomys damarensis. The sequence continues at coordinate 41,907,695 of NW_022900936.1, forward strand.
CTGGTGAATAATAGATTGCTGCCCTTGTTTAATGTATTAGCCACCTGTTTCATTCTTACAGTATGATAAAAAATTAGAATTCTGTTACCACATATGCACATTTTGTGTTGTGAATGTTCAGAGGAACATTTCAAATCAGATAAAAGCTCAAGAGATGAAGTTAAGAATTAACAGATTCATAACTTTTAAAAAGACTGGATACACATTCCATCTTTGATTTTTATATTCTCTTTATCATAATAGCTTTTTATTACAAAAATTTAAATAAATAAAAAATATTACTCAGATCTATGTTGGTTTAATGGTAATATACAAGGAGTTGCTACAATACTTGAAACTTCATTTTATTTGCCTTAATTTACTTGCTTCATTTTATTTGGTTCACTGCTGGATTTATTGGAACCCAACAAACATTATTCACTTCAGTGAAGACAAAAAATCTGTGAGTGTCCTGGGTAGAGATGAGATCTATTCATTTCTCCTGACTTTTGTGTAAAGTAGTGCTCGCATCCAACCCCAGCCTCTCAAACTACACCTACCATACAGATAATTACCTTCACTGTCCTTCAACAAAACACGAAGACACTTCCTCACACCCTTGTTGGGCAATGGATCAACTTTGCTGAGTCCTAAACATATCTGAGAAGCCATGACATGTGACGGTAACTTTTGATAATATCATTTTGCAGTTTTGAGTACAGGGAGATTTTTCCTCACGCCCCAGGTGCTATTCTATGGCATGCACTCTGAGATGAATTTGACTGGCCTGGTTTACCAAAGGCACAGGGTTCAGACCAGTGCACTTCTTGGAATTGATCAGGCACAGAGAGACCTGTTCCAGCAAGCTTGAAGCATGAACTTTTACTTTTAAGGCATAACAAAGGGAAACTGAAAGCAAAGCAAAACAAAAACAAAAGCACACTAGTAGGGCCATCTTTGCAATGTGGCACTTGCGATTTGCCTCCTGAGAGTCTCAGAGAGATTGCGTTCTGAAATGATATCTTCACTCTCTTCAAGATCCACTAAATAGCATGCTTCTTGCAGCTTGTGACTCCCCCTACTCTGCCACCCTTACCCTTTATGTCTGAAAGTAAGTTATTCTGCCAAACATTTGAAACTCTATTTGGAAGTTTGTGTTAGCCCAATAGAACTCGGCAGAACAATGCCAGGTTTGCTAATGAGCACTCATCTGCCTCTCTGTTACTTGGGGATTTTTCAGATCTTGGCAGAGAGGGGCGGGGGCGGGGAGAGCGAGACAGAGAGAGAGAGAGAGAGAGAGATAGAGAGAGAGAGAGAACAAACCTAGAGAGAGAGAACAAACCTACATAGATAACATATTTTAGGGGCTGGGGATTTAGCTCAGTGGTTCTGCTGCCGCCCTCACAAGCACAAGGACCCGAGTTTGATCCTTGGTGAAGTTGAGGGGGAACATGTTTTAACTTTACATATTTTCTATTTTCTCTGTTAGTCCATAATCCAAATGGTTTTTTCTTACTATTACTCAAATGGCTGCTGCTAGGCTTCTGGAACTTAGCTAGCCAATCACTATGAGTTTAGCATTCTGACTAACCAGATTTAATTATTGCCATCTTCTTGATTGTAGATATTTGATACTAGTTTAATTAACAAATGCATAGGCCTCACTGTTTATGAATATAGAGTAATTTATTTCTCACAACAAAACTATAACATTTATTATTGCCCTATAACAGAGAAGGAAACTTAGGCACAGAAAAAATAAATAGCTTGTCGATCATTGGCAAACAACTTATAACTGTGGGGACAAAGTTTTAAACTAGGCAGATGGACCACAGAGAGTATTCTGTTTCCATTTTGGTCTGCTTCTTTTATCATTTTATAATCTAATTCCTTTATATCAATATCCTTGATAATTATAAACAGGTATGTATCAGATAAGAAAGCTTTAATATGGATATATTTATTTAGGTAACAATAGTTCATTTTAAAGCACTGATCAAGAAAATTCTACATTTAAATTGTGTTTACTTAAATAGTTATATGATGATTCTGTTATTTGTCTTGTAATATGAGCCTCATGGTATATTATTGTAAGCATGTTCTAAATTTATCATCTAGAAAGAGCATAGAAGTTAAATGCTAATAATGCTCTTTATTTATATAATGGCTTTATCATATAAGAGAAATGGTGCAATACTTAAGCTTGTGTATCTGATTTGTTTCACTTAATATTATGATTTTAAAGGTAAATCCATTTACTTATGAATAGTTCAAGCTTATTCTTTATGGCAGAGAAGTACTCCATTGTGTATAAATATCATGCATTCTTTATCCATTTATCTATTGATGTGCATAGAGGCCATTTCCAAGATTTAGCTAATATAAATTGTGCTGCTATAAATAAGGACATGTATGTATCGCTGTAATATGATGTTTGGAAGAGGAATTTCTGGGTCAATGAAATTTCCATTTTTAGCTTAGGAATTTCCCTACTGATCTCCGTACTGGTTGTACTAATTTAAATTCCCACCATCAATGTATAAGATTTCCTTTTTCCCTGCAGCCACACCAACGTTTGTCCCTTTAAAAATGAAGTTAAACATTTATATAAATGAATAACTAGTAACTTGTAAGTGGAGAGTACTTCTTTACTACCTAATCTTAGTTCCATGTGCCAATTAATTCATTTTAAAGGGACAACTGTTGGCTATATTTCTTGCTTTCAAGTTTATGTTGAGATTCAAAGTGGTTGTCCAACACACACACATCAAGTTTCTGCCAAGCTAAGGTCAAATTTCCTTTGTCTTACAATATTTCAGAATAAGCAGTATTGATAACTTGGGTTTATTTTTGTCAGAACATGTGCAATTCAATGATTTCTTGCCAAAGATGATGTCTTGCTTTTATTTTTAAATTTGTTTTTCTTCTTTGTACCAGACTGAAAGTAGGAAAAATGAATAACTCTTGTCAAAATAAAATAATAAAAATGAAGAGTAACATTTCTTTCTAAACCACTATAAATTATGTCCACACAGATTTTCTTAAGCACTAAGATTGCACACAGATTTTTTTCAATGATGATATTTGAACCACAGACAATTCTTTTTAGTCACTGTCAAAAATGATAGCTACTTTTAAATGGTAAATATTATATTTGGGCAGAGAAGCATCATGTCTATTGGTTTATGGCATTAATTATAGTAACAACCTTTTAAAAATAAAATGTCGTATCTGGCATCACATTGCTTACTTCTACAATATTTCTGGTTGGTGGACAGTTTGATCTTTGTGTGGAAAATCAAAGACTTATTCACCGAGTCCTAAAAAATATGTTAAGTTTTTCATTGGAAAAAAAGAGTAATTTCTTACAGTGTTTTAGAATTTTCTGTTCTCCATATAAATTTTGGTCATGTTAGCATAAACCATATGGTGGAATGAAAAATGTAAGCATTTCCCCAAATGTAGCTCTTTATTAGCTAAATGCCCCAAATGACATAATTAGCCTTTCCAAAAAATAAGTATATATGGCAAATAGTTATAATTATTATGTGGTTAAAAGCAGTGACTTTTGTATAATTTAAGGTTGAAATAAATTAAATCTTTATTCAAGTAACAAGACCGAGGGGGAGAGATTGAATTACCAAAGACATTACCTGGAAACACTACAAAACATCTTTTCTAAAGTTGAAAGTGTTAGCCAAGTCTAAAGTAGAATCATTTCCTCCAGAACCATAATTTAAAATTTTTTTTTCAGCTTTAATTGAGTTTATTGGTACATTTTAGGGATACAATACAGTTACATTCATTGTTGGGATCTTGTACCTCTGCATGACAAGTCTTGGTTCTCATTTTTTCCCTTGTTTGGGGATCTTGTACCTCTACATGACAAGTCTTGGTTCTCATTTTTTCCCCTTACCTCTGCCCTCCCTTCACCCCCTCCTCCCCTCCCCATCTACAAACACTTTATTTTCATCTTTTAATTTAAAATATTTTGATGTGGGAAAAGTAAATATTATAAAGATAATTTGTTCTTAAATAATTTAGAATTTTAATGAATCATATCCAAATCCCAAGGGAATTCTTAATACGTAAAAATTAATTATAAAATCTCTCTGCAATAATAGCAGGGGGGACTAAAGGAATTTTTGAAAGAGAAAGAAATAAGAAAGAGCTCATCACTTCACAGCCTAATATATCATAAAATAGAGAAATTCAGTACATGATGTTCAAATAGTGTGTCACTCAGGCTTTTCCAGAGAGACTAAATCAATGAAATAGACATAGATGTAGGTGTAGAGATAGGTATAGATATAAGTTTAGATCCACATAGACCTAGACCTAGACAGAGACATCTGAAAAATGCAAACATTGGTATCCTGCCAGTTTTGTGGCTCAGTAAACCTCTGAAAGCCTCAGGAACAGAGAAGCTGATGTCTAAACTCTCAGACCAAGGCTGAAGACCTGAGCACTACAGGGCCATTGGAATAAGTACCAGAGCCCAGAGTTCTGGTGTCCAAGAGTGGGAGAAGTGTGTCCCAATTTCAGGGAAAACAAATCAGAATTTACCTTTTCTCTAATTTTTGGTTCTATTCAAGCCCCAAGTGATTGAATGGTGCCTGACCTTGAGTTTTTCATATAAGAGAAACTATGCAATATCTAAGTTTGTGTGTCTGCCTTATTCTTTTCTTCACAATGTCTTTGTTGGAGCAAGTTGTTAATTTTAATGAAATTCAGCATTTTCTTTTCTTTAATGAATTGTGCTTTTGGTATTGTATCTAAAAATATTACTGCAAAATGATATGATCATTTTAACCAAAAAAGAGTCTTGATGAAAGCAATTTCACCATTTTAGAGCATACATTGATAGCAATATTACGTTTAAAATAACATATATAAAGATTTATGTATTGATCATGTCCCCAATTTTAACTAAAACCATAATCATTCTGCAGTGTATTTATAATAGCTCTTCCATAGTAAAGTGTGATTATATAATCAATCATTTGCTCATTAATTTGTGTATTTAACACTAGCTAAATGCTTACCATGCAACGCGCACTGTTAGCCAATATAGTGAGGCAGAAAATAAAACAAAATCTATGCACTGAAGCAGCTTATATTTTACTGAAGGAGGCAAAAATACATTTCTTTTTAGTGCTCAATAAAACATGAATATTGTGGCTATTTCACATGTATGTTTTACACAGAATGTATTTCACCATCTTATTCTTTTATTAAATCCCATTTGTGTTTCAAAAATCTACCTCAAACATGGCTTCTTCCATTAATATGAACACCTTCTCTACAATGCTATGTTACAGACTTTTGTTACTGAACCTTTTTTTTTTTTTTTTTTTTTTGGTACCAGAGATCAAACTAGGGTCCTTGCACTTGCATGGCAGGTGGCGGCACCAAAGACCTAACACACTAATAATAGTCAATTGATAGTGATTATTTGTTATTTCTTCATCACCCAGAACCTGACATTATATCATTATATCCACTGAGGAGTGATTCTTAAAACTGTAAAACATAATAAGTAACTTGACAATTTTAGATCCTTGATTTCAGAGAGAATGTGAAACAACTTAACCTTTTGATTTGTTTCAACATACTGATGTCAGTTTAACTCTGTATGTGCAAGTGTATCTCTAACTTATGCTATTGGGGTTTTGCTTTTGTTATTTTGTATAGGAGAAGTAGAAACATAATTAGCACATAGTAACAATATCAATGTGATCCAAGAATGTTAAACTTGTAGATTTGACATTTAATATATTTTCCATATTTTTTGTAATTCAGTTAGGTACAAATTTGAATTGATAGGTAAAATATCTATTTAAAGACTCTATTATTTATTAACAAACAGATGCTGTGTGTTCAGACCTCTATATGTATACTCTGTGGAAGAGACACATAAAAATAGCATTCAAAGATCTTCCTTGTTTATCCAAAATTATCATAATTTATTGGAAAGAACCCTGAGAAATTGTTGTTTACTTGTCTATTAAAAATATAGACAAGGCACTCACTCAACCTTTTTTATTGATGTAACATTGCATAATAATATCTGAACGATATAAATAGGTTGCAAAATAAAAACAATGTGAATTTCAAAATACTTCTTGTCCCAAATATTTTGGATGAAGCATATTCAATCAGTAATAACAATGCTTACATCTAAATAAGAAAGTACCAAACTGAGATATATAAACTTGATTAATATACTTAAAATGTTACCTATATGAAAAGTTCAATTCTCAGTAATTTGTACACTAAAATATGCATTGAATTAATTTAACAATTGCTAATTCTTTGATAATATATGCATATTTCCTATAGATTAATTAGCTTTTATCTTTTTTCTTTTCTCCCAGAGCTACTCCACTAATTAGAAGATAATTTATAGTATGATTTCAATAATACCAAGTATAAATACTAAAGAAAAAGGTGTAATCAGCAAACACATTTTGACAGAATGAGACCCTGGAGAAAATGTCTAATAAAATTTATGATGACAAACAAACTGCTTGTAGTAACTACCTTTGAAATTTAAAGCAAAATAAAACAGCTAATATTTTAAGAAATCCTTGATTTGATTATATGCAGTAGCCAGAAGTTATTGAACTGTCAAATAACTCCACTTTTGTGGAACCATTCTTTATTCCAAAAATTCATAAATATATTTTCAAAAGGCAGATAGGTTCATTATATAACTTTTCTGATCAAAAGCTTTCAGTGCCTCTTTCTTTGTGAACAAAGCCAAATTCCTTAACTCTTTCCTTACTTGCCTTTGTGTCCACTAAAATCTAACCCTGCCTACCTTTTAAGTATTGTCTCTGTTAAGGTATTTATGTTACAAATGTCAGAAAACTCTACTCAGAATGCTCAATACAGGAAATACTATCTCATAGTAAGTTTGCTAGCAGTTAATGAGTGTTGGGAAACATGTTAGTAAACACCTATCGAGTGTGTGATTGAGAGGGAAAACCCTCATAATCTGGAAAAGGCATGCCTCGCTGATCACATACTAAGAATCATTAAACAGTCTGAGAAAGAGGTTCAGATTAGAATCAGCTTTATAAAATATGCCTTCATTTTAGATAACCTGAAAGTTCAATGTGAATGTTGATTCCCTCCTGTGGAACTTTGAAAAGAGCATATACAATTTGGTATTCCTTTTTTGTCCACAAAATTGACACTCAAAGAAAAGCAAGATTTTTAGGAACAAATGAGTATGATCACACTGCTTTGGTGGTTACTGCTAGGGTTAGTAACTTCAAAGTCAATCTATGAGGAAAGAAGTAGCGTGGATATAAGGCTCTAGCCTAAACATCATAAATTCTCAAGAAATGCTAATCTTTAACAGATAAAATTTTGATGTGTCCTCTCTCACCCAGTTTCCAACTTAATTTATTGGTCTCTAAATTGTCCTTGAAGCTTCTTAAATATATGTCACTCTACAAATCTTTGTTAACTGTTTTTCCTTGAAATAGTCATTTAGTGGTACTCCCTTAATCTCTGAGGGTCATTGTAGATTCCAGTTATCAAAGGCAATCAGATCCTGCTGCCATGAGGAAACAGCCTGGGTGGTCATGGATACTTACCGTGTTCAGTAAAGGCACAAGGCCATGCCAAAGAATAAGTAGAATTTATTATAGAGTAGAGACAGAGACATTTATGCCTTCAAAGGAGGAGGTAAACAGCGTCTTGAAAGCATTTGCAATGAATATGTTTAGATATTTTTTAGACCCAGAAGGGTTACTTCTTATCAATGATTTTCTTAGAGATTAGTTTGGAATTGCCAAATGTCTTCCTTTTTTTCTTCAGATGGTCAATTCTCTCTAAAGAGTCTTAATTACAAAAGAAACTTAGGAAACAAATTTTCAAAAGATAAATTCTAATCTAAATCAGGTTTCAGCACAAAAAAAGTCTTTAAAGAACATTTCCCTTCATCATCATTTGGCCATAGACTTTGGCAACCAGAAATACTGTGTACCTTGTTCTAGAAATACAAGCCTTGTATCTTTGGATTGAGATTTAATAAATAATTACAAATATATTACACACTGAAGTCTTTGTGTTTTCATTTAATGATAAATGGCAAAGCATGCTATTTTGGACCCTCTTGTGTCTCAGATTTGTTAATGTACAGATACCTGCCTCACATAGTGACCATTAAAAATGTCTATGTTCTCTGGATAGTGAACACTGATATCTTTGTGGTAAAGTGTCCATTACATGTACACACACACACACACACTCACATGAGTGTCTATTATTTTTCCCCCTGAAGACAAATTGAGTAACCTGATAAGTTAGAAGAAAAGAGATGAAGTGTTAAGTACCATGGAACTAACTGCTATAGCAACTCTGGTAAATCCTTTGCAAGCCTGTATGTTGAACTATCAAAACTAGACAAAGAGTTTCTCTTGTTTTCTCTTGTCCATCCTGAGGCATGGAATTCACCAGCATGTAGTCTCTATTTCTTGAAGACAGGAACTCTAGTAATCTAAAATACTTTTTTTCCTTTAAAAAAAGGGATTACAAATGTATAGCTATAAGCAGTAATTCAAATACATCTTTGAAATGCTATCAATACTTTGTTAGAGTCTCTCTCCGACCTGTGTGTGCTCCTCAAGCTTTGGCAGTTGTTTCCAACTTTCCTAATCTCTTGAAAACTCACCCATATAAAACCCTTTTTTCAGGCATAGCTTACTTTATTAAACTTCCTTTATTGCAAATTTTATATAGATATTGCACTTTTTACAAATTGAATGTTTGGGGCAAACTTGTGTCAAACAACTCTTTTGGAACCATTTTCCCTATAGACTTGTGTTGTTTGTCTCTGTGTCACAGTTTGATAATTCTCCAAGTATAAACTTTTTCATTGGTATTATATATCTATGTACTCTAACTCCTACACCAACTGGCTGCTGCCCCACCTCTCTCCCTCTGCTTGGGCTTTACTATTCTTTGAGATATAGCACTGTTGAAATTGCAACTTCAATATTAAGCTTTATTAGTATATATTTGGCATGCATAGTGCTTATATTTAGCTTGGGGACATGATGATTGATATAAAAATCACATCTTAATCATTCCAAGTCCTTGATAATGGCTGTTCTTCCCAGTACGAGATAGATTTTCAGTGTTGTTTTGATTTGCATTAATTTAATGGCTAAAAGAGCTAAACATTTTTTCATGTACATTCTGGTGATTTGTATTTGTTCTTCTGTGAACTGTCTATTCATTGAAGTTTCCCATTTTTTAACTGGGTCTGATCTGATTTTCTTGAGTTCTTTGTTTATTGTAGATATTTGTCCTCTATCTAAGGACTTGCTGGTCAAGTTTTCACCATTCTGTGTTCCTTCTCTCCATTCTGTTGGTTGTTTCCTTTGCTCTTCAGAAGCTTTTAAATTTAATACCATTTGCTGACTCTTGATATTATTTCTTGTGAAATTGGAGTCCTGTCCAGGAAGTATTTCCTTGAGCCCATGTCTTAAAGAGTTTTACCACTTTTTTTCTTCCAGTTGATTCATTATTTCCCTTTTTGATATATAGATTTTGGTCCATTTTAATTTGACTTTGGTACGGGGCAAAAGGTATGGATCAAGATTCATTGTTCTGAATGAGGATAACAGTAGATCCCAGCTGGTATGGAGTCTCAGCAACGTTTGTTCAAGAGGCTATCTTTTTACCAGCATATATCACTGGCCCCTTTGTCAAAACTCATCCAACTAAAGATGTTTGGGGTTGTTTCTACATCCCCTATTCTGTTCCATGTTTGTTATTGTACTGTTCAAAGATTTGACATCTTTTTTGGTTCAGATTTGGTATTCACGTGTGTTTAGAATTTATCTATTTGTTCTATATTCTCTCTCTTTTTTATGAATACAGGGTTCAAAGTAGTTGCTTGTAATCCTTTGAAGTTTGGTCATGTCTATTGTAATTTTGTGTTTTTTTTTTTCTTATTGCATGGGTCTGTTCTTTCTGTCTTTTGATAAGTTTGACTAAGTATCTGTCTATTTTATTTAACTTTTGGAAGAATCAACAATTCAATTCACTGATTCTTTGTATGATTTTTGTCACTTTTATTAATTTATGCTCTGATCATTATAATTTTCCATCTTATACCAGTTTTGAATTTAGACTGTTCTTATATTTTTTAGAGTTTTGAAGTGTATCATTATGTTATTTACTTGCAATAACTTTGTTTTGTAATGTGGGCATTGATAGCTTTAAACTTCCTCTAAGAATTGCTTTCATAATGTGTCATAGGTTTGGTATATTGTACAACTACTATAACTTGATTCTAGGAATAGTATAATATTTTCTTGATTTCTTCTGTGACCATTTGATTTTTAAAGAGTGTATTATTTAATTTCTATGTGTTTCTACAATTGTCTTTGTTTCTTTTGCCATTGACTTCTGGTTTAAATGTACTACAATCTGATAAAATGTATGACAATATTTTAATTATTTTATATTAATTTAAGCATGATTTATGGCTTAGTAGGTGTTTTATTTTAGAGAAAATTCATGTGCTGCTGAAAAATGTCTTCTATTATTGAAAACTCTGTACATATTAAGTCTACTTATTTGAACTTTTCTGATATTACTTTGCTGATATTTTTGTCTAGTCTCCCACTATGATTATATTGATGCTTATATGATCTTTTACATCTGGTAGTATTTGTTTTATGAAGTTGGGTACACTGTTATTCAGTGCATATATATGTTATCACTTTTGAATTGTTTCCTTTACCAGGAAATAGTAACCTCCTTTGTTTCTTCTGATCAGTTTTGGCCTGAAGTCTACTTGTCTGAAAATGGACAGCTACTCTTGCTTGCTTTTGGGCTCCTATTGTGTGGTATATAATTTTCAATCCTTTCAATTTTAGTCTGAGTTTCTTTATGGGTTACATGTATCCCCTGTATACAACATACAGTTGTTTTTGTTTTTTTTTTTTTAATCTGATCTGCAAATTCATGTCTTTTGATTCTGGAATTGAGATCATTTACATTGAAAGTTACTACTGAAACTTATCAGATGATTCCTGCCATTGCATTATTTTTCTGTTGTTGATTCTTTTAATTTTACCTTTTGCTTAACTGCTCATCTTTCTTGATATATTTATTCCATTGGATTCTTCATTGTAGGTGGCCTCATTGTCTTTGTCTAAAATATTATTGAGTACTTTTTGTAGTGCTGGTTTGGTGGTAATGAATTTCTAAAAGTGCTTTTTGTCATGGCAAGTCCTTATTTCTCTATCAACTTTTAAAGATAAATTTGCAGGATATATTAATTTGGGTTAAAAGTTGTTTTCTTTTAAGGCTTGAAAAACTTCACTCCAAGCTATCCTGGCCTTTAAGGCTTATGTTGTAAAATCTGCTGTAATTCTAATAGGTTCATGTTTATAAGTAATTTGCTGCTTTTCTCTAACAGCTTTTAAAATTTTTCCCTTCTGTTGGACTTCTTGGAAATTTAGCTAAGATTTGGTATGGAACAGTTCTTTTTTCATTGTGATTATTTGGGGTTTGCAAGCCTTATTTCACTGTATGTTGAGTTCTTTCCCTATATTTGGAAAACTTCTGTTGTTTTCTAAATTTTCTTTAACTCCTTATATTTACATTAGTTTCTTGTTTGTTTTTTGAGTCATTCAGCAGCTGCTAAATCCAGGTTCCATGGTCTCATTGTTTTTAGGGCATCTCCAAGTGTATGGTCTTCTGCATCAACAAAATCTTCTGTTCCAAAATTCTCATTTTGGTTATTTCTGCTGTGAATACTTTCAACAGAATGTTTGTATCCTGGGTTTCTTTTGATATTTTTTCATGGGCTCTAATTTTTACTGAATGGGTCATTGATATCTTGTATCCTCGTGGTTAGTTTATACAGCCTTTTATTTGTGTTTTTGAGTTGTCTGATGATTTTATCAGTTAAGTCTATTGTCTGTTTTCATCATCTTTGAGATCACTGAATGTCTTAACAATCTGGCTTGGGTTTGTTGTTGTTATTGTTGCTCTCTTGGGATTTTCTTTTTTTTTTTACTATTTGTTTCTTTTTGTCTTCATATATTTTAGCTGTTTGTTTGTTGTTTGTTGTTTACTTCCTCTCTTCCTCTGTATCAATGTTCATTATATCAGCTTTGTGGAAGTTATAAGTTTTTGGAGCCGTTTTGTTGCCTTCTTTTCTTTGTCCTGTGACATGTCTTGTAGCATTGCTTCTGTAATTCACGCTGAATTATACTCCTTGGTACAGGATTAAAGAGCTTAATGTCTGAGTCTACCTACATACAGTGAAAACTTTCATCCTAAATTACAAGTGTGAATATTCTATTAAGGTTACTTTTTTTAAAAGTAATAGAATAAAATCTAAAGTACTTGTGAAAAGTTGGAAAGAAGAAAGACTTTAATTCATATAAATATAATTAACCAGTAATTGGGTGATAGAAGAGAAGAAGACAGTAAAATTAAATGATGAAAGATTGCTGAAAAAAGTGGGGAATTATAGCTCACTTATTGGCATCTATTAGTAAACAGTATCACATATGTACAAAGCTTTCAAAGTACTATTAATTTCATCTTTATCTATCAAGAGTGAATTCATTTAATGTTCAAAGTATTTTATTTATCCAGAACATCCATAGTGACTAAATTACTACTTCAAACATCAGGATGTTTGCAACTTCTGGCAGCATCCTAATCATGGTAGAAATATTGGTAATATTGATAACCATGCTCAACCTTCTGTGCTACAGAACACGAGGACTTACTCCTTGTGACCAACTGTAAATGGGTCCTCATTGACCAGTGTCTCCCCTCAGTCACCCACTCCCGCCAGACAGCCCCAGCCTCTGGTAACCTGATTCTTTTCTCCCTCAGTGAATCCAACTGTTTTGGTCTCCACATATAAGTTTTGATTTCCATATATAGCATTTATCTTTCTGTGCCTGTTTGATTTCACTTAGCAGAATGTCTTACTGTTGAAAGTCATAGGATTTCATCTTCTCGTGGCCCAGTAGTATCTTCTTGTGTATCGGTCTGTACCACACTGTCTCAATTTCATGTCTCTATTGACACTTAGGTTGTCTCCATGCCGTGGCTGTTATGAAATTAATAACCACACAGATCATTGCTGATATGAGTACTACATGTACACCCTCTAGATTTTCCCCCCTTCCTGCACTGGGCCATCCTCCACTGAGAGAGCATTGCGTGGAGTTTACTGCAGAATGATTCAAGTGATGTTAGCATGTTCCCCTGACCCATGGACTGTGCTGTTAAACTTGCAGGGTTGCTATCAACAGTGTATTTTTCTTCAGCAAAATATTGAATTTGAGATTGAAGGACCCAATGTCAATATACAAAATTGATGTTCTTTTATGTGCTAAACACATACTGAAATTATAAACCATTGCCATTTTAAAAAATGGATTGAACTGATTGTATACATCTTGGAAAAAATGACTTCTTTGTATAGGAGGTTGCTGTATAAGGTTTAACTACATTTCCAGTCATCTTTTATGGTTGCTATGTATGGAACACAAAGATTCCGATTATTGTTAATAACATATGTTGCCATCTAAGAGACTACACCTAGACGTATCATCCTATCCCATTTCCACTTCAGCTTTTCAAATCATCATGAGGTCAGAGGAAATAAAGTTTGTATAAACAAAATAAGGAACAGAAAAGGATGCCAACCATTTGAGTATTGAAATTAATTGCATGGTGTAATAACATTAAAAACTGCATACTTCATTTGTATATCACATTCTTTAAAAATGAATTGGAAAAGAGAGAGGAGGGGAACATTAATGGAATGTTACTGTTGGTATAAAGTTGTATCCTCAGAATAGTGCATAGCAAATAAAAGGGGGGCTTGATAGATAGTATATCATTTATTCCTTTAAAAATCCTATAAAATGTTTGTTAGTCTCATCTCACTGATTAGAAAAATAAGATTTCCACAAGGAAATCTTGGTCCTGCAAAGTCCCACAGCTACTAAATGCCCACATCTTTTTTCGCCACTTATTATGTTCTTTCCACCATAATTTGCATCTTGATATAATTGTGTTTGTATAAAATTTCAAAATAAACCTCACAGTATTATTCCATTAAGCTATATTTCATTAAATGCAGGCATATAAAAGCTTATTCTACATTAAAATGCTTACAAAATGTATTTGCTTAAATGTATAGCTAATGGATTATATATAATTAATGATTCTCAAACATCATTTATAATTCCTAAATTATTGAGCTATATTCTCCAAATGGCTTTAAAATGATGCAACATTACAATGATTGACTAAATTCTATTGAATATATTTCCCTCCAGATATGGGAAAGTATTAAGCTGTTTTCCTAGATACCTGTTTTATGTAAACCAAAGAGAAAGATTAAGAATTTCATGATAATTGAGATAGAATCATTGGAGGCTGACAAATTTTTTAAAATACCATAAAATTGGCAACTGACAATTTTCACATTGTATATATTAAAGCAAAAGTCTCGAAATGGAAATGTTCTTTACTGAGATGCACTCATATGCATTGCATTCTGCCACTTACCCAGGGGCACTGATCAAAGGAAAATAAATAATAAATTATGTTCTAGCCACGAGAAAAACCTCACAGCTAATGTATCTTTGCAGATACTGCTGCATTTTCTAAAGTATCCTGTGTTATTGTTTTCTTATACTCCCCTTAAGAGCATAATGTTATATTTCAAACCATGGTGAATTTATGCCATTGATCTTTAGGTTCAGATTCCTTTGCATGTATTAGTTCTTTTCTTTTCTTTTTTTTTTAGCTATACCACTAACTTGCTATGGAATTAACTGTTTTTAGATCTGTTTAAAAGTGATTTAAGAATTAAAGAAAGCTAGAAGAAATGGAAATTTTATAAATGCTTTGAGAAGGGTTCAATAAAAATTCAGTTAAATAAAAAATGTTCACAACCTGAAAATATTCTTAATGTATTTCAAAAGGGAATAGTAGCCCATATATTATTAGTATTTGGCTTTGAGATTCTGGAAAGCTGGAGTAGGAGTTTTGGCTCGCTGATATTTTATCTACAAGATGAAGGAAATAGTCTCTAAAAACTCCATATTGACCTTTTCATCTTCTTTGATATGTTTTTAATCATTTCCATACAATCCTAATTTATAATACTAAAACAACAAGAGATATGTATGTTGTAAGCCTGAATAGTGTTTAGGTTGGCATCTCAGGACAGACAAAAAGAAAAATGGAACAGGAAAAAGCCTGTGTGGGACTGTCACCCATGTTATGGTTTTCTATAGCATGAGATTATCTCTCACAAGTGACCAAGAAAATCCCTCTAGTCATGGTTTAGCACTACCAAAGCTGACTTGCTGCAACTTTCTCTGTCCCACCCAATTCTTCTAGAAATTCAGTTATAAGAAACACTACAAATTGTAAGCCAGTTCTCTGTTGCCATTATGTATAACCAAAGCACATGGATTTTTAAAAGAATTTATTTCTAATTCTTCCAATTTCACAGGTAAAAGCTATTATGAAACTCATCTATAATCGAAGCACTCATAATAAGAATAAAAAGATTTCTTCTGATCCTATCATTTTAGGTTTTTCCCTCTTTTCTTCCTTAGTTATACTTTTCAGAATGAATTGACACTAGATTATTTTTTAAATTCACAGCTATGGGTTTCTATGTTCATCAGTATGCAGAGTTTTAGAAAAATAATTTACGAACTGATGAAAGTAAATTCTGTAATAATTCTGGCTATTCTTAATGCACAGACTTGACATTCATCCAAAAAATCATTCAGGACAAAGGGCAGCAGGTGGTGGTGATGAGAGATGAGATAATTAGGTGCGGAAACTTCTGGCTGTGCTGAAATTCTGAGCGCTCCATCATGTGGGTGCTCCCCATGCACAGGGAGGAAAGCAATGACAGGGCACAAGGCAATCTGTAGTCCCAGAGAGTGATACATGTAGAATTTAGGGAAGACCTGTTGGTTATATCCAGAATTAAGTGGAAAGGGGACCAGGGGATTATACTTGGCTTGCCAGTGAGGAGACTGAAATTCAAGACTTATAGAAGTGTGATCTGAAAATTACCTCCTCTTCTATGCACAGGACACAAGAGCCAGAAATCCAAAAAGCTTAATACACGAGTATGGATACATATGTGAGAGCTGAGCAATGTTTGGAGCTAAAGTCTGTTTAGCAGAAATACATAAATCTGTAGAGGGACCACAGGTTTCACCTAAAGTAAAATACTGCCAACATGGAGCACTATATTGTTGAAGTTTTAAAACTCAAAATGTAAAAAAACTATGAGGATATGTTTCATAGAATTGAAAGAGGCCTAACAACTAACCACAAGTTGTTACTATTCCATTTCATTAATAAAGATATTTAGGCTTAGATCATTAAATAAGCTTGTTTAAAATTGGGTAGGAATTTAGATAGAGATTCAACAATATAACAGACTGCTTAATCTTTATTTACTCAAAAGTAAACTATTCTCTTAGTGTCTCTGTTCTGTTTTGCACTTAGCTTCTGGTGCCCATCCAACAAACTCTTTTGACATTATTCTTGAGACATAGATTTTAATCATTATCACTACCTTTGACTATATTATGCTTTCTTCTCAGCAACTCTTCTGTAGCCACTATTGGGCTAATTTAATGAACATTTGTTAGTTCCTGTCTTAGAAAATATATATAAAAAATGTGTATGACTTCCACTTTCGCTTGCACAAATTATCTACTCCTCTTCATCTGAACAAGTGTGTGTTGGTAGGAGGCTTGAAAGAGGACCCAGCAGAGTGTGTGATTCTTTTGAGGTATAGCAGAGAATTGGGTGGGGGGGAGAGAGAGAGAGAGAGAGAGAGAGAGAGAGAGAGAGAGAGAGAAATGACCCTCAAACCAAAAGGATATTCATTTTTTTTCTGGGCTTTGATACCTAAAATATTTCTGACCTTGAAAGATCAGTTTATTTACCACATCATTCTGTAACCTCAAGAAGGAGAAAAGTATGAATTTAATTATATCCTTGTCAAGAGGTAATTCCATCTCAAAAATTAATTTCCAGTTCTTTAGAGTTATTACACATTAAAAAATACTGTCACACAAAAAACATGGTTGGCCTGTCACAGATATTACAAAACTATTGACCTTACATAGCTTCATCTGCACAACTATTGATTCTTTTCTGCCTTTATTTTGACATTTCATATGATTTCATCTCAGATTCATCACTGTGGTAATGTCAAGTTTAAGGATGTGCTTTGTTTGGGAAGAGCAATTTCAGAAATGGTTTACTACTTATCTGTTAGGGACAGTAGGCTGAATTTATCAATGTTCAAATTATTTCAGCATCAGGTTATCATACTTGCTTTTCCAGAGGTTTCCAGAATTGCTCTTTTTTCCCTCCAAGAAGTAAATTGGGTTGTCATTTTTTATTTTAGATGCCAATAATTTCTTAAATGGCTTTAAAACACTAAACCCATATATACTTCTGGGGACATCCTGAGATATTTATGATACAGTTAACACTGTATAGTTACAGAGTTCTGCTGGTTTGGAAAGTAATGGAGAGTGCTCATAGCACACTTCCACATACCAGTTACTCAGAACACAGTAAGAAAGCTTTGTGTTATCCACATTTACAAACCACAGTCTTCACCTTGTTGTATCCCTCAGCCTTCCCACACTAGAATGGGAGGTAATGGAATATTAAAGATCCTAACTGGAATCCGTGACCAAGATATCATCTGAAAATATGTGCTTCTCTTATGCCAGAATAGCTTTTCTAAAATAACATATTCAGTATTAAAAAAAAATAATAAGGGCTTCAGTGAAACCATGAATAACTTATATAACAATAGAATGATTTTAATTATTAACGTATAAGTTGGAAGATTTAATAAATTATTGTAGCATTATAAACTAGTTCAAAAGCAGCCAACAATATATAAAAATCATATTTCTAAGGATAAACTGCATAATTTGTAATTTGTGAGATTTGATACAAAGAGAAACTTTGGGACCAATTTTTTCTTTTAATTAATAAGGTTTTCCAAAAGACCAAACATTAATGCCATGCTTTTCTAAGCAAGAATCCTCAGGGACAGCACAGGTTGCAAGCCCATAAAGTTGGCCATATTTTCAGGTCCTGCCAATGAAGAGGAACCCTTTCCAATTTTGTATATGAAGAACTGAGTTCCTCACACTGCTGTGTTCCTTTATAAAGAAACTTTAATCTCAGAAAATCCATATGCAGATTCACTAAACCACATTAGCTAAATACAATTTTAGAAATTTAAATGCTCAACTATGCAACATACATTTTGCTTGTAATTTTTTTAAGCCTTTGAAGCAGAAAAATTATTTGAAGCGTTGTATTATTGGCTAAGATAAATAATGAGACAAAAAATTTCACTTAATGATCTTTTGTTAGCATTTCTCATGTGTGGAAAGCAAATCCAGAAGCTTCAAGTGTCATTCCATCTGTCAGGGGGTTTTGCTGAGAAAAATACTGTTGATGAAAGTGACAGAGCACACAAGGTAGCCTGTAGAAGATGCCCATTGTTCTCTAAATGGCACTTCTCTATGTGGCAGATTAAAAAAAATACTATGGTGTGGGTTTCACGTTCTCAATCACTAGTTCTCAAGCACTACTAGAGAATTAAAAGAAAAATATTCTAAAATGATATGCGTTACATTATTAATGAAATACTTTCTATTTACCAGAAAAATGTTACTAGAAGTAGCATTATGCTATCAAGTACATTGGGAGATTTATTTCATGACTGTTCAATTCTAGTGCTGGAACTGATTTAAAATCAAGTCACTGTGATAAAAAGCAATTACATTTTTCATGCCATTTTTTCTTTTAATTGAATAGAAAAAACTAAGGTTTTTTTAATCTTTAATGTTTTAATTATGGTATTTGATTCAGTGAAGAACAATCCTTATAATGAAAGCTGTCCTACATAATGACATTTCTCAGGGTATTATTTAACTAATCAGATTTTTCCTTCAATCCCAGCATTTACCACTTGCTTTTACATATTCAAAGCAGATGCTCTTATGCTTGCATGTGTATTAATGTTAATTGAAGTTACTCAGGTACATGACAAAGAAAATTAGATCCCTTAGAATATCATCTTGTCTTGTAGTTTAAAAAAGGCTTTCAAGAACTGCATATATAAAATTTTTTAAATACTCTACTCCACATGCCAAAATAAAATTTCTGAACATTTGCTTGTGCTGTCAAGAATGTCTCTGACAAAATATGTGTCTCATGAGGGGTGACCACTAATCCTGATGTGTCAGCTTGATTAAATTAAGAAATGACTAGCAAATTAGCAAACCACAGTTTTGGGCATGTCTGGATGGATCATGCAGATATTATCTTGTGTACCTATTGTCCCTGGTCCCTTTGCTCTCCACCACTACTCCCTGCCCTGCTTCTAGCCACAATTAACTAAATACCCTTGCTCTTTCATATGCTTTCCCATGTTTCTGACTTGAAGCCAGCTGATCAAGAACTGAAAAGTTGAGTCAAGTTAAATCCTCTTTATATCGTGGGTGTTGGGTATTTTCTTAAGAAACACTGACTAAGGGCCAAGGATTTAGCTCAGCAGTTCGGTGTCCTGCCTTGCAAGCACAAGGACCTGAATTCAATCCCCAATACCAAAAAAAAAAAAAAAAAAAAAAAAAAAAAAAAAAAAAGCAAGAAACACTGACTAAAAGATAGAGTACAAATAACACAGGAATATTTATAAATATGTAAATTTTCTTTGAAAAGTTTTTCTTTGTTTTTTTTTTCTTTAGATTACTAAGAATTGAATCCTTCTAGAAGGCCTTTTACATTAAAGTGCAATTCCATTCCAGTCCTTTATTTGTATTTGTTTTGCTTTTTTTTTTACTTTTATTTTGAGATTGGGTCTCATTGTTTGTTAAATTGCCTAGGTTGCACTCTGATTTTTGCGTCCTACCTCAGCTTCCCCAAGTACAATGATTACAGCCATTCATCACCACCATGCCACAATGAAAAATAATTTTGAATAAAAGGAACATATTTTAATGTTTATTGGTATTTTAAGAATAAAATTATTCCAATGAAGGAGATATGTGATAAGAAAAGGTATATTTATATGAGAAAAAATAGTAATATCTAAATAGGAAAAAGTTACAAACTAAAGTGTTACATTTGGAATAAAGCATTTGGACTTGAGAATGAAGAATGAACACATGAGGAGGAGCTCCTGATTTACTCAGTGTGTCCATGGTTCATGTTTATATAAATCAGTTCCCAGATCTGGTTCTGTCATGGCACTTTAGAAAAAAAATGCATGAGGTCAGTGACAGTTGTAAAATATTTAAAACTTTTTGTACTCTATGAAAAACAAAGCTCTGGAAATCTATATTTTATTCCTTATTGAAATGCTACATAAAAGGATACGTTAAGATGTCTGATAAAATGGCAAATCAAATGGTCTCTATTGACTTTAAACTTAATAAACTTGGAAAGAAAATAAATTGTTCCCATGATAGGATGACAGGGAAAGCAAAACACAGTTTGAAAGCACAAAAGAAATCTTGAATAGTAATATTTTAGTGTAAATATTAAAAGCTGTAACAAATTGAAAAACATAATGCAGCCACTGAGAATTACTTCTTAAAGTAATCAGATTCAGTAAGATACTGATGAAAATGTAAATCTGAGATTGCTTTCATCCATGTTGCTTGTAAACTGAAGCAATTCTTTTCTTTACATTAAAAAGGAAAATACAGGTTCTGTTGTTCTGTTGGTTGAATAAGTCCCTGTAGCAGCAGAGGGCTCTTAAGAATTTCTAAGCTAGTGCATATTTCCAAGCCTTGTGTTTTACTCCTCTTCCACACTGGCCCTTTTTTGCCTTTTTCTGTTTCATTCTTCTATACTCATGAAGAATACTATCTTCTTCAGCTTTTCAGGTTCTTACTTAGCAGATATTTCCAGAGGCAACTCAAATGCTACCTTCATTCCAAAACTTTCCTGAATTTCCCAGAGCAACAGGGTCCCCTTCCTCTGAATATCTACAATTTTTTTTTCATGATTTGGGGACATGATTTTTTTCTTCTTTTTTATGTATTTTTATGCATATATTTTTATCTGATACTAGATTCTTGGTCTTTTAAAGAAATTGTGTGATGAATTTATTGTGGTGCATAAATTTTTTCTGCATAAACTTTCAGTAAATGTTTAAAACCTAAGTTAACTCTGAATGAGTTTTTACATCCCACTGCTTTACACCCAGTGGTGGCGAACCTATGGCATGCGTATTGTTATTTTTTAAGACAAGAGACATTAATGTAAAAATTATTTATTCTAAACTAATACCTCAGTAGTCAGGTTTAATTGCGTTGTTGGAGCTTGTTGATAAATAAGTGGGTTGTGGGTGCAGTTTGGGTTCTTGTTTGTGCAAGATTTGCCCTCACTGCTGTAGACAGGCAGGCCAGCTGGGATTGATTCTGGTTTTTATACTCACATCTTGTGTGATATCAGGCAAGTCTCTTTAACACTTCTGCCTCAACTCTTCACCTATAAAATGGAGATGATAATAATACAGAGAGACTTTGAATAATAAGTAGGTTAACCATTTTACTTGGGCTGCACTTCCCTGATACCTCTCTGTGTAGAAATGTCCTATTCTTTTAAAGAGGACCCATCAGAGTGGATGAGGGCCTACTCTCACGGTTTTCTTTAAATACAGTTATGTTCTGAGGAACCTGTGGGTGGTGGAGGTGGCCACTGTACAGTCCATAACATCCATGTAAAATACATTTGATGGTACCTGGTACAAACCCCTCAACCAGCAAGCTAGTGATCACGGTGATATCTTGCTTAATTCAACCTTGTTTTCTTTGGCTTCTTTTTTTTTTTCCTCATTGAGTTTATTGGTACATTTTAGGTATAAAGTACAGTTACATTCATCACTGGGATCTTGTACCTTTACATGACAGGTTTTGGTTCTCATGTTTTCCTCTTGTCCCTGCCCTCCCTTCACCCCCTCCTCCCCTCCCCATTTACAAACACTTTATTTCCATTTTTTCATTTTCTCATATTTTTTTCTTTTCCCTTATTCATTTTCCCCTACCCTTCCCACTTTCCCTACACCTTTAGCCCTTTTCTTCCTATTTCACATTCTTTGATTGCTAATAGGTTTCAGTATTTCATCTTTCTCTGTCTGCCGATGATTATTTCCTTTCTTTTACTTTAACAGTCTAAATTATAGGTAATTTCAAATTCCCATTTCCATATTTACCCTCTGTATGAAAACTTTAAAAAGTTTTCTCTCTGCTAATCTATAACTATAAGGATTTTATTATTGTATTTAAGTGGAATTTGAAGCTTCCAGGAGTCTCCTATCTTATCAACTTTGCTTATTGAAAACTATTCTGTGTTATGGTTTAGAGCATTATCTATTACCACAGAATAATTCATATGACAGAAATAACTGAGATATGAGAGATCTCAGTTTGATAAAAATGTGTATAAAATATCAAATACACTGAATGCACCGTATACTGATGAGGAAAAACTGTTCTGAATCTGAGAAAATGTTGAAATGCTAAAAGTTATTTTACCAAAGCATCACTGTATTCAAAATAACTTCTTATACTTAGAAAACTCCAGATGACATAAATAAGGGAAAAATAAATTTGTAAATGTATTTATTATAATCTAGAAATACCCACTCTGACTTACTTTCGGTTATAGTACCAGTGTTCATAGTCCAGTTGAGTGAGTTTTATTTAATGTATTGAGATAGGGAAAAGCAACAACTCCTGATAGTTTTTTTAGAACTATATATAATATTAGGATGCTGAAACTAATGCAATATTTCTTATTTGCCACATATCATATTAAATATATATCTGACAATCTTAACTCTGAATGAACAATTCTAGTGAGTTTAGAAGTAGATGAGCAGGGATAAAGTGAATTAATCAGGAAGATAATCTGACCAGAAAGTTTCAGTTATTCCATCTTCAGAGATATAACTGTCCCTAGCCTGTTGTTGGGGAACACAGAATAAAGATACTCCTATAGAAACCTCTTAGAATTTAAGGAATTTAAACTTTCATAACTTGGGGCAAAAAATGCGTGCTCTTTCAAGAAGTTCCAGCTTTTTAGTCTTCAGTCAAGCAAACAGTCTCAGTAGAAATTGGAAGCACACATCATGAAATAGTAAAATCCTTTCCCACAGTAATCGACAAAATCATTTTAAACAAAGTATAGAAGTGCTAGAAAAGTAGCAGAAAGCACTAGAGATCTGATGAGAGTTCTAAGAAATGTGATTTGCTTCATTGCAGATCCTCTGAAATTATATATGAGATATGTCTTAATTTGCATTAAGACTACATAGCCAATCCACTGATGCTCCTTAGCACAATGTTGGTAGCAAAGTTTTATAAATTCAAAGAAGAGTTTATATCAGTAAACTTCTCAATAGTAAGTTTAGAGTTCAATCTTCCAAATACTGTGAAAAAATATTTTTTCAATGAAGCTATCAGCCTTTATTTTATGATAAAGTTTGAGCCTAGAAACTTCTTAAATGGAACTATATATTGTGGATGAAACAAGAATGTTCACTGCTAAAAGTACTAAGCAATAAATTACATTATAAAATATAAAATACTTTAATGCAACCAACCACCCTTTTTATGCACTGTATATGCACTAAATATGTGCTCATATATTAAATTCTGTAAGTTCACTTCTTCTATATCTTCCAACAAAATACTTCAAACAGCAGTTGCCTTCTTGAAATGCATTCCCAGGTTCATTTTCCACATATTCACATAAGTATTCGATTTTAATAAGTTATTTTTTGTTTTGTAATTTTGAAATGGAGTGAAAATACGTATGAATTGCTCTATTTTCCTATGCTCTATGCACTAGCCTAAACAGATAAGGAAGTGATTGATGAATAAAAGGACTTTCAATTTTTATTTTCAAATATTAATTTATTAACCCATTTAACCATATGCTTATTACGTGCTAACATAAATATCGCCTTTATAAAAATGTAAGTATATTTTCTCAAACAAAAATTGCTGAGGATAGTCTTAGTTTATATTTCAAATTGATACTTTTATCATTTGTCCACATGCAGTTATAAAAAATAACATAGAAATTCCTTGTATATTGTCCAGTTTTTCATTGAATGTTACATTTTGCAAAATTATAGTATTATATCACTTTCTAAATATTAGCATTGATATCCATCACTTTTATTCCATGTTCTACACTTTTACCAGACCTCCTTGATGTATGGAGGAGTGCCTGTATGCCGATGAGTAAAAATCAAGATATGCTTCTTCCTGAGAAAAAATTCCTTATCTGTGAACCTATGAAACATGAACAAAGTGTACAATGAATCAAAATATAGTGGCAGGTCAGGGATTTAGCTCAGTGGCATCACACCTGCCTTGCAAGTGCAAGGTCCTGAATGTGATCCACAATACCAATTAAAAAATATATAGTGGCGTGGGGTACACATGAGGCCCACAGAAGCAATAAAGAAATAAAATGATGATGGGTCCTAAGGATTCCAAAACTTAGTGCAAAAATTCCAGTAGACTTTATGAGTATCTATTGATCCTCCTTGGTCTGATCCTCTTCCCACTGGGGCAGTGCCATCACCCCTGTGGTTCAGTGGGGCAGCCCTGCCCTTTGGGCCAGTGGGGCCTTGCCCACACTGTTGCTGACTGCTGCACTCACAGTCCTATTCTTTTAAACTGAGGTGAAGGCATTCTTTCTCTGCCCCTGGCCCATGCACTTTAGGTTTGTGTGCCATGTGTTCTGAAAGACCCAAAGACCTCAGAACTCCTTTTTGGTTGCTGCTTTCCTTTTCCTGGGGGGCAAAAGTCATTGACTTGCAGCACATAATTATATTATCTGTCTTGTAGAATCCAGGAGGTCCGACAGCCTCTTCTCCTTCTGGCCAACTTTCCTATTTCTTTCCTTCTTCTTCTTTTTTTTTTTTTTTTTTTTTTTTCTTTTTGGTACCTGGAATCCAACATGGGTCCTTGCGTTTTCAAAGCAGGTGGCGGAACCACTGAGCTAAATCCCCAGCCCTCCTATTTCTGGAATGATGGAATATCATTCCATCTCTGTCTCTGACCACTGCTGAAATGGGAATGAATTCATGAACTGCATGTATGATTTATTTATTAAATTGTTTCTTAGAGCTACACCATCTTTAGAACAGTTTAATCTCTCTGTTATGTTTATTTATTGTTTTATTATTGTTTTTGTTTGTTTGATCTTGCAATATAAATGGCTGAAAATTCTGCAAATTTTCAAAATCTGGTAAATTTTTGCTTAGTAATTGTGTTTTCAATTATTTCTCCCCCATTGCATTTTACTGTAAGTGAAGAGGATCCAAGACAGACCTTCAACATTTTAATTATAAATCTTTTCGGCTAAGTATCCAATTTTGTGATTCACAAGTTGTCTCTTCCACAAATTTCCAGAATATAAACACAGTGAAACCAAGTTCTGGGCCATTTTTCCACAAGGATTGCCTTTCCTCCGTTTCCACTAACATTTTCCTTATTTTCATCTGAGACTTCTCCAGAATGATCTTTATTATCTGTGCTGGTTAAGCTGACTTTTCAATATAATATCTCGAGAGCTTCCCAGGGGATTACCAAAGCACACTTTTGGATGGGACATAGAGGCATCACCTTGTGTACTAGTCCTGGTCCCTGGACCCTTACTATTTACTCTTGTTCCTGGTTGCCACGAAGTGAGCAGCTTTATTTACCACATCCTCTCACTATGATTTCTCTTACTTGGAGCCAGCCAACCAAAGACTCAATCTCCTGAGTCCATGCGCCAAATTAATCCTCTACTCCTTTAAGTTGTGGGTATCAGGCATACTGTTGCAGGGATGGGGAGGCTGACTAATACACCATCCATATGTCTACTATGATTGAGTGTCTCCTCCAAATTTCAGATGTTGCCAATATAATGGTGCTATAGGATGAGGATGATTTAGACCATCAGGATTGCTCCCATTAATAGGATCAGGGCTCATAAAAAGAAAAATCTCTCTAGATTCTCCTTTTAATGTCATAAATAGCATCATGACAACTTTACCCTCATACCCCATCTAAGCATAATTATTTCCCAAGTGCCCTTCTCCCCATTATTGAGGATTGCAGTTTCAACATGAATTCTGAGGGGTCATAATTTTGCCCAAAATATGCTGATTGAATAAAAGGATATTCTATCATTAGTTGGAATGTTCTCTGTGCATATCTACATTTGCTTTAATCATTATTCCTATTTTATGAAAGAGGCAGAGTTAACAAAAAATATATCTCTCGAGTTTTGTTCATTTTAAGTGTTAGCTCTGTATTTGACATAGGTCCTGTGCAATTGTACAATTGTAACTGATACTGGACCACTTTGAAACTCAAACTGTTTGCTACTCTATACAGTTCGACTTGAAAATGGATTTCTCTGAGTAAAACACAAGGTAGAAATTGTTGGTGTCTATTTTCTCTGTAGTCCTACCATTTCCAGCCAAAGCAATTTGTTTTTGGTATGGTTCATGCCTCATGGTACCAAGTTAGCACTCTAAATTGCTTCCAACAGATGTCAGACCAGATATATAGGTGCATATCCTCTTTGGGAGATTTTATTGGGATTTTTTTTGTTTGTTTGTTTATTTATGTGGTTTTTGTCCATTCTTCTGAAGTGCTTATACAGACTTTATTTTGCATTTTAGAGATCAAAAAATAGATTCAGGCATCATAATTGTCTTGCATTTTTCCAAATATTGGCTAAGCTATCTCTAACTAAATGATTTACATGGAATAATATCCATGTTGCAAACAGAAAAATTTGTGAACGAATGATACTCATATTACTCATCATCACACTTTCAAGAGGAAAGGTCCATATATTTAATTCAGGTCTAGGAAGTGGGTTATATTTTTCCTTCCTGGATGCAACTAAAGAAAAAAAACAATTATTGTGATAGGCAATTAAAACTATGGATTAAATAAAAGTAGTAAAACTAGGTGCTTAATTTTTTTTCTTATTACACATTATTCTCCCAATATCTCATACAATATTTTTAAAAGGACAGAATACCTCAGCATTTAATAATTATGAAACAAAAGGAGAGACTAATATTATATATCAGTTTTGAATCACAGATTGATGGACTATTTTGCCATCACAGGTAAGAAAGACAATTAAAATGTTTTACTTTAAGCAGGAAGTGATGATTACCTGATCCCTGACTTATTGTAAAGTAAATTGACATTTTCTTCAAAGTCATTGTTCATTTTGAAGAGAAATCTTCAAATAGCAAGTTACATATTTAAACCACATAAGTGATCTTAAAAAGTATTTTTTATAGTCCCACGTGGGCATTATATCAAGGGATGCTAAACTTTACTGTTCTGACAGATTTAGTAAATCACTATATTTTTCTTTTTAATCATTTCCACCTTCTTTGGCTCCTCATTTCACTATGCTAAAGGCTAAAAAGAAACTAAGCAAATTAGACTTGTATCTAATTAAAGTTTATACAGAAAATATTTTCAAAACACAAAACACTAATGATATACGACAAAACATTTATTGCCATAAATACATTATAGGCATTTAAAAAAACTATTTGTAGTATAAACATCTCACCTGGGGGAAAATGGGATGAATGCCAGTGTTCAATAATCTTGAACTACAACTGAGGAAATGAATCTATCAGCCAAAAAAGGCAGACCAATAACCCTCTGTTAGTATGAGAACCAAACACTGGAAAAATGAATAGTTTTACTTGAAAACTAAATGAAAATGAAACTAGAATGAAAATTTTAGTCTACTAGGCATATGACAGTATCATATTTATACTATGGAGATTATCAAGTTACTGTTAGACCTGTCAGGAGAATTTGGTTTCCCCTCAACTTGGGAATCTAATCTAAGTATTAATAGGGTGAGATAATTAATTGGGTAAGTGTAAGTGGGTGAAATTGAGAGAATTCAAGGTTAATGCACAGATATGCCACTTGAGTAACTCAGCAGCTGGATGATATGGCCATTGGCTGATCTTGGGAAGATTTACGGAAGAACAGTCTTATTATCACTGAAAACTTTTACATAATTGCAAATTTTTGAATGAAGATATCAAAGATTTACATAGGTTTATGAGTTTGGAACTCTTGAGAAATCAGAACTGGAGGAGTGTGATAAAATCATAGCTTATATTTCTTGTTTCCCACAATCAACCAAATAAAATCTGTTAACTTTTGAAAGTCTGTCCTCTAGGATCCTCTATCCGTGTAATCTTGTTCTCTGTATGAGATGTCTGTCTCAGACTGGATCTTAGGTCAGCCAGAAATAAACATGGGTCATGATATCAACATCTGATTACAGTAGCTATGCAACTGAAACTTGATGAATGAAGTTGTTCAGAATATGTCTTCTATCACAAGCATGGTGCTTTTTTATGCCTAAGAAGAGCTTCTTTTGCCCCTGTAGAGTCTCTGAAATGCATTCTTACCTCAAACTCTATCTAAATCATGTGGCTATATTATGTTTGCTGTTATGGTTAAGATCTGAAGTTTTCCCCAAAGGTCTCATGGTTTCAGTCCATTGTTGGCTCGCCCCAAGGCAGAAATGGCATGAAGCATGGTGAAAAGCTAGAGGAAAGCTGCTCAACCCGTGATATCCAGGAAGCAGAGGGAGCAGGAGGAGGGATAAGAAATGAGACACAAACTTGAGAATGTTAGGGAACATTTCAGGTCTAAATTACAATAATTACTGTGAATTATGCGCTCCGGGATCCCTTCCTTGAGTTCTCAGTATGTTCTGCTGTGTTCTTGCCCTGGGGATACTAGATTTTCTATCAGCTCTAAGCCTTAGATACGAAGATGCCTTCAGACTCATTAATGCTTACTCCAAATATTATCACAGCTTATATACTCCAAAAGACATACAAGCACGCATCACCTCATATTTCAGAAGTTGTGTCCTTTCCCTGTTTTCAAATTTATCATGTCATACAGGGAACAAAAATTTGAAGGTCAGCATATTAGCTGAATTACTAATCCCCTAAGGTCTATTACAGTCACTATTAATTTGATTGAAAGTGATAGAAATGCAAAAAAAAAAAAACCCAAAATAGGTGAATTTAGTGAAAGGTCCCTGGAGCATTTCACATAATCAAAAGGTCTTGTATAGGAAATAATTTCCAAGAATAACAGGAACTGGAACCAGAAGCTCAAGTGCCACAATGATTGTCTCTCGGTCTCATCCTTTACTTGCACGGCTATCTATCAGTTGAATCTTATGTAATCTTTGCTGAATATTGTCAGGGATGACAGAGTGCTGACCAACTGCCTTCTTCAGTGAATTATCACTCTTTCATTCTTCTGGGTTGGCTGTCATATCTACTTCGAGACTGATCAGACAAGGAAATGGAGTAACGTTCTAGCCATCATGCCAGAGTCACGTGGCTGTGGGGTGGAAACTACAGGGTGCCAGCATATGCAGAATGGGACCAGGCATGCTGGACACATACATATAACAGATATCCCTCTGAGGTTTCCGCGTGCTTCATGACTGAATGCTGTAAGTCCAGCACTTAGGTCATCAAAGACTATAATGGCCTGATATTTACTCTAATACCTCAGGGTTCAATTCTTTTCTATTCTTCATATAAAGTAATTTTTCCTCAATCTAGGGAGAAGAAAACTGATATATTCTCTCCAACATGTAATATCTTATAATGGCGATAAATTGAAATATTTAATAACATGAGTTTCCAGGTCAGACTAATCTGAGTTTATATTTTAACTTTTCTACTTTGATGACCTCAATAAATTTCTCCTATGTATCTGTAGCACAAGAGTACCAATCCCTACCTTAGGATAGTAAGATTCAAAATATGAGAGGACCTTTTTGTAAGACCCAGGATAAAATCAGACCTATTTCTGTAAAGCTCAGCCCACAAAACTGTTGAATAAAGAGCACATACTGCAGAGGCCAATAGCAGCTTTTGGGCTCCCCACAGCTCAAGACCCTTCCCTGACAGAAACAGTTCACATCTCGAACTGAGTGACAAGGAATGTGCAGAAGACAGGTGGTCTTCACTAAAGCCACAAAAGGGCACACGGCACAATGGAACTCTCATAGCCTAACTCCTATTGAGCTCTTTTAGAACCAAGTTTTTCTGCCAAGAAAAATCACAAACTGAGCCAAAGCCGGCTGGCTCATGATAGCTTTGAGTCTGTGTTAAATAGTGATAACCCTAAATATTTTTTTTTCCCAAATGAAATTTTAAAATAGCTTAAAAGTTTATGAGCTAAATATTTATAGTTTATTAAGGGCAGGTACTACAATAGGGCTCTCATTCCAATCCCTATACCCTAAAAGATTTGAGTTGGACATTGCAAAAAGTTTTTCCACAGGAAAAAGAAAATGTTATTTAAGCAGTTCCTGACCAAAGCATTTATAGATAAAAGGTCCCTTGTAGCTTTTGACTCCATACCACCAACAGCTCAAGGCATTACTGCCATGATCATTGCAGCACCCCCAGGTGAGATATGGACAGTTAGAATCTAGTAAAAGTGACAGACAGAATGGGCAGAGATAGGGAGGTCTAGTTTATATAAGAGTTCCGTGAAATCATCAAGGACCCACATTCATTTTCTTCAGCTAAAATTTTCACTGGTTGGCTTTTGCCCTTGGGATTTTTTTCCTTTGAGAACTCAATCTAAGAGCAGAAGTTCTGATCATCTTATCTTCACAGACCCTTACCAAAGCTTGGAAGGGAAAGTGAACATTTCTTTTAGGAGTTAGTCTCTCTAACTGCCATAAAAAAATACTGTAGCTTGAGTGGCCTCAGCAGAAGACATTTATTTTTTCACAATTCTGAGGATTGGAATTTTGTAGTCAAGGTACTAGCAAATTTGGTTTGGGGCAAGTCTCTCCTCCTGACATATAGACTCACACGTTCTTGCTGTACTCACCTCACCTTTTCTCGGTATTAGTGTGGAGAGGGAGAAAATTCTGGTGTCTCGTTTTCTTCTTATAAGGACACCATCTTCCTGAATTGGAGCCTGACCTTATCACATCATTTAACCATTATCACCTTCTTGAACACCCTATCTCCAAATAAAGTCACATTGAAGCTTAGGGTTTCAGTATAGGAATTTTGGGAGGGACATAATTCAACTTGCAACACTTTACTCATAACCTGCTAATATTTGTGAAAAACAGTACTTGCAAAAGCCCCAAGCAATTCTTCCACTAAACCATTCCCTGTCAAGGGAAATGTTTATAGCACTTATTTTCTTCCCCAAACTGGAGTGAATTCAGTCTCCTCTTAAACATCCGAATCCCCAAAGAGTGAGTGAAGTCTGCCTTTGTAACTAAAAAGCAGTACTGGGCAAGTGGATGTCATAAAACATGAATCAAGCTTTAAGAGGTTCTATGCAGTGAAAACTAAAAGGAGAGAATGGGCTAAAAAAAGAAAATAGATTAGAAGACCCGGCTCAATGCTGGAGATGTTATCATGCTGTGGTGTTGTACTTGTTCATTCAGACAAAAATATTAACATTCCTACTTCAAAGTTTAATATATATTAAATTATATATAATGGTTTATAATTTATATTTTGTACATTAATGTTTATACATAAAGATAATTTGATTATATAAATCAAAACTTTGGCTTTGATGATATAGCAAAGATTAATTTTAAAAGAGGTATATTTCTCAAGGTTACTTCCTGTATTCCATGCTTTTCATATATTTATACTAACACAACTAAATCACCTTCCACAAATAAATTACTGCACAAAACCTTGATTGACAGAAATTTGTGTTTGAGGAGAGGGTAGAATGATACATAATTATAAAGAATGAGGCAGTATGGAACAAAAAATGTTAACATACATTGAAGTTGCATTTTGGAGTTGGATAGTTCAAAGATATTTCAAGGTTTCTTGAAAGACAAGTGTAACCAGATATAGAGATAAACAGAGAAAAGAATAATAAATGGCTATAAACATAACTGTGGCTTTTTTAAAAAAAAAA
>NW_022900936.1:41940362-42101445 GCF_012274545.1 Fukomys damarensis
TTCTTTATCCAGTTTCCAACGGATGGGCAAATAGGTTGTTTCCAAGATTTAGCTATTACAAACTGTGCCGCTATAAACATGGGTGCACATACTTCTCTGTGATATGATTCTTTCAGTTCTCTTGGAAAGATACCCAACAGAGGGATGGCTGGGTCAAATGGAACCTCCAGTCCAAGCTCTTTGAGGTATCTCCATATTGATTTCCATAGTGGTTGCACTAGTCTGCACTCCCACCAACAATGGAGGAGGGTTCCTTTCTCCCCACAACCCCGCCAACATTTGTTATTGTGTGATTTCTTGATAGCAGCCATTCTTTGTGGGGTGAGGTGGAATCTTAGTGTTGTTTTCATCTGCATCTCTCGAATGACCAGTGATGTGGAACATTTTTTTATATATTTTCTTGCTGCTTTCACTTCTTTGTATGAGAAATGTCTGTTCATTTCGGATGCCCATTTTTGGATTGGGTCTTTATATTTGGGGGGACTGATTGTTTTGAGCTCTTCATATATCCTTGATAATAGTCCTTTGTCTGATCCTAACTTCTATATCTAAAAAAAAGGTATAATTTGCAAAGAGTAAAATCACAATTTAATTTTATAGAAATTGTTGACATTATGTAGAGTTTTATAAGCTTAATAACAATCAAATTAGAGAACACTAACATCAACTCCAGTGAGTTCCTTCATGCCCTTTTGCAATAACCCTTCTCTTAACCCAGCCTTGGCAACCAATGGTTTGATTTCTACTTGTATTGTCTTTTCTAGAATGTTATACATGTGGACTCATAATATGTAACCTGTTTTGGCATTTGCTATGGGCTGAATTTTTGTGTTTCAAAAAAATTTTACATGTTGAATCACTTACCTTCAATAGATGGTACTTGGAGATGAAGCCATTGGAAGTTAATTAGGCCATGAGATAAAACTCTCATAAATGAGGTAAGTGACTTTATAACAAGAAACACAAAAGAGCTTGTTTCCTTTCTCACTTTCTTTGTTCTATTTCTTGTAGCAATAGAGTAATCATTAGAAATCAGGAAGAGGGACATAACCAAATATTCAGCCAGGTGTACTTTATTTCAGACTTCCAGCTCTGGGATTATGGGAAATAAAAATTGCTTAATGGGCATAATTAATCTTATTGATTCTGCCACCTGCCTTTCAAGTGCAAGGTCCCAAGTTTGATCCTTAGCAGCAAAAAAAAAAATTGCTTAAGACAACTAGCTATGTATTTTGTGACTAATATCAGAGACCTTCAGTAGGTTCTGATCTGCTTTGTGCTATGGTGCAAGGCTGAAAAAAAAAAAAAAAGACAGAACTAAAGAGACAGAAAGTGGGATCCAAGATGACCAATGCTGCTCATCCAGCAAAGGCACTGGTAAGTCCAAGCCACTGACTTTTGTTGATAGTTCTAGTAGAAGCAAACTATGCGCTAAAAGCAAACTATGTGTGAAGACATGCAGTCCTTCAGTTACTGTGGATACTAATGCAACTAAGGCTCCTAAACAACAAGACAAAGAATTCTCAAATTAGGAACAGAATAGACAAAATATAGGGTTGTAGTTAGACCTTTGTCCTTCTAATTAAAAAGGTTTTAATTGTAGGAATGGAATTTGGGTATGAGTTTCTCTAACCTCAGTACATAGGTTTAGGCCACACTTGCTTCTCAAAACAAGCCAATTGTGGGGTAAACTCTTTACACCCTACACTGCATATAGCTGGCATTGGGCATAATCAGTATTGTGGTCCTCTGCAGACTAAGACATAAATTGTTACCAAAAACCCAGGTGCCACTGTAGCAAATGCTGCATAAATATGTGAGGCAGCTTTTGAACTGAATAATGGGCAGAAGCTGAACGAGTTTGAGGTGTGTGGTAGAAAGAGCCAGCTTTGTTTTGATGAGGGCTCAGGAAGAAAAGAGGAGGTCTGTATAAAAAGCCTTTGTCTTTTTAAAAAATGAACAAATATTCAACAATAGCATGTTGAAAGAAATACTGAAAATAAAAGCCATTAATAATGAGGTACATTTGGGAACTGGAGGAAGAGAAATCATTGTTTTCCAGTGGCCGGTGACTTGTCTGAACTGTTTTTTTGTTGTTGTTTTGTTTTGCTTTGTTTTTTTCCTAGTGTTATTTGGAAGGTAGAACCTGTGAGGAATGAATATTTACATAAGAAAATTTATAATCAGAATATTTAAGCAGCGTCTTTGATTTCTCCTGACTGCATAGGTTAAAACACAAGAAGAGAGAAATGAACTGAAGGTCAGCTTCTTAGGAAAAAGGAAGTATAATTTAATGATTTGGAAAATTCTCATCTATTTTTACTCCATAAAACTGAAAATATTTGGCCCATACCACAATAATATATGCTCACCCATGTTTATAGCAGCACAGTTTGTAATAGCTAAAATTTAGAAATAGCTCAAATGCCCATCAACTGGAGATTGGATAAAGAAGACGAAGTTTTGTTGTTGTTGTTGTTTATAAAATGGAGTACTACTGAGACATAAAGAATGAGAAATTTGAATCATTAATAGCTAAATGAATGCACATCGAGGCCATACTCTTAAGTGAAATAAATAGGACAAACATGTATAAACACCAAATAGTTTCTGTGGTATGAGAAACTGAAAGTGTAAATAAGAATGAAAATATATATTAGATAATGTGAAACAGGAAGAAAAGGTCCAAAGGAGAGGAGGAGTAGGGAAAAGGAAAGAAGGGAAAGGAAAAAATATGAGAAAAAGAAAAAATTAAAACAAAGTCTTTGTAAATAGGGAGGGGAGGAAGGGTTGGATGGTGGGCAGGAAATGGGGAAACAATAAGAACGAAGGTGTATTATGTAAAGGTACAAATTCTCAATAATGAATGTCACCATGTTGTATACCTAAAATGTACCAATAAACTTAACAAAAAAAGAATAAGGCTGTGTATTTTTTTCACTTTTAATAGGGCTATATATCATGCCTGTCCCAGTCTTCATTTTGTGGCCCTTCCATTGTTTTTGAAATTGTATCTGTTCTGTTTCAAGGTTCATGGCTGGAAGGGATTTTGCCTCATAGTTTGCCTTAACTCTTACTCATATCTGATTTAGATTAGAGTTGGGACTTTAGAAGTTAAAAGTGAATACTGGAATGAGTAGAGATTTGTGTCACAGTTTGAATGAAGTGTTTGTATTTCACATGTGAGAAGCACATGAATTTTAGACAACCAGGAGTACAATAGACTGAATATGTCCCTCTCCCTGATACATACAAAATGTAAATGTTAAAGCTTGATCCTTCATTTATTCTTAGACGGGTAACTTTTGGGAGGAACTAGATTATGAGGGTGTGGCCCTGGGGAGCAGGATGAATGCCTTTATAAGAAAAGACATCTGTCTAGTGCTTCCATTGTGTCTTTCTGCTCACTACCATGTAAAGCCATCTGAAAATCAGGCAAAATGTCGTTATCTGGAGACCAGGTCTGTTAATGCCATGATCTCAGGCTTACATTTGCAGAATTGTGAAAACAAACTACCAAATTGTTTTACAGAGTTCTTTTCTTAATTTGCATTCTCATCAGCAATACGTAAGAGTTCCAGTTGCCCATGTTGTAGTCCGCACTTGATATTGTCTGTCATTTTTAACTATTCCAATAGATGTATAGTAGAATAACTTTATGGTTTTAATTTTCGTTTTCTAAAGTGTAATAATGTCATGCAATCCATTTTAAAAATGAGAGTGGAAAGAATATTATGGATTCTGTACAAAAAAGAAAGAGAGGGAGAGATTGACAAAAGGGCACAGGACAATGGGGAGAGGAATGAAGGACAGAAGATAAGTAGTTGAGTAGGTAGGTAGGTTTGAAGTAAATTATTGAATCCTGATTGTTTACTTAAGGAGCCAGAAGAATGAGGAAAAGTAGAGGGAAGGCCAATGAGAAAAAAAATGTTAAACCAATGTTTGCTATTGATAAAATGTTTTCACTTGTACATAAAATCAAAGATATATTAAATTGTTTTCCATTGTTGTAACAAATTACCTGAGATAATCAACTTAGGAAGAACAAAGGTTTATTGGCTTATAATTTGGGAAGTTTCAATTCGTGATTGGTGACCCCTTTGCTTCTGAGTCTGTGGTAAAGAGTTCATGGTGGGAACTCACCACAGAAGCTACTCTCCATGTACATGCTGATCTCTCCTTGAACTTCAGCATTTCAAAAATTAATTCCTAAGACAAATATGTTTTTTACTTTCAAGAATTGAATTTAAATTTGAATTATTTTGAATTCTGTTTCAAGATATTTACCCTTAATTAAATAACCTTCAAGTCTCAAAATTCTAGAGTTAATTCATTCTGAAGAGACTTTTCTGATTTTCTAACATTTTATAGTACCAACAAAATGCTGTCTTTTGTTTGGTGAACTTAAAAATATTTCAGACTTAGATTTGATCATTCTATTTTTGTGTTTGAATTTTTTTGTTTTGTTTTGTTTTTTGTTTTTTGAGACAGGGTCTCACTGTGTATTTGAAACTGACCTGAAACTCACTAGGTAGCCCAGGCTGTTCTTGAACTCATAGAAATCTTTCTGCTTCAGCCTCCTGAGTGCTGGGATTACAGGCATGTGCCACCACTCCCAATGTTATCCAATTTTTTTTTTTTTTTTTTTTTTTTTTTTTGGTACTGGGGATCGAACTCGGGCCCTTAAACTTCAGAGGCAGGTGGCAGAACTACTGAGCCAAACCCCCAGCCCTTGTCTTTAAATGTGAAACAGCATGATAAAATGATAAAATTAAAGAGTAAAATAACATTAAAATAATAATGTAGAATAAGACAGCATATGATCCTTTACAGAGAATGCAATATCAAGGCAAAGAGTGTTTCTAAAGTTTAACATATATTCTTGAAAAATAAAAATTTGATAACAAAACTGACTCATAATAAATATATTGGGAATTAAGGATCAATATACTAACTCTAGTCTAATCACTTGAATTTATGAATTATTTTTTCTTATGTAATTTAAAAGTTTAAAACCAAGTGAATATGGTACATATTACAATAGAGGAAATAAGTATTGCATCATTAAATATTTCATCTTACTCTCCAAGTTATTTAAAAACAGGTTTGATTCCATATGTAAAATTAAGTGAATTTGTTATTATTATTTTTATGTCACTGGAAAAATATACTTTATAATGTAATTTATCATTATCATATTTAATAATAATTTATTTAAAAACTATGAATAAACTGTGAGTGAACAAAGTTACAAAAATGTAATTTATGAAATGACAAATGAAAGAACAGAATTAGAGAAATATTAAATATATTTTATCAGAAAAGATTATCAGGATCATCAAATATATATCCTTTAAGTTTTTCATGAATTAGATCAGAGAGGAGGAGAGTGTTAGAGCAAACACAATTATCAAGATAATCAGATGGATAATCATAGGTACTTTTTTTTTTTTTTCCGAGCCCCGGGGATTGAACTCCAGTCCTTAAACTTGCAAGGCAGGCAGTGGAACCACTGAGCTAAATCCCCCACCCAATCATAAGTACTTTTTAACCTGTCGGGTTAACCCTAACTAACCCTAAGTAATGAAGTTGACATGGCAGTTCTTTTCAGATTTACAATGATAATGATTTTGCCAAATTAAAAGTTATCAGAAGAAACTATAATATGTTAGTTAACAAATGAGTTAAACATCTTAGTTGCTTTTATGTAATTTTCTCTGACAATAGTTTTTTATGCTTCTCATAAGGATGGTTTACATATACTGACATTTAGTTCATTTTTATTTGTGTATTAAAGCATATTCACCATCATCACTTTATATGTGCTTAAAATTGTGTCCTTCAATTTGTTTTATATTACAACTTCCACTTTACTCTTCTTTTTTTTTTATTTTCCACTTTATCATATTCACCATCATCACTTTATATGTGCTTAAAATTGTGTCCTTCAATTTGTTTTATATTACAACTCCCACTTTACTCTTCTTTTTTTTTTTATTTTCCACTTTATCGTCATGAAAATTTTTAATGAAAGTGAGGAATGTTACCTTTGGACTTACCTTGATATGAAATTTACTTTTATTTACTTTTTTCAGCTTTAATTGAGTTTATTGGTACATTTTAGGGATACAGTACAGTTACATTCATTGTTGGGATCTTGTACCTCTACATGACAAGTCTTGGTTCTCATTTTTCCCCTTGTCCCTGCCCTCCCCTCACCCCGTCCTCCCCTCCCTATCCACAAGCACTTTATTTCCATCTTTTCATTATCTCACATTTTTTTCTTTTCCCTTATTACCCTTCCCCTATCCATCCACCTTCCCTACAATTTTAGCCCATTTCTTCCCATTTCACAATGTCAGTAATCTTATTAGGATCTTATGTATTATTACAGTTTATTCACACCAGAGAAACTATTTGGTATTTACACATGTGTGTCTTATTTATTTCACTTAGGAGTATATCTTCAATATATATTTTCCTATGAATGAATCTATTTTCTCATTCTTTATGGCTGAATAATATTCCATTTTGTAGAAAAACCACATCTTCTTTATCCAGTTTGCAACTGATGGGCAAATGGACTGTTTCCAAGTTTTAACTATTACAGACTTTTAAAAAGTATCCAAGTTCCATTATGTAAAAGGAAAACAATCAAAGTTCAGACTTTGGATACATATAACTTTGATTATGTGAGTAACTTTTTGATTATGTGAGTAACTCTTTGACAATTTTAATCACCAGGTATCCTTGTATTTCTCTTTAAGTTAATCTACAGCACTTCAAAAATGCCAATGTCTGTATCATCAAGCATTGTGTGCCACAGCAGCAACTCAAATTGATATCTTCCACAAGCTATTTACAGGTGTGTGTGTGTGTGTGTGTGTGTGTGTGTGTGATTTCATAGTTAAATATAAGAAGAGAACATATAAATTGTGGTAGATACAAGTAATTGCCTACCACAAAGCATCATTTTTTCCTGCTATCATAAACCCAGTTTAGTTCTTGCAGCAATGTGCCAAGATCCAAGGAAAGATATTTTTGCCAAAAATAATACTTCTAATGAGGCTTTTGTAGCAGTGACTTCAGTGTGCAGGACCTTCTGAGTATAGAATCATGTTTCCTCTTCTTGACCCCCACAATTCAAGTTCGGTGTTACGTACTAGTCCTGGTGAGCTCTTGTAAAACTATGCTCCCAAAGATGATCAAGTATTCTTTGGGAGACAAGATCATTCTTAACTTAAATGTATTAGTCTAAATCACAGTAATCATTAAAATAAAGTCTAAATTAATTGTGGTTCTTTTGTACTCCTTTGCCAATTTTTGATATATTGACAGTTGTATGCCTAGTTCTCACTAATACTATGCCGAGGCAATTCCTCTGTATTGTATCTAGGAAATATTTTTCACCCAACAAAAGATGTAAGGATTAGAGAACCTTGTCTTGCCCCTTCCAAACTTTTAGCTTTTAATATCTGCAATGTTTGGAATTCTCAGAAAGCAAAAAGCCTGAAAATAAAAAGAATTCACACTGATAATGGGAGAGCAGAATAAAATTCTCCCAGCCCTGGAATACATTGTTGAAAGTCTAAAACATACTATAAAGATATGTAAATCTTTTTATTGTTTAAAATGTAATTAGCCAAGTATTCAGTTACTATCTATGAAAAAACATAATGAAGAATAATTTAAGAGCCCTATCCAATGCTCTTAAATATTTTCTTGCAGAATTTAGTTGTAGAGTAGTTTACAAAAATATAATCATAGAAATGCTATAATAAAAAGAAAGTAAATTAAGGAAAGATAAAAAATGTGAAAAAAGGAAAAAATGTAAACAAAGTCTTTGTAAATAGGGAAAGGTGAAGGGGGTGAAGGGAAGGCAAGGGTATGGGGAAAAAATAAAGACCAAGACCTATCATGTAAAGGCACAAGATCTGAATGATAAACATAATATTGTTTGATTTAAAGGTACTAAGAAAGTTATTGGGAAAAAAGTATTTAATTTTTCATGAAAACAATCTTTTTATACAAAAGATACAGTTTACAGGACAGCTCAGAGAATACCTAAGAATGCATATCTCTGATCTTTGTCTGATCTCCATTATTTCCTTCATTTTTTATTACAACAATCTATTTTTATTAATTAATTTTCTTGGTACATTTAAGGTATACAATGTAGTGACATTCATCATTGGAAATTTTCACCTTTACATAATTCATCTTGGTTCTTTTTTTTTTCCACACTGCCCTACCCTCCCTTCAATCCCTCCACCAGTCCCTATTTACAAAGACTTTGTTTCCATTTTTTCTTTTTCTCGTGTTAATTTCATTCCCATCCTTCCTTCCCCTACCCTCCCACTTCCCCTTCCCTTTTGTACCTTTTCTTCCTATTTCACAGTATCTATTATATCTTTTAGTCCTTATTTACCTTTCAGTTTCTCACATTTGAAAACTATTCGGTATTCACACATATGTATCCTATTTATTTCACTTAAGAGCATCGCCTCAATGTGCCTTCTTTTAGCTGTAAATGTCTCTAGTTTCTCATTCTCTATGGCTGAGTAGTACTCCATTTTATTTTTTGTAAAGAAAAGCATTTTCTTTATCCAATCTCCTGTTGATGGGCAATTAGTCTGCTTCCAAGTTTTAGCTACCACAAATTGTGCTGCTATAAACATGGGTGCACACATATCACTGTGGTATGATTCTTTTAATTCTTTGGGGGAAGAGACCCAGGAGGGTCAAATGGGACATACAATCCTAGTCATTTAAGGTATCTCTGTACTAATTTCCACAGTGGTTGCATCAGTCTACACTTCTACCAGCATGGAGTAGTGTTCTTTCCCCACAGCCCTGCCAGCATTTGTTGTTGGTTGATTTCCTGATAGCAGCCATTCTTTCTAGGGTGAGGTGGAATCTCAGTGTTGTTTTCATTTGCATCATTTGAATGACCAGTGATGTTGAACATTTTTTCATAAGTTTATTTGCTACTTCTACTTCTTTGTCTGAGAAATGTCTGTTCATTTCAGATGCCCATTTTTGGATTGGGTCTTTAAATTTGGGGGCGTCTGATTTTTTTTTAAGTTCTTTATATATTCTAGATAGTAGACCTTTGTCTGAAAAAGAGCTGGTGAAAACTTTTTCCCACATTGTGAGTTGTGTCTTCACTGTTGATAGTTTCTCTTGCCGTGAAGAAGCTTTTTAATAAGAAGACATCCCACTTGTTAATGGTAGTTCATGGGCAATTGAGGCTTTGTTCATAAAATCTTTCCCAACTCCAGTGTCTTCAAGAGTTCTACCTGAGGCCAGGGATTTAGCTCAGTGGCTGTGCTGTCTACCTCTCAAGAGCAAGGACCCAAGTTAGATCCCTGCTACCAAAAATTTAAAAAATAATTTAAAAAGAGTTCTACCTAACCTCTCTTCCAGCTGGTTTAGTATTTCTGTTTTAATATTTACATTTTTAATCCATTTTTATTTTAGTTCAGTGCATGGTGAGAGATATAAGTCTATATTTAATCTTTGTTAAGTTGAAATCCAATTTTTCAAGCACCATTTATTAAAGAGTCTATCATTTCTCCATTGAGGGTGTTTGGATTCTTTGTCAAAGATGAGATGACTGAGTGTATCTGGACTTGTTTCTTCATCTTCTAATCTGTTCCACTGGCCCTCAGGTCTATTTTGGGCCAGTAGCATGTTGATTTTATCACAGTAGCTTTGTAGTATTATTTCAAGTCAGGGATAGTGATACCCCCTACCTTGTCTTTATGGCCTAGAATTGCTTTTACTATTCTAGATCTCTTCTTGTCCCAAATGCATTTTTGTATTGTTTTCTCAAGGTCTGTCAAGTATGCTGCTGGGATTTCAGTTGGGATTGCACTGAATCTATATAGCAGTTTTGGAAGTATGGCCATTTTCACTATGCTGATTCTTCCTACACAGAAGCAAAGGATGTCATTCCATTTTCTGATATCCTCTTCAAAGTCTTTTTTCAGAGTGTTGTAGTTTTCAAAGTAGACCTCTTTGATTTCTTTTTTTTTTTTCCAGCTTTGAGTTTATTGGTACATTTTAGGGACACAGTACAGTTACATTCATTGTTAGGATCTTGTACCTCTACATGACAGGTCTTGGTTCTCATTTTTTCCCCTTGTCCCTGCCCTCCCTTCACCCCCTCCTCTCCTCCCCAACTACAATCACTTTATTTAGGTAGATTCATAAGTACTTCTTTTTTTGTTTGTTTGTTTGTTTGTTTGTTTTGATACAGGGTCTCATTAGCTAGTTGAGACTGTCCTAGAACTCACTGTGTAGTCCAGGCTGGTCTCGAATTCACAGTGATCCTCCTGCCTCAGCCTCCCGAGTGCTGGGATTACAGGCATGTGCCATCACGCCCAGTGGTTCAATTTTTTGGATGCTATTGTGAAAGCAATTGTTTCTTCAACTTCTCTCTCAGTGAGTCTGTTTTTCATGTATAGGAAAGCTATTGATTTTTTTGTGTTGACCTTGTATCCAGCTACTTTGCTGAATTTGTTTATTAAGTCTATAAAACTTATGGTGGAGTTCTTGGCATCTTCTAAACAGAGTATCATCTCATCTACAAATAATGAAAATTTGACTTTTTCATTTCCTATCTTTTTTCCTTCTATGTATTTGTCTTGTCTAATTACTGTGGCTAATGTTTCCAAAACTATATTGAATAGGATTGGTGATAGTGGACATCCTTGTCTTGTTCCTGATTTTACTGTGAAAGATTTCAGTTTTTGACCATTTAGCATGATGTTGGCTGTTGGTTTTTCATAGATGGCTTTTATTAGATTGAGGTAGAGACCATCTATTCCAATTATTTGGAGGGTTTTTATTATAAATATGTGTTGGATTTTGTCAAATGCTTTTTCTGCATCTATTGAGATGGTCATATGGTTTTTGTCCTTAGCTCTCCCTATATACTGTATTACATTTATTGCTTTTCATATGTTGAAACATCCCTGCATCCCTGGGATGAATCCCACTTGCTGAGGGTGTATGATCATCTTAATGATCTCATGCATTATATTTGGGAGAATTTTATGAAAGGTTTTTTCAACTATGTTCATTAGTGAGATTGGCCTATATTTGTCTTTTTCAGTTGGGTCTTTCTCTGCTTTGAGGATCCAGGTGTTGCTTGCTTCCAGGAATGAATTCAGGAGTATTGCTACCCTTTCAGTTTCATTGAACAGTTTAAGCAGTAGTGGCAGTAGTTCCTCTCTAAATGTCTTATAGAATCCCACAGTGAAGCCATCAAGATCCCAACTTTCCTTAGTTCATAATTTTTTAATTATTTTTTCAATTCCATTGATTGATATTTGCTTGTTTAGAATTTTTAGGTCATCTTCGTTCAACTTTGGTAATTCATATGTATCTGTGAATCTGTCCATTTCTTCTATATTTTCCGTCTTATTGGTGCGTAGATTCTCAAAGTAGGTATTAATGATCATCTGGATTTCTGCTCTATCTGTTGTAATTTCACCCTTTTCATTCCAAATTGCCTGGATTTGTGCCTTTTCTTTCATTTTTTGGTAAGGATGTCTAAGGGTTTGTCAATTTTCTTTGTTCTTTTGAAGAACCAACTCTTGGCTTCATTGATTTTTTTGTATTGTTCTTAGTCTCCACTGCATTAATTTCTGCCCTCATCTTTATAATTTCCTCCCTTGTATGAGCTTTGGGTTTGTTCTTTCCTTCTTTGTTCTAGAAGCTTGAGGTTCAGCATCTGGTTGTGTAATTGTGCATGCTGTGTTTTCCTAATATGAGTATTCACTGCTATGAATTTCCCTCTTAAGACTGCTTTCATTGTATCCTA
Source organism: Fukomys damarensis (assembly GCF_012274545.1). Classification (NCBI taxonomy): domain Eukaryota; kingdom Metazoa; phylum Chordata; class Mammalia; order Rodentia; family Bathyergidae; genus Fukomys; species Fukomys damarensis. The sequence goes on from NW_022900936.1 coordinate 41,952,193, forward strand.
TAGATACCGATATATTCTATTGTCATTGTCATTTAGTTGTAGGAACATTCTGATTTCTTCTTTAATTTCCTTTGTGATCCATTGGTTATTCAGAAGTGTGTTGTTCAGTTTCCATGTGTTTGTGAAATTCTTGCAGTTTCTTTTGCTGTTGATCTCTAATTTCATCGCACTGTGGTCTTATAATATGCAGGGAATTGCTTCAATTCCTTTGTAGTTACATAAACATGTTCTATGAGTGAATATGTGATCTATTTTGGAGAATGATCCATGTGCAGTGGAAAAGAATTTACATTCTGATTTTGTGGGGTGGAACACTCTGTAAACATCTGTTAAGTTGATTTGTTCAAGAGTTTGATTGAGTTCTACTATTTGTTTATTTTTTTGTCTGGTTGATCTATTTGTGACAGTGGAGTACTGATGTCCCGCATTACTATTGTGTTACTGCTTATTGGATTTTTCATGTCTGTTAGTATTTGTTTTATATAGTTGAATGCATATTTATTTGTGTTTGGTACATATATATTTACCGTTGTCATCTCTTCCTCTTGGATTGTTCCTTTTACAAGGATGTAGTGCCCTTCTTTGTCTCTTGATCAGTGTTGGCTTGAAGTCCACTTTATCTGCAAAGAGGATAGATACTCCTGCTGTGGGGGGTCTTCCTGTCACATGAATTAGTGTTTTCCACCCTTTAACTTTCAGTCTATAGTTTCTGTTTGAATTAAGTGTCTTTCATGTATGCAGCATAATGTTGGATCTTGCTTCTTCACACATTCTGCCAGTCTGTTTCTCTTGATTAGTGAATTGAGACCATTTAACATCAATGGTTATAGCTGATATGTATTGACTTAACCTTGTCATGACTTTTTCTTTTTGTTGGATTCTCCCCCTTTGCATTTAATTTCTTGTTATAACAATCTCTTTAACAGGTATAGCTTAAACTGGAACACTTCTTCATAATGTAGACCTTCAGGACATCCACTCTACTTTCGGACAGCTTTCATTAATAGAAAATGTACCTAACGTCCATTTCAAATCAGGCTTCCTATTATTTACCTTGCATTGTTTCTGTGTTGCTTCTATATGCCTAAAGGAAAAAAATCTTATTTTTTTTCTCCTTGTTAACAGATTCTAGTTACTTGAGGTTAAAAACAGAAAGGGAAGATAACTTACCTGTTGGATAAAACTGAAATATGAAATGTTAGAGAATTCCAACCTGGCATATGGATTCCTCACTAAATGACCTTTAACACCCCCTGCTAAGCCTGTTAAGTGTTCAACTCACCATCCATTCTTTCACTTTTAGTGCAATTAAACCTGTCATTCTCAAGCTCTAAAAATGTACAACAGACAGCATGTGTTCATTGCTATTGTACCAGGGACCAAAAAATGGCAGGCCTCCATCCTTCTGTTCATGCCAAAGTGCAATTCGTCAGTTGAAAGATGTTAGTTTTTACAGTGGGAATGAGCTGGAAAAAATCATTTGGCATAAAACCATAGCTCTTATACAATGATTTCAAATTTTAAAAAATAAACTGCCAAATATCAACTCAGAGTTGACTGAGATCATTTATTTACTGCTTATAAAACAGTGACTACACATATCATCAAACAAGAACTAAATTCTGAGCAGTGTGTATACAATTTTCAACTAAAAATGATTCTGTTGTTTTTATTATGTTGTCATGTTTTATTTGAAGATCACTATTAGTAACCTGAGAGGAATATAGTTCAACTATTGTTGGAATTCAGGAAAAAAAATGAGGTCTTAGGTTTTATTGTGTTAATTTTTTTGGAAAAATATACAGTGAGATAAATCATTAATAAAAACAAATATATACACAACCACTTCTTTCATTCTTGAAATGACTCAGTTTTCAGTAACAAGTATAATCAACTTACTTTGATGAATTTTATGTTAAAAAGAGAAGGGAATATTTATCTTGAATTAAATTAGTTATTCCAGGATTAGAAAATAACTTGTAATATATCAAGTAATAGTATATAGTACCAGTTGACTTGATTTTTTTTAAAAGAGTGTTAACTTTAAAGAAAAAGAAGAAAACACTTTTTGAATTCATGATATCTTGAGTTAGAGTTGTGTGAGGCATGACATAGAAAAACCAATGTGCTATAATGATATATTGGTATGTCATTACAATTAAAAACAGCAGATAATTACCTTTGAAAGAAATATTGAGTAATAAAGATGATCTGAATTATTACTAAACTTTGATGGACAAGAAGAAGTCACATGAACTACCACAAAAATCCAGAATTCTGTTGTAGATCTAAAACAATGATCGGGATGGACTGGATGAATTTCACAGTCAAGTGGAAGTTGCAAAAGAGTCAGTGAACTTGCAATTGGATTAGCAGATATTATTCCAATATGAAGAACAGAAAGGAAAAAGGTATGTTAAATATGGCTGGTATCTGAGAACCAAAGGGACATCAAAAGTATATTTGCAGAAAGAGAATATAAGAAAGACAGTGAAGAAATAAAGATAAAACCTCTCCAATTTGGTTGAAAACCTAAATTTAGAAATTCAAGATGATTCACAAACACTAAGGAAAATACATACAATGAAAACAAACATTGTCAGTATATGTCAATTATATAAAGGGAAAAATCCTTCAAACAATAGAGAAAATTTTCCACATACTGGACCATAAAACAAGTGTCAAAATATGTAAGTGATCTGAAAAAATATAGCCAATATTCTTTAACTTTAATGGGATTAAATTAGAAATCAAGAGCCCTAAGATGTTCAGAAAAAAAAAAGGAAAGTACATAACACACTCATATAATTCAAAGAGGAAATATCAAAGGGAATTTTTAAATGTTTGGGATTATAAAATACAACTAGGCAAAATATAATTGACTACCTAAATCACTGTTTAGGGGGAAATTTTCAATATTACAATATAAAAGAATATTAAATTGGTAACTTAAAAAACTGGAAAAGAAATTTAAATAAACTCAAGCTAAGTTAAAAAGATGAAACAATAAAGATGAATGGAAATCAGTGAAATAGAAAACAGAGTCACAGTATAGAAAATTCACAAAGCCAAAGCAGGTTCTTTGAAGACGTCAACAAAATCTATAAATGCCTAATGGGACAGAGAGCAAGAGAATGAAGATGAAAGAGAACACAAATTACCAATATGAATAGAAGTGACATTAGCACCATCAATTTTACAAGCATTAAATGCAGGTGAAGGAATGTTATGAACAACTTTATGCCAACAGAATTCAACAACTTAGATGAAGTGGAGAAATATATGAGAAAATAGGTACTGAGTGTACACATTCCAAAGAATGAAGGCAAAACAGGTGTCCAAATGGCTAGGTAAAAAAAAAAAAACAAAAAAACCACAAAAAAACCACAGAAAAGGGTAGGGTGTACCAGCAAATAAGTGAAAGAACAAGAAAAATTAAAATAGTATTATGTGTTTTCTGTTTGAAGAAGAGTTCATATTTAAGTATTATTGTAATATCTGCAGTTGTAAACAGAAGAGCTATTTTAAGAAAAAATCTCACTAGCAAAATATACATTTCCTGTGACCTCTGAGTGAGATACCCTTCATTTAAATAGGAATTTTAATTATAGAACTTTAGTCTGATTTTGGAAAAATTATTTTATTAAAATAAAAAATTATCATAAGTAAAAGTTCCAAGGGCCAAGGATTTAGCTAAGTGGTTCCACTGCCTGCCTCACAAGCACAAGTTCCTGAGTTCAATTGATTCCTGGTACCAAAAGAAAAATTAAAAATTTTTCAAATAACAGAGTATTTTATTTACTATTTAAAGCCTACTTAAATAGCATTTTGTAACATGTAACAACCAATGCTGCAAAGTTCCACAGCTTACTTTTTGTTATTAAAACTATTACTATAAATAAATTTTTAATTTAAAATATTTTATTAGTACATATTTGCATTACATAATTATGTTTATCATGGAGTGGCACAGGTACATTACACATCAATTTTTGTGTTTTTTTTCCTTTTTTTTAATTGGTACATTTTAGGTATACAATACAGTTGCATTTATCATTGGGCTCTTGTACCTTTACATGATGTATCTTGGATCTTATTTTTTCCACATTCTCCTGCCCTCCATTCATCCCCTCCACCCTTCCTTACTTACAGACTTTATTTCCATTTTTATCTTTTCACTCATTTTTTCTTTTCCCTTCTTAGCTTTCCCTTACCCCTCCAACTTCCCCTACACCTTTAGACCTTTTTTTCCTATTGCACATTATCAATTATACATTTTGATTCTTATTTACACTTTTAGTTTATCACACCAGAGAAATTATTTGGTACTTACACATGTGTGTCCTATTAATTTCGCTTAAGAGTATGTCCTCATGGGCATCCACTTAGCTATAAATATCTCTATTTTCTCTTTCTTTATGGCTGAGTACTACTCCATTTTATATAAAAAAAAATCTTCATTATCCAGTCTCCAGGTGATAGGCAAATAGGCTGTTTCCAAGTTTTAGCTATTACAAACTTTGCCACTATAAACACAGGAGAACACATATCACTGTGGTATGATTGGTATGATTCTTTTAATTCTTTTGGAAAGATACCCAGCAGAGGGATGGCTGAGTCAAATGGGACTTCTAATCCTAGATGTTTGAGGTATCTCCATATTGATTTCTACAGTGGTTGCACCATCCTGCACTGCCACTATCAATGAAGGATTCCTTTCTCCCCACAATCCCACCAACATTTGTTATTGGTTAATTTCTTAATAGCTGCCATTCTTTGAGGGGTGAGGTGGAATCTCAGTGTTGTTCTCATCTGCATCTCCAGAATGACCAGTGACGTGGAATATTTTTTCATATATTTGTTTGCATCTTTTACTTCTTTGCCTGATAAATGTCTGTTCATTTCAGATGCTTATTTTTGAATTGGGTTTATTAATTTGGGGGGGCTCTGATTTTTTTTTTGAGTTCTTTATATATTCTAGATAATAGACCTTTTTCTGAGGAACAGCTGGTAAAATTTTTTTCCCACATTGTAGGCTGTTTCTTATCTCAGTTGGTGGTTTCTCTTGAAGTGAAGAAGCTTTTTAATAAGATGAGATTCTAGTTGTTGATTCTTTGTGCTAGTTCCAGTGCTACTGAACATTTGTTTATAAAGTACTTTCTTATGCCAGTGTCTTCAAGTGATCTACCTAACTTCCAACAAGTTTACTGTTTCTGTTTTAGTATTTAGATCTTTATTCCACTTGGATTTTAGTTTAGTGCATGGTGAAATACAGAGGTCTAATTTTAATCTTCAGCAAATTGAAAGCCAGTTTTTTGTACACCATTTATTAATGAGTTTATCTTTCCTCCAGTGGGGATGGTTGACTCCTTTGTTAAAAGTGAGGTAGCTGAATATGTTTGGAGTTGTTTTTCCAACTTCTAATCTATTCCACTGATCGCTGGGTCTGTTTCTTTGCCAGTGCCATACTATTTTTATCACAATGGCTTTGTAGAATAGTTTCAAATTGGGGATTGTTATATCCCCTGCCATGTCTCTGTTGTCTAGGACTGCTTTTGCTATTCTATGTATTTTCTGCTTCCAAATGAATTTTGCAATTGTTTTCTCTTGTTCAGTGAAATATATTGTTGGGATTTCAATTGGGATTGTACTGAATTTATATAGCAATTTTGGAAGTATGGCCATTTTCACTGTATTGGTTCTTCCTACCCAGGAAAAAGCAATATCTTTCCATTTTCTTATATTGTGTTTTTTTTTAAGAATACAAAAAAAAATTATTGAGAGAAAGACTGCTTCTGTCTAAGAGATAGAAGGAGGACTAGAAAAAGGGTTGCCCACTCACCCAACTTCTCAATTTTTTTAATCGGACAAAGTCATGAGGTGAGGTGGGTTCAAGGTGTGACAAACTATAGTCAACTGAGAGGACTACAAGTACAGTCATTTAGGTAATTTGATCCAGTGAAAAATCAGAAGGTGGACAGAACTATGAGCATATGGCAAGTATAGTTGCTTAGGTAGTATTGATTAAATGGGGATCCAATGGGGAAACAAGTCACATTGTAAGCATACAAAAAATGAGCAAGGATCTTGGGTGGAAAGGGGTGGGTCAGGGATCTCTCTTGGAAGATCTTTGTCCCCTACCCAGGTAATTAATATCTGTTTAGAATATCAATCACTGCTATTTGTCCTCAGGAAAAGCATGTGGGTGTCCTAGTTTCTCTCCTTTTATAATGCTGGCTTTCAGTGAATGTGTCTGAATTGTCCTCCTTGTTGGTTCCTCTACTGTCCTCCAATTGGCTGAGTTGTCCCCCATGTTAGGTTCTCATGTGCTGGCCCTCATAAAACTGCCTAGAAGATATCCAATTAAATACCTATCTATAATATTCCCCCCTCTGAATAAGTATCCCTAACTCCTGTGAGGAAACAAAGGGCAGAGCCTGTTCTGGCTATTTCCAGCTGAAGAGCTTCATAGTTTTGATCAGCAATCAGACTTACTCTACACAGGGTCTACAAAAAGGCCTTTGATAGGCTTCAGGCATTGTCGTCTTGAGTATAGTTCTGAGTCTGGAAAAGACAAAGCCAAAGAAACAGTTAAGAGTACAAATTATAAGGTCAGCAGGATTGCTGTGAATATAGTGAACAAGTGTTTTCCCTGGGAGAAATTAGTAATAGCCTCCCACAAAGAGGATAAGGAGGAGATCCAGGGGATTTCTGAATCCAGTATAAAAGTAGTTTAGCATTTGTGAGCTGTTTATAAGGTTGATCTAGTGGATCCTGGTAAAAGAAGTCTAGCACATTTGTCATTGGTTTCATTTGCTTGGATTTCGAAAGCCTCTAGGCAAGAATAAACAAAACTTTTAAGAAAGTAGAGCATGTATAATCTAAGTGTGACAACATTTTAAAGCAACTAAGTCCAGATGCAACACATACAAAGCAAGAATAAAACAACTTGAACAACATACAATGCATAAGAGAAAAAAGAAATTTGCAAACACTTAAAACATAAAATTTAAAAATAAGACACTTTTGAAACAAAGCTCAGAATTTATGGAACAAAAATCAGGATCTATGAAACAAATGTCCAGAGACTAAGAGACAAAAGTTACAATCTATGAAGCAAAAAGACCAAAGATAGAACCTATGGAGCAAAAACAAACTCTTACCTCACAGTAATCTCAGTGGAAGACCTCCAATATGATATAGGGAGAAATGATGTAACTCCCAAACCTGCTAGATATCCAAAGTGCAAGTCTGTGTTCTCTAAAATTGAAGAATGAATTTTAGGAACAATGGAGCTTAAGAGTAGAACAAAAACTTATTGAGAGAAAAAAAATTTCTAAGGGAGACAGAAAGGGGACCAGAAAATGGGTTGCTCTGTCTTAATTCTTTTTAACCTACACCCCCATATCTTGATCCTCTTCCCATTTACAAAGTTTTCTGGGATGTAGAACAAATTACTTCAAAAATAGAAGGTTAAAACAATACATATTTATTTTTTCCAAGTTTCTGTGGTTCAGTAGTGCAGGCATAGCTTAGCTGGGTACTGAGCTTTGTGCTTGAGGAGGTAGAAATCATGGAAATGGCTGGTGTGTGTTCCCTTGTAGAGCTGAGGTTCTTCTTTCAAACTCTGTGTTTGTTGGCAGAGCTCAGTATCTAAAGAGTTAAGGGCTTTTTATCAGCTTCTAGAAGCCCTAGCAGTTATTCAACATTTGCTCATCTCACAAGCTTTTGCATAACATGACAGTTCCTTTCTTCAAACTCAATGGAAGACTCTTGCTCCAGGTGGCCCAAAAGGAATTTCACATAACTCAATGTAAATCATGACATTGCATCTTATTACAATTATTATATTCTATTGACTAGAGTCCAATCATAGGTATTGCCCATGCTTAAAAGTAAGGTGATTATGGAGGTTTTTATATTATTAGGGTTACTGTAAAATTTTACCTACCAAATTACCAAAAAAATAAATCATTACATTGTTTGAATAGGAAAGATTTGTGCTTTCAAGAGATGTAATTTCATTTGCATTAGATGATGTTACATGTTTTTTATAAATCACAGTAGTCCATTTTCAGTGTAACACAGCTAGTTTTTATAGACTTCCCATATTGACTTGATATGTTTTAGGAATATTTTAATTTTGAAAATTGTGTATGGGGAAAATGTTTAATGTTAAATGTAGGTAAAATTTCTAAGATTAAAAAAGCTTTATAATTTTTATGGAATCTTAATACAAACTTAATACATTCACATTACCAAAGGATACTAGTAGAAGTACTAATAACTTTTAAGATAGTTTTGCTATGGCAAAAATATATAGCATAAAATGTACTCACCTGACCTATTTTTAAGTGTATAATTAGTTCTGTGTAATTAAATACATTCATAAGATAGTACAGCCATTACACCATCTATTTCAATAACTTTATTATACTTGTAATCTGAGACGTTATACCCAATAAATACTCATTCCTTTCTTTCTCCATGCCTAGGAGCACCATTCTAATTTCTATCTCTATGATTCTGATAATTCTGCAGAGCTCATGTCAATGGAATTATACAGCATTTTTGATGGGATTTTATACTGAGCATGAATTTTTTTAGGTGCATTTATATTGTAACATATCAGAATATCATTCTTCCTCCATTGCCTTAGTCTGTTTCTGGTATGACAAAAAATACTGCAGGCTGGGTAATATATACATAATAGAATTTATTTCTCACAGTTCTGAAGGCTGGCACATCCAAGATCAAGGTGTCAAAAAATGTACTATCTGGTGAAACTTTCACATTCCTGCTGTATCCTCACATAATGAAAAGGGACAAAAGGTGATGAATGGCCAATCCTCACATGACAGAAGAGATTTAAAGGCACAGGGAGCAGAGTGCTCCTTTCAACTTCTTTTGTATGAGCACTAATCTCTCACAAAGATACTTACTATGAGTAATGCTGCTATAAACAAGGGTGACATACATCTTTTTTAGTCTTTCAGTGTTTTTGAAACTATATATGGAAGTGAAAATGCTAGATAACATGGGAAATTCTATTTTTAATTGTTTGAGGAATGATCATATTTTCTACAGGAATTATATAATTTTAATTTTATGCCAACAGTGCACAAAGGTTGCAATTTCTCTACATCACCAATACTTGTTATTTTCTATTTTACTTCTAGTAGCCCTTCTAATCAGTGTGAGGTGAAATCTCATTCTAGTTTTGATTTGCACCTCCCTATAAGTACTGAGGTTAAGTGTCATTTCCTGTGTTTTTTTTTGTTTGTTTCAGTTCACCATAAATTCAGGAATTTATTTATTTGTTCTCTCTTCTTTTCATTAGTTTATATATTATGTTGTGACAAAAGCACAATGCTTTGGTTACTATACTTTTATTGATAAATTTAGAAACCAGCAAGTGTGAGTCCTACAGCCTGCTCCTTCTTGAAATTGTTTTGGAAATCTGGGGATTATGATATTCCATAGGAATTTTAGGATATATTTTCCTATTTCTTTGAAAAACATGATTTCAGTAGGAATTGAATTAATTCTACTTATTCCTTTGTGTAGCATAGTTGTCTCTCCGTATCCATGGGTTTCATTTCCTGAGATTTAACAAGTTTGAGTTCAAAATATATTTAAGATCATTCACTGTGCAATTCTTTCACCTCCTTGTAAAAGCTAATTTTAAAAAATTAAGCTTTGTGTAAAAACAATTATTTGGGATTTTCTTTTCAATTGCTTATTTTTAGTGTCATAGTTACTTTTCCCATTGCTGGGACAATATACCAGATACACACACTTTAAGGGAAGAGTGATTTATTCTTGGCTCAATTTTTAGTCCATAGTTGAGTGGTTCCAAGGAAGGAAGAGATGGTGAAAGTATCTAGGCAAAGGAAAACTGCTCATGCTATGTCAGCCAAGAAGCAGATGAAAAAAGGGGAAGCACTCTTCCAGGTCAAGCTGTCAGTGATATCACTCCAATGATTCAATCACCTTCCAGAACCCATTTAAGAGTGCATAGGCCTTTTAGGGACATTCTTGATCTGAACCATAACATTCCATTCTTATCCCCTAAGAGATACATACCATTTCTTTGTGCAAAAAACACTTGATCTGTATCCCAGAATCACCAAAATCTTAACAATTCCTGCATTTCTCCAGTCTAAATCCAAACTTTCCTTTGAGACTCAAGGGAAACTCTTAGCTGTGAGCCTCTGTAAAAAATCAAAAGTTAAAACTTCTAACAAAATGACACAGAGTAAACATACCCATTCCAAAAAAGACAAATAGGGAAATAGAAAGATATAGAACCAAAGCAAGACCAAACCCAGCAGGGCAAACTGAAATTCTGTAGCTCCATGCCCTGTTCAGGTGTGAGCACCAAGTAGGTTGGGCAGCTCTTGCCTACACATTGCATGTTGCTTGTGGCTTCTCTTAGGGGTCCTTGTTCCTGACCTTAGAGGAAAAACTTGCAACCATTCATACTTGAGTGAAGTGTTCATATAGCTGTTATTGTATTAATGTAGTTTTCTGTTACTATTTTGATTATTTTTATCATTAAAGGATGGTGAGTTTTGTCAAATGTTTTTTTGGTATCATATAGGGTTTTATTTTTCCTTCATTTTAAATGTGCTATGATAATTGATCAGTTTTTGTATGTTGAATTGCTCTTACATGCTAGGATAAATCCAGTTGGTCATGATGTATGACTTTTTTTTTTCAGCTTTAATTGAGTTTATTGGTACATTTTAGGGATACAGTACAGTTACATTCATTGTTGGGATCTTGTACCTCTACATGACAAGTATTGATTCTCATTTTTTCCCCTTACCTCTGCCCTCCCTTTACCCCCTCCTCCCCTCCCATACACAGCTGAATTTGTTCAGATTCGTTCATTGAAGATTTCTTGCATTAGTGTTCATAAGAGGTGTTTATAGTTTTCTTGTAGTACTTCTGTCTAGCTTTGGTATGAGGAAAACATTCCTTTCTCTGCAAAAGTTAGAAAGTGCTTTTCCCATTTCAATTTTTTTAGAAAACTGTGAAAAGCATTGATACTAGCTTTTTAAATTCTTGGTAGATTTTACCAGTAATGCCATCAGGTTCAAGGTTTTTGTTTGTCAGAGATTTTTTGACTGCCAGTGCAGTCTCTTTACTGGCTATAAGTGTTTTCTGATTTTCTATTTCATAGCAATTTTACCTTGTTGACCTTGGTGTTTCTAGAAATTTGTCCATTTGATCTAATTTATCCAATTTGTTGGCATATGATTATTTAGTGTGCTTTCTTCTGATACATTTTATTTTTGTGAGACTTGTAGTATCTTGATTTTCATTTCTGACTTTAATAATGTGATTCTTCTCTTTTTCTCCAGTTCATTTGGTTCAAAGTCTGTCAATTTCATTGGTCTTTCAGGAGTATGTTGTTTAATTTCCATATATTGGAAACTTCTAAAGTTCCTCTTTCAAATTTTCATTGTTATTCCATAATGGTTTGAGAACATATATGACATGATTTCTACTTTTTAAAAATTTGTTCAGTTTGCTTTGAGACTTAACCAATGGTCTATTCTGGGTAATGTTCTATGTGCTGTGTTATACCTTATGTCTAGATGTCCCCCCAAAGCCCCATTTGGTCATAGGGCTTTTTCAGAGGTAGCTGAATCTAGAGTATGTGATGCTGGGATTAAAGGTATATGATTACTAAATGTAGTCCACTGAGTGTTTTGACGCTGCCTTAATTCAAGAAGTCTGGGCAATATAAAAGGGGCAGAAAGACCCTGTTAAGATCCCTTGTTGCTTTTGCTGTCTTCCATAGCCGTGCACAGTTGCTCCTCTGCCATGTGCCACCCTACCTTAGAGCCAGCTGATTAGGGACTGAAGATAAACCGTTCCCCTTTTAACGTTGGGTGTTGGGTATTTTGTCTTGGAATGAGAAAAGTAACTCAGACCAATAAGAAGAATGTGTATTGTAAAACTTTTTGCTGACATAATCTTTAAATATCATGAGGTCTGTGTTGTCTATAGCAGTATGTTTGAAATTTTTTTGTTGGTATTTGACTGGATGGTCTGCATATTGAGGAAAGTAGGTATTGAAGTACCCAATTATTATTCTAGTTCTCTCTCTTCTCCCCCTTATAGTATTTACTGATAATATATTTTATACAATTAGGTCCTCTGGAATTAGGTTCATATAAAATTGTATCCTCTTTTAGAAATAATTCCTTAGTCATGAAATAATAAACATATTTGTCTCTTTTTACAGTTCTGATTAAGAAATTATTTTATTGAATATAAGTATAACAAACACTGCTCTGTTTTTGTTCTTTTTTGTGTGGAATGATGTTTACCAGGCCTTCAGTTTCTGTCTTTGTGTGTGTTCACTGGTGAAGTGAGCATCTTATAGACAGAACATCACTGGGTCTTGTTTTTCTTAATCTGTTCCCCAAATGTGAATTTTTTTAGTTGGAGAATTTAACTCACTCATAATGAAGTTTATTGTTAATATGTAAAGACTTTTTTCCAGTCATTATGTTAATTTTCTTCTGGTTGTTTTGAATATCCTTTGTTCCTTTCTTCCTCCTCTTGTGTATTGCTATGGTTTGATGGTTTTCTGTATTGATAAGATTGAGTCCTTTTTATGTCTCTTTTATATATTTCCTCCTCTAATGAGACTTGGATTTCCATGATGGTAGTTATTTCCCTTTTGCTTCTGGTTGAGGGAACCCTTAGAAACATTCTGTAAGACCAATGTGGTGATGATGAATGCCCTCAGTTTCTGACTGCTTTGGAAAGTCTTTCTTTATTTCTGAAGGCTAGCTTTTGTGGGTATAACATTGCTTATTGCACAGTGTCATTTTCTTGGAACTTGAATATGTCAACTCATTCTTTCTTGGTTTGTGAGAATTCTGTTGGGAAATCTATTGTTAGTCTAATGGAAGTTCCTTTAAATGTGACGAGGTACTTTCCTCTTTTTAGGATTCTTTATCTTGGTTCTATGACAATTTAACTATAACATGTCATGGAATAGAATATTTTTGTTCAAATTAGTTGAGATCTTTTTAGCCTCCTGGACTTGGTTTTTGTTATTTCCCAAGATCTGAAAAGTTTTCAGCTACTACAGAACATGTTTTCCTATGTTTTTTTTTTCCTTTCTCTTTCTTTTGAGAAATTTGTTTTGAGGTATTTGTTCTTTTTAATGGTGCCCCATAAAATGTAGAAGCTTTTTTTCATGATTCTGAATTTGTATTATTTTGTCTTAGTAGGTTATTTCATAATACCTGTTTTAAAATTGAAAAGGTCTTTCTTCTACTTGATGCAGTCCATTGTTGAAGCTCTCAAGTGCTTTTGTTTTTCTTCTTCTTCTTCCTTTCTTTTCTTTTTGTACCAGGGATCAAACTTAGACCTTTTGCTTACAAGGCAGAGCCACTCAGCTAAATCCCTGGAACTCAAGTGCATCTTTTGACTTATTGACTTCTTCAGCTCTATCATTTCAATTACCCAGTTTTACGATCTCCATCTCTTTGATGCATTTTTCATTTATATCACAAAATTTCCTATTGTATTGTCTGTTGATATTTTCATCTCACTCAGTATCCTTAGAATCATTCTTTTATATTATTTTTCTAGAAAATCTTCAATTTGTTTCTTTTTTGCCTTTTGCTAGGAATTTTGTATTCTTTTGGCGGTGTCTGTATTACCTGGATCTACTTGTTTCCATTTCTATGTAAGTATTTACACATGTGGTTGATCTGTTATCTCTACTAAATTTATGTGTTAAATTTCATGGTAAGAGGTTCGCTCTTGCCGATGTGTCAGGGTGTCACATTGGCATGCTAAATTGACGGTGGTTTCAGGTCTAAGTAAATGTTTCTGTACTGTTCCCTCAGCTATAATCAAAGGTTTTAGGTGTCATGTGTGTGACAGCAGGAGCAGAGATCCCAAAGAGGGCAGGGAACCTGTTCGTAATGGTGGCCAGACTCATGCTATGGAGCTGCACAGGAGTGGGGTCATACATGTGGCCTGCCAGGTGCTCTTGCTCACATGGCAAGGGGTGTAAGAACCTATTTGCCATGATACGCAACTGTAGGTCTCTGTGGGTAGCAGATGTGGAGCCACTTTAAGGGTTTGGCATGTGCACCATTTAAAGCAGTGGAAGTAGGGTACAACTGGCTTTGTTCTCAAAATGGTGCCATGCAGCAGTTGTCTTGCTCGGGGAGGGCATGCAAAATGAACTGGATTCACCCTGAGGAGCAGTGAAGTAGTTTACACTCCCTGGCAGCTCCATTGGCTGGGATTGTGCCCCACAAGGCTGCCCAGCATCAAAATCTTCAGGTCCCAAAGTATCATTGGGGACTGTTATCTCATCTACCTCTTCCCTACCATAAGGGAACCAACCAACTGCTATAAAGAGAGACATAGTTGTTAGTTTTCTGTGATTCATACAGCTATTCCCCCCATTTTTCCATGATTGTCCTTTTGTGCTTAGTTGAATATTTTGTAGTGATATATTTAAATTCTTTCCCCATTTTTTTGTTTGTGTATTCCATAGTTATTTTCTGTTACCATGGGATTATATATAACACCTTAAAGTTTTAATTTATGTCATCTTAACTTCAATAACATACAATTCCCTGCCCCTTTGCAACTTTGGATCCATATCTTTTCAGCTGTTGATGTCACAAAACTACATTTTTGTACACTGTGTGCCAGAAAACATAAAATGATGACTTTGAAATGCACTGGTTTCAGTCATCCAGAAAACAAAATGTGACAGTATAAACCAAAGTGTCAATGATACTAGCTTTATAGTAGTAGTTTTTTGTGGCATTGATTTCTTTTATTATCTAGAAAACAAGCATTATGAACAATTGAGCAGTATACTATTGGCTTTTATACATACACATGCGTTCACTATTTTTGAAATATCTTTTTGTTATGTGTCTTCACATCAGTGGCCAGTGCCAATTCATTTCCCACTGCAGGAGTCTTTTTAAGCAATCCTTGCAAAGCAAAGTCTGGTAGTAACAAACTTCACATTTGTTTATGGAAAGTTTTCTTAATCTCTCTTATTTTAAGAACAATTTGTTTTCTTCTGCTAATAATCTTATTGAGAATCCCTTGAAAGTGATGAATCACTTCTCTTTTGCTACTTTTAGAAGCCTCTCTATTGAAATTTGCTTATAATTAAATGATTCTTTCTAAGTACATCTTAGCTAAAGTATATTGAGGTTTTTCAGTGTCTTTCAACAAATTTATAACATCTACAGCCTTTATCTCCCTAAATATTTTTTTGCCGTCTTTATTCTGCCTTCTTGTCTGCGACTCCCACCACATATTTATTGATTGGCCTCCTGTTTGTCACGCAATTCACTTATACCCTATTCACTTTTCTCCGATCTTTTTGTTTCCTGTTCCAAATATCAAACTTGATATTTTCTGTGGTTTTACCTTCAAATTCAGATCCTTCAGTCTTAAATACGTCTCTGAATCCTCACTCATGAAGTTATATTTATTTATTTTTTAAAATTTCAGTTATTGTAGTTTTCAGGGCCAGCCAGAATTTTCTGTTTGTTTTTTCAGTTTTCCTGTTTATTGATACACTGATTTTACTCATGCATGTTGATTTTCTCTACAACTTCCTTTAGTTCTTTAATACCTTATAATTATTTGTATAAAGTTTTTCTCTAGTAAATATGCTATCCAGTTTTTCTGTTTTTATTAATTTTGCTTTCTTTTTAATAAGATAGCCTTTCCTTTTTCTTTCTTTTTTTTTTATATGCCATGTTATTTCATAGTTGAAAACTAGACTTTATCCTCTAATATAATACTGTGGATATCCTGGAAATCAGATTATCCTTGTTTAATGGGATTTGCTACTTTTGTAATTTTATTTGTTTAAGTGTTTTATTGTACAACCTTTCTGTGTAAGGATCAGTCCAAAGTCTAAACTTAAGAACTACAGGTCATTTCTAAACCTGTGCATTTCTCTATTTATGAGTAGTCACTTTCTAATTTCCTCATATATGCAATTATTTCTTTAATGTCCTCTTTAGGATCCCAAAAGGGCAAAACCAGAATAATAAAGTGACAAAAAGAGGGGCATTTCCCCTTTAAGACTTTCAAACGTCATCTCAGCTAGTGGAAGACTTTTTGTAACTCTGATCAGGAACAGCAGTAATTGATCATAGTACAGATTCCTGAGGTTGGAGGACAGGGTCTTTCTTACCACCCTGGCTCTCACCAGCTGCCTGTGAGCTCCTCCAGGATGAAGTGGAAGAAACCTGTCACTGGCTTGGGTGTGCTTGATGGTTAGCTGATACAGTGCTAATTGACTGAAATTAACAGCAATTAACATCTAACTCTTCCCTCGAATGTTGCCTGCTTCCAATACACCCCAGAATTTCCAAGTATTTACATCACACATATTCTGCCAATATACTTGTTCTCTAGATGTAAATAAATATTTAATACCTTTTTACAGATTTGATGAAAGCAGGATTTAAACATTCATTTTTAAATTTCTTTAAATGTTAATATAATTTATCAGATATATTCAACATTTTAAAATGAATTAGGATGAATTGTTTTCTTTCCTGTGCTTTTAAAATTTACTGTGTGACAGTTCAATTTGCCTTTGTTTCACATTGTGAGATGAGATCATTTGCCTTTGTTTCACATTGTGCATATAAGATTATGATCATATATATTTTTCATATTACTAAAACTGCATTTGATGAATAAAATCTGAGAAAATAAAACACTAAAATATAACATATATAACTCTAATTGAAATCAGAGAAATTAAATAAGCAAATAAAAATACTAAATTAGCTTATCAATCTGTACTATCTTCCCTCATCCATGCTATAACTATGGTGCAGTGCCCACAGAAGGTACTTCTGTGTTTATGCCAGTCCTGTTAGCTCAAGGAAGCTTGGCAAAGAAAGTGTCTCTATAGTGGACATCACTAAGCTTCCTTAGTTAATAAGATGTACACTTTTGTGTTGTTTTCCCATAAACACAATTGTGCTGCACCATGCTGTGTTTTTCATCCTAAAGAGAATAAGGATTGTTTTGTTGGTACACATCAAGTGGAATCCATTCTCTTTTTCTCTAAACAGTACAAAATTTCATAAGTATGCATCATTTGTGACACAATCTGAGCAGTTTGCCTCATTAATGTGTGCACCTAGAGTTGCTATAACTATCAGTATGTAAAATACATGGCTTTGGGGATTTTTGTTGTTGTTGTTGTTTTGTTTTGTTTTTTTCATTCTCTGTTAGACTATAAAAGCACCCCCACTATTTTTTTTTTTTTTTTTTTTTGTACTGGGGATTGAACTTAGGTCCTTGTGCTTTCAAAGCAGGCAGTGGCACCACTGAGCTAAATCCCCAACCCTCCCCAAGGTAATCTTAATCTAAGAGCCTGAGTCTTTTGCAAAAATAATCAAGTGATCAATTGTTTCTAACACTCAAGGATAAACTTCATTGCTATTTAGGATGACAAGTGCAAGAACAGTTGCCATAAACAGCAGAAATTTAAAATAAAGCACGTAATTAAGCTTGGATGCCCACTAAATATCATCACACCAGGCCTCAAAGATATGAGGCATTATGCCCCAAAGAAATCAGGAAGTTGAACTAAAATGTTTTTTGTACATTCAGAATATATTTCTTTAACATCTAAGATGTGCCGCATAATGTTACGTACTGATTTGATGAAATAAATAAAGTGACATGGTCATTGTTTTTGTGGAACCTAATAGAATTATATTCTTTCTCTACCTTTTGGTAAACTGAGTAAAAAACCAAGAGTACAAACTATCATTTAATTATTAGTTGGTAAGAAATATGAACTTCAAATTTAGCTATATCTCTCATTTAATAGAAATGAATTTTTTAAATTAATTTTAAATTTTAATATGATAAAGATTCATATACATAACAGTTTTGTCAATCCATTTATTGAGTATGCGCTTTTTTTTTTTTTGTACTGGGGATCAAACTCAGGTCCTTGTTCTTGCGAGGCAGGCGCCAGAACCAATGAGCTAAATCCCCGGCCGGCTCATATGTATTTTTAAAGGACCTCCTATAAACCATATAATTGTGATAACATAATAGTGCATTAGCTCAAAAGTCTTTGTTACTTGAATTAAAGGACTGCAGATAATATTTAGAATTAAAATTTAGAAAATGAGAAAGCTCATCATTTCATAATATCTAATATTTTTATATTTTTACATATTTGAAAACCAAATAGTAATTTAAAAATATAATTTGTGTAATGTGTATAGGATTGAATAATTTAATTTTTAATATTTCTGTTATCTTTTACTTTAATTTGGAAGCCTCATATGTTGTGTTAATGTCACTTAAGTATACCTTGCTTTATGCTAGTTTATAAAAAATATAGCAACCAGAACATTGTGGGTTAATTGAGTCCACAGTCGAGTATTCTCACATTAATTAACTTGAAGGAAACTCTATAAAAGTATGCAAACTATTGAGTCAAAGTGTCAATTTCATTTTAATTTTAATCAGCCCAATCCGTGAATATGCTGATGCTCCTAGTTAGTAAAGTAGAAGAATATGTGGAAATTCATTAAGATTGTTATAGTGCTTCTAAAAACAGAACAAAACTTATGTTTGAAATGGATGTTATTTCATTATTTACAGGATTTGAGGAGAATTTATTGTTGTTGTATTTTACAAATATTGCCTTTTGTGTGAGTGTAGCATATTGAGTTTGGTAGATATTGATTTTTAGGTTTAAGAATTTTCTACACAACACAGTAGAGGAATAGATTTCTTTCTTCTATTTTTTTAATCTTTTTTTTGTACCAGGGCTTGAACTCAGGATAAGAGTGGTACCACTGAGCTAAATCACTAGCCCAAAAGTACATTGTTTCTACAGGTTATTCACTCGCAGTAGTTTTTTTTTTTTTTCTGACATAATAACAAGATTTTAGGTACCACATTAATAATAGGCTTGTGGGAAAACCAGTTGGGTAAAAATTATAATTCCAGGGTTATACATTTTACAACTTTCCTGTAGTCTATTTTTCCCATTGTAAAATTAATGGGGTAAGTTAATAATCAACCTCAAGTCTCTTTTAGCATATAATGCTACAATGACAAACTTGCATTTTTCATTTTTTATATTTTACTGTTTTTGAATTAGCTAGGAAAAGCTTTATGAAGACTTTTCAAAAAATGAAAGAATTATCATATATAGTAATTCCACATCTAGATATATTTCATAAAGAATTAAAAGCAAGGACTCAAGCAAATTTTTTGTATACCCATGTTCATAACAGCACTATTTGTGTTACCTAAAAGAAAAGACACAAGCTATGTGTCCATCAAAGAATACAATAAAAATCTGTAGTATGTACATACAGTGTCATACAGTGGAATATTATTGAGCATGAAAAAAAATCATGTCATTTGTTTAAATTTGTCTCCTGCAGACATTTTTCTGTGGACAAAAGGACAAATACTGTATAATTCCAGTCTGCCTACCTACCTACTCTACCTGGAGTAGTCAAATTCATAAAAGCAGAAAGTAGAATCAGGGTTTCTGAGGACTATGTGAGAAGGAAATGAGTATTTATTGATTAATGGTTATACATGTCAATTTGAGAGGAGTAGAAAAAAAGTTTTAGAGCCAGATAAAGGTCATAGCTAGATAATAATTTGATGTACTAAATGCCACCAAGCTCTATAAATAAAAATGGTTAAAATGGCAAATTTTGTTATATTTATTTTGCTGTGATAAAAATAGCCCTGAATCAATTATTTTTTTTAAATTCTGAGAACATAGATTAAAAACAGAAAGGAGTCTAATATCTAGAAATTACATTTTGAGAAATTAGATATTTTAACAGCACTTGTTAGTGTTACCTAAACAAATATTTTAAAGTTTTAATCTTCTTTTTTCTGTCACAGTTGACACAGGCAGTACTTTTCTCCCCACTCTTCTGTGTCTCAGGAGACAATTAGGCAAGCAGGTTAGACTTGAGGTGTGGGAAAGAATACGGCAGAGAATTATTCCTCATGTGATAAGAGTTCTTTATAATTAAATCACAACTAGAAAACTTTGAATGATCTAATCTCCATCACTAGAATCATATTTTTTCCAAAAAATATATCATTTTCATATAAAATAAATACAGAAACTATAATTGTGTATTTTCCTTCCAATATTCTGCTTTAAATAATACCCCTAAAGTAAAAGACTCAATCAAAAAATGGGCATCCAAAATGAATAGGTACTTGCCCGGGATTTAGCTCATTTTGCTCTAGAGAAATGCAAGTTAAAACTACAGAGAGAAACCACCTTTCCCCAGAAAGAATGGCTGCTATCAAAAAAATCTAATAACATATGTGTCTGAGGGTGTAGGAGGAAAGGAACTCTTCTACAGTATGGGTGGGAAAGTAAACTAGTACGACCACTAGACAAATCACTGTGGAGATTCCTCAAAAACCGACACTAGAAATTCTATTTGACTCAGCTATCTCCCTTCTAAGTATCTTTCCAAAAGAGTTAAAACCAGCTTATTACAGAGATACATGCAGATCAAAGTTTATAGCAGCACAATTATAGTAGCTAGATATTTGAAGCAGTGTATATGCCCATCAACAGATGAACTGATAAGAAAAATGTGGTATTTATACATAATGGAGTACTACTCTCCTGTAAAGAAAAACTTGAGAGATTTGTAGGTTAAATGAAATAAGTCAGACACACAAGATTAGCTATCACATGGTTTCTCTTACATGAGATTTTATATATATACATAAAATATATATGATATATATGTGTGTGTTTGTGCAAAGCAGGAGCAAAACAAGATAGATGAACAGGAAGAATGAAGTGAAATAATTCCAAAATTATCTATTCTATTGTTTCAAAAGATATTTTAATATACACTAAGGTGATTAATTTATACTACTAGTTTCTCAGTTCATTAAAAAGAATGGGCTGTGATACGTTTTTTCTGTTTTATAAAAGAGAATCTTTCTTTCTGTCTTGTACTCCTACTACTTCAAAAATAATAATGCACACAATAATTAACTATTATTATCTTATTTTGTGAAGAAATTTTATTTTGTTCTTCATAAAATAAAAAAATATTAAAATACATAATGTGTTAGATTTTGCTTGAAGTTTACTTTTAAAAATAAATGTCCTTAACTTTCTCTGAAGTTTCTTCAAAAGATTAATGAAGCCCAAATTGAAAATGATTTTGAGATGTTCAGCATAACCTATCAGGAACAACTTCTAGTCCAAGCAATTCCTTCTGTTAGATTTATGTAGTGTTAAACAAAAGGTGAACATTAAATGTTTAAGTTTCAAAAGACTCCACTGAAAAGATTAGTTTAATTTAATTTTAGTACATATTTTTGATATATGATGAAAACGGTCAATGTGGGATTTGGAGATTTTGGTGCCTATACGTATCATATCTTAGTTCTTTTTGGTTCCACCTCCATTCCGTACTCACCCCTCTCCATCCAAAGCAAAATCCCCTTCCCATATGCAAAAGTTCTACCTGAATTTAAGTAAAACTATGTGTTAAAACAAAATCTCAATAGCTTTGTAATAATGGTTACTTTACTAAGCTCTTGATAAATATAATATATTCATAAAAAATTAAAGATGTAGATACATTTATTTTCTAATGATTCAAAAGGAAAATGATCATTTCTTAAATTATGTTTTAGGAATCAATCGTATTTATTTAGAACTTCTACAGCAGGAGTTTGAGTTTAGTTAAAGAGATTTAAAGATATTTCTCCACTTGCAATAAAGATATTTAAACAAAATTGAATGTCAAACAGTAGATGAATGTCGGGCTCTACAATGTTCTACTGTATTTCTTTGAAATGTTGCCCTATAGTCATCACTACCAAAGTACTTAAGAATTGTGACAGAGAGCAGGGTGTGGTGGTACATACCTAAATTCCTGCACTGAAGGAGGTTGAGGAAGGAGGACTGCAAATCTGAGTCCAGGATGGCAACTTAGTCTCTCGTTCAAAGCTGTTTTTAAAAATTAAAAGCAGGGGCTGAGGGTGAAGCTCAGAGAAAAAAAATATTTTATATACATTATAATTATATGTATATAAATTTATATTTGCAGTACTAGTGGACATAAGCTCCATCTTTTATTCCTATCGTATTGATGTAAATAATCCATGACTGACTTACAGTAAAATGTTACTTTGGGTTGGTTTCTGGTTTGTTTTTTCCCCTGTCAGAACAACTCTGTTTTGACCATTATTAGATTTACAGTTTTATTTTGTATAATTTATTTTCAACAACTACATTTTAAAAGGTGTGGAAGTAAAACTCCTAACTGCTACAGTCTAGTTGCAAAACTTACTGTTAAGACCATCATAATTTCTCCCTCACAAAAGCTGTATAAACATACTTAAAATTCAATAGACTGTCTCTAACTCACCATGAGAAGATGCAGTATGATACTGCTGTTCTGGCTTACATTAAAGCCCACATTGATGTAAAGTTTTACTAGCTGTAGGAACTCCACATTGTAAGTTATTAATTCTCTGCATGTCCATTTAATCTACATAGTCCCATTTTATCATCTTTTGGAATTATAAGCAGTTTGTTCTCTTATGCTTCAATGAGAGCAGTGTATTAAGTGGAACAAATTTGTTAGTTAGAACATTAATTTAGCAAATATTTATTCAACAACTACTGTGTACCAGGCAGCATTTATGGTGCCTTTGTCAATGCACTGAATAAATCCAGTAGAAGAAAAGTTTTGGTGGTAGGTGCCAGTTTTAAAATTGAAAGTCATATTGGCTCATTTATATCTATTACAGAGATAACACTTTTTGCAAATACTATCTGAGTGAGCTTATTGTCAATAGGGTAACTTTAGGTGGAAATTACTCATTGTATTGGTCAGCTTTCCATCAAAAAAAAAAAAGCTGTAACAAACAATCTCATAGAGAAAGGGTTTTATTTTGGTTCACAGTCTTAAAGGTTTTGGTCCACTGTTGATACTGCTGCTTTTTTGCTTGTAATAAGGCTGAATACCATGATGCTGAAGTATGTGTTGAAGCAAAGTTGCACACAGGATTAGTCAAAGCAGGGAGTGAAAAGAGAGGACAAGATTGGGGTCCCACAATCCCTTTGAGAGGATGCCTCCAGTGACCTGAAGACCTCCTGCTAGGTACTTTTCTAACATTTCTACTAACTTCCCAAGTCATCAGCCTTCACTAAACGTTTACCACATGATTCTAGGCAACTCTGCAGACCCGAACTGTAGCAGTAGGGTATCACCGTGGTATACATCAAGACTTTACTATTTCTTCTTTCTACTCGGTGAAAAAGATGACAGAGTGAAGGCAAATAGTAACAAGATATAAGTAAGGAAAACCAACAAAAAGTATGTTTGGAAAATTAAACTAAACAAAATAGTAATCTGTGATTTTGTGATTATCTAGAATATAAAAATCCTGGATTGTAAATCAGAAAACCTATGTCATGCGATAACTTTCACTATTGTTTGAAAACTCTGTGGCTTTTTATTTCTCATTGACTTTATTCATATATTTTAGGTATACAGCACAGTTACATTCATCATTGGGATCCTGTACCTTTACATGATAGGTCTTGGTTCTCATTTTTTCCCCTTATCCATGCCCTCCCTTCACCCCCTCCTCCCTTCCCTATTTACAAATACTTTATTTCCATTTTTTCATTTTCTCATTTTTTTTCTTTTCCCTTGTTACCATTCCCTACCCTTTCCACTTCCCCTACACCTTCAGCTCTTTTCTCTCCCTTCCCTATTTACAAATACTTTATTTCCATTTTCTCATTTTTTTTCTTTTCCCTTATTACCATTCCCTACCCTTTCCACTTCCCCTACACCTTCAGCTCTTTTCTATTTCACATTGTCATTTATCTCATTAGGATCTTATGTACCATTATAGTTTTTCACACCAGATAAATTATTTGGTATTTATATATGTGTGACTTATTTATTTCACTTAGCAGTATATCCACAATATATATCCATTTTCCTATGAATGAATCTAATTTCTTATTCTTTATGGCTGAGTAGTATTTTATAGAAAAAGCACATCTTCTTTATCCAGTTTCTTTTAATTTTTTTGGAAAGATACCCAGCAGAGGGATGGCTGGGTCAAATGTAACCTCTAGTCCCAGCTCTTTGAGGTATCTCCATATTGATTTACATAGTGGTTGCACCAGTCTGAACTCCCACCAACAATGGAGAAAGGTTCCTTTCTCCCCAAAACCCTGCCAACATTTGTTGTTGTCTGATTTCTTGATAGCAGCCATTCTTTGTGTTGTGAGATGGAATCTGAGTGTTATTTTCATCTGCATTTCTTGAATGACTAGTAATGTGGAATTTTAATTATTTTGGAAAGATACCCAGCAGCGGGATGGCTGAGTCAAATGCAACCTCTAATCCCAGCTCTTTGAGGTATCTCCATATTGATTTTCATAGTAGTTGCACCAGTCTGCACTCCCACCAGCAATGGAGAAGGGTTACTTTCTCCCCCACAACACCACCAACATTTGTTATTAGCTAATTTCTTCATAGCAGGCATTCTCTGTGGGGTAAGGTGGAATCTCAGTGTTGTTTTCATCTGCATCTCTTGAATGACCAGTGATGTGGAACATTTTTTCATATTTTTATTTGCTCCTTTTACTTATTTGTCTGAGAAGTATCTATTCATTTCAGATGTCCATTTTTGAATCAGGTCTTTATATTTGGGGGGTCTGATTGTTTTGAGTTCTTTATATATTCTAGAAAATAGTTCTTTTTTTTTGAGGAGCAGCTGGTAAAAATTTTTCCCATATTGTAGGTTATCTTTTAGTTCTGTTGATGGTTTCTTTTGCAGTGCAGAAGCTTCTTAATAACATGAGATCCTAGTTGTTGATTCTTTCTGCTAGTTCCCATGCTACTGAGGATGTGTTCATAAAGTATTTTCCTATGCCAATGCCTTCAAGAGTTCTGCCTAACTTATCTTCCAGAAAATTTAGTAACTCTTTCTAAATATTTAGATCTTTAATCCACTTTTATTTTTAGTTTGGTGCATGGTGAAAAATAAGGGTCTAGTTTCAATTTTTGGCAGGTTGAAATCCAGTTTTTCTTACACCATTTATTGAAGAGTCTTTCTTGCCTCCAGTGAGAATGGTTGGCTCCTTTGTCAAAGATGAGGTAGCTCAGTACATCTGGAGTTGGAAAACTCTGTGGTTTTAAATCCCTTTCGTTCACTGAACTTCATTTCTATCCCTGTGATTTGAAAATAAATGCTGGCATTTACTAGGCACTTAAGTACATCCAGGAACTATTCTCAGTATTTTACATGTATTGATTCACTGAATCCTCAAAACACCTCTAAAGCAGATGTTATTTCCAACTAGTTTTTAAAGATGAAGAAATGTTGGCACATCAGTCAGAAATGTGGCAGAGTTACATAGCTGATAAGTGAGGACTCTGAGATTTGATCACAGTTAATTTAACTCTAGAACCCAGGTTTTAAATCTGTGTTTTAGTCATCTTTCTATTGCTATAACAAATACCTGAAATCATCCGCTCCTAAGGAAAAAGAATATTGTACATATTAGGCACTTTCCTGTCACTGGGTCAAATAACTAACACTTGCAACCACAGGAGAAGTTTATTTGAGGGTTATAATTTCAGAGGGTCCAGTCCATGGTTTGCTGGATTCAAGGCAGAAATGGCCTTGGGGAAAAGCATGGCAGAGGAAACTTCTGAAGCCATGGCCACCAGGAATGAGAGAAGAAAGAGAGGAGGCAGGGACATGTCCCGTCTTCTGACAGGGCCATACCTCCTAACATCACATTTAGCTATGAATATAGTGTGCCCATGGTGTAATCACCTTCTTAGAAATACACTTCTGAACCTGTGAGACTTTGGGGAGACATTTTAGATCTAAACCATAACATTTTGTCTTACAGTTTCAGCAATTCTAGTCTATGTTCAATTGACCCCATTTCATTTAGACCTGAGGTGAGCAAACATCATAGGGTGCAGCAAAAGTCCTCACCTTACAAATAAGGAAATAAAGTAAAAGGAACAGATTAAGATCCCGTAATTTCCTTCCAGAGCCTTCCCTCAGGGACTTGAAGACTTCATACTAGAATCCATTTTTAAAGTGTTTAACATTTCTCAGTGACCCTTACCACACTGACCTCTGCGGGAAGCTCCATATCCAGAGTATCGCAACCTGTAGGTGCTTTTGTGAGTTTATACATGAGATAATGAAAGGAGCTTTGTAACCTGTGTTACATAACTAAAGTATAGCATATAGTGTTGTTAAAGTATAAATAGAGAGTAATTTCACTTCCCACATCAACTAAAACTAGCTTATATGCTCTAACCTAACACACTGAGCAAAGGTATCAGAGAACAGTGAAAAAATGAAGTCCAGGTATTTATTTTCCTAAGTGATTATTTCATGGTGATTGTGCTTTGAGTCCTTTGCAAGTAATTGCTGTCTATGATGCTTTCTTTTGGTTTTCTGGTTCACTGTTTATGCCCTTCCCTTAGGCCCAAAGGTGATAAAAAGTGTTTTAAACATTTTTATTTTGCTTTATCTTGTTATAATTTTCTATTTCTAGCTCTGAATTAACTCCATGGTTTCTGAATTTGCCCACATTTTTGTAAGCACTGCTATGGCTTGTATCTAGATGCCCCCAACAAGCTTCATGTGCTCATAGGTGGGGCATTTCAGTAAAAGTATGTGATATTGGCATTAAAGTTGTGTAATGGCTAAATGGATTAAGCATTGGTCTGGTGTGGACAATGGAAGCCCTGTCCTGGGTGTGAGTGGCAGCAATAAATAAAGTTACAGCCTGGATGGAATATGCAAGGAGAGAAAAAAGGTAGTCTTGCTACTGCTAGATGCTTTGCTGCATTATGGCTACACTGCCACAAGACTGTTTTTCCTCTGTGATGTCCCTCTCCTATGCTACCCTTTTTGGAAGCCAGTCACCTATAGACTGAGACCTCCACAGACTGTGAGACAAAGTTAACCTTCTCTTTTAACTGATGAGTGTTGAGTATTTTGTCTAAGCAACAAGAAAAGTAACCAAGGCAGATTTTGGTACCAAGAGGGAGTCAATGCTGTGATGCTACTTGGCCATGTGTTTCAGGAGTCTTTGACACTAGCTTGTGGAAAGATTTTGGGAAGGTTTGGAGATGCTGACTGAAGAAGTAGCCTTGGAATGTTGTAAACTGAACTTGTGAGCTCAGAAGAACAGAAAGTTAATAGAAATGCTGGCAGTAAAGACCAGGTTTAGGAGGTTTCAGCTGCAAACAAGAACTACATTGGCTGTTGGACTCCAGACTATATGTGTGATGCTTTGTCAGAAAATTTGTCTGCATTTTGTTAATCTCCAGACACTTTGCCAAGAGGCTGAGATTGAGTGCAGAGGACTCATTAATCTAGTGGAAGAGATTTCAAGATAGCCTAGTGTTGAGGCACTGGCATGGCTACTGTTGAGGACTTTTAGCCAGCTCTATATTGATAATCAAGACCAAAGGTCTCAGAAGAATATTTTTTAAAGTTTTTTGGGTTTTTTTTTTTAGTTTGAACAAAAAGACCCAGCAAAGTTGAAGCCTACAAAGATGGAGCAGAGGAAAATGTGTTTGCTGAAAAGAAATAGGATAACAGAAACTAATAAAGTATTCTCTAAATAATGAAAAAAAGAATAAGATAAGACTATAAGAATGAGAAGCGATTTAAATATGTTCAGGGACCATTTTCATCTCCAGAATTAAGGATTATTTTAATGTTACATCATTACCTTTTCTCTTTTACTTTCCTTTTTAGTTTTATTTTAGGATTCCCTATTTTCAATGTTCGTATAGAGATTTCTTTAACTGAAATACCAAATAGTTTCTTTGGTGTGAAAAACTATAATAGTACACAGGATCCTAATGAGATAATTAATAATGTGAAACAGGAAGTAAAGCGCTAAAGGTGTAGGGAAAGTGGGAAGGTTGGGGGAAAGGTAATAAGGGAGAGGAAAAAAATATGAGAAACTGAAAAAATGGAAATAAAGTGTTTGTAAATTGGGAGGGGAGGAGAGGGTGAAGGGAGGGCAGGGACAAGGGGAAAAAAATGAGAATCAAGACCTATTATGTAAAGGTACAGAATCCCAGTGATGAATGTAATTGTATTGTATACCTAGATTGTACCAATAAACTCAATAAAAAGAAAAGAAAAAGAGAACTACAGAAAAATGGAAATAGAGCTTTTGCAAATGGAAAGGAAACAAGAATTACACTGAACAGGAGATGAAAAAAAGAATTAAGATGTATGTGTGTGTATATATATATATATATGTATATTACATTACATACTCCCTATTATAAATGTAATCACTATGTACTACAAATATGTACTAATAAATATATATTTTTTCTCAAAAAAAAGAAAAAATAGAAATAGGATAACAGTGAAATGGCCTGAAGGCATCACAGAAACCAGCAGGACTCCATGCTTTGCAGCCTCAAAATTGCAAAAATAAAACTTTGTCCTGGGAAGAAATTCTCCAGAGCACCATGTCCAGAATGGCAGCAGCCTAGAGAATTTGGTCTTACTTTGGTCCCATTCCTTTTTATTCCTCTATTTGTACCTTTTACAATGAGAATGTTTATCTTGTGTAATTTTATGTTGGGAGTATTTAACTTTCTTTTCATTTGTACAGAGGCTAAGAGGTAAGAGTTTAATGTCAGAGGAGACTTTGGACTTGGACTTTTCAGTAATGTTGAAACTGTTAGGATTTTGGTAACTCTTAGAAGTGGATTAAATGCCTTTTGTATAAAGGGATACACATGGGTCTTTGGAGGGGTATCAGGGGCAAAATGTTATGGTTTATGTCTAGATACCCCCAAAGCCTTATGTACTCATAGATGGGACATTTCAGAGGTGGGTGGAATTAGGGTGTGTGATACTGGGATTAAGGTTGTGTGGCAAATGAATGAATTTAGCATAGGTCTGGTATGGATAATGGAATCCCCACCTTGGATGTGGATGGCATCCGTCCATAGATTTATAACCTGGATGGAATATGTAGGGAGGAAAGGAAATGAGGCTTGCTACTGCTTGCTGGTTTTCTGCCTCATACCGGCCATGCTGCAGACTATTTCTCCTCTGTGATGCCCCTCTGCTATGCCACCCTGCCTTGGAGCCAACAAACTGTGAACTGAGACCTCTACACACTGTGAGCCAAAAAATCTCTTTTGTCTTTAACTAGGATGTTGGGTATTTTGGTTCAGCAAGGAGAAATGTAACTGAGGCACAATCCCTTTTATAATTTTCTAATTTTATTGCAATTTGAATGTTCCTCTGATTCTATTTGGTACAGGGCACTTTGTCTTAGGAGGCATTTGGGGTATTATCTGGGATAACATTGGTGAGTTAATTCAACTAACTAAAATAACTATGACTATATTAAAAAACCATTAAACTATCCCAATGAAAAGTTTGTTAAGACAGAATCTGCTTTAAAAAATCAATACAGTTAAAATGCATAAGGCCTAAAATAAAAAGGAACACAGCATGCATTACCAGAGACTGCCTGTGCTTTTATCTAACTGGCTTTCTTATGCAACATTGTTATTTTCACACTTCGTAAATAATTCATATATACTTTCACAAATTCAATGTGCTGACTTCAAAGCTCAAAATTTATATGCCCTTTGTTTGACAACATTGCCATATGTTGGTAAACACTGAAACCATCTGGAATATATGAAGCCTTTACTAATAATATCATAAAGAATCAAATGTCAAAACTTACCTATTTTCTAACACAAATGTCAGTTAACATTAATGGAAAAAATTTTAATTTGTGTGGACTTCATTATATTTTATTACTTGAAAGAACAGACTAGTATACACTGACAAAATAAAAGCTGTAATGTCTGCTTCTCTGACAATATCATGGGTGGTTAATTGTGAAACACATTTATACACATATATTTCACTAATATAGAAAAGTCAATATTTAGCATGTATAAATTCACTGATTTTGAAAATACAGATGTCTATACAGAGATAGTATCATTTTATGAACCATATGATATAATTAATGAATTTTCTTATTTATCTTATAAATCATAAATAGTATTCAAAATTGATAAAATATATTTAATTTGATTTCCATTTTGCTACATTTTTATTTATTGAAGTATTCAATTTTTTCAGTGATGATATATTTTTACAATAAATGAACTAATAAAATACAAAATTTTATTAAATATATAAAATAAAATATGAAAACCTTTTTGAAATACCAACTTCATTCATTAATTAACCTCTTTAAAAACTTTCTAGAGAGCCATATAGGTAAACATTTACTCTTCATTTATTGAACATTTTTTAATGAGTCACATTATATACAGGCATAGTCCCACATGCTGGAGATAACGGTCAACACTTTACTTGAATTAAAGACAATATTCAAGTAAATAAATAGAAAATAATTTCTCCTTATGATTACTACAAGAAAAATACCTGTTTACTATGACAGGTTGACCTATTTTGGCCACAAAGGTCAAAGAAGTTCTCTTGAAAGGATCTTAAAATTTTCTGAAGGATGAGAATAAACAAGCCATGTCTGCAGGATTGCAGAACAAGAAAAAGCATATTCAACGACTTTGATGAGTTTTTCATACTTGATAGATGGCAGTTTTAGGCAGACTATAGCAAATGATGGAGCACAGTGTTATGATATTATTTTTCAAATCTTGAACTAGAGCATGCAGGTAAGTTTGAATTGTACTTTATGGCTTTTGTGAAGCACTGAAAGTTCTCAAGTATAAAATAATATAAGCTGGATTACTACATGAGTAAATTAAAACATGAGTGTTCAGCTGGGTGGAGTTTGGATCAATTGTTTAAGGAAATGATCCAGTTAAAAGGCTCTTTTATTCAGTCAAGCAAAAAGAAGGCATGAGCGGTTGGTAGCAATATAGATGAAGAGAATGTAGTCAAATGTATTTTAAAATAAATCTGAGACGACTAGATAGTAGTTGGAATATGTACAACAAAGAAAAATGGAGGAGTCATGGTTGACTCCCACACTTTGGCATTACAAACTGGATAACTGGCAGATCCAGTTATTGACATGAGCAAGACTGCAGAAGTTGCAGGAATTTCTGGCCTGTCCTAAGTGGATGCCATTTCTTGCATTAATCTTATGTGATTCCCATCTTGGCATCCTTTCTTTGCTCCTTGGGCTTTCTTCTTTTATGTGATCCATAAGTTTTACTGATTGATACAATGAAATATTTCAGGACCATTCTGTATCTTCTCTGCCTCCTTTATAACATTTATATACTTAAAATCAATATGTGTTCTTCTTACTTTTTGAGTTGTAAATAATATCTAGACTTTCAATCTCCAGTTACTTACCAAAATTGAGAGAATGTTACTTTTATTTTCAAGCTGTTGCTATAAAACACCAAAAAGTCAAATTTCAATCTTCTCCTTTTTCCCTAAAGACAGTGGCTTTGTGGAAACAGACTCCACATATAACATTTTAGACCTTACAGTGCACAGGGGAATAAGGAAATGCTTTGTGGTGATGTAGAATTTAAAGCCAAGAATTAGAGTGATGCTTTGCCCACCCCACCCGCTTCTTTCTCCCTGCCATGTTTTTAGCTATATCACTTCTGCAGCTTCTGTGACAGCAAACTCAAACCAAATTGAAGCAGGGGGTTTATAATTTGCTATGTATAATATTTGCCATAGAAACAGAGATTTTTGTGTTTCCACTTGTGAAGGTCATTTGATTTTGCTCAGGAGTATTTTTCATCTTAAAACTCAATTTTCCTGGAAATTAATACAAAAAGAAATAGGAATAATAGTTCACACATTCACCAATTCATACAGAATATAAAATCCTATATGCCAACCTGAGAAATATAAATATGAGTAGAGAAATTTCCTTTCCCCATACAGGCCAAATTATTATACAGAAAAAATTTCAGATGTTACACATCTCCCTGATATTTGTTTCTCTGAGACTCTGTTGTTGACATATATTTGATATGGCCAGAAAATTAGCTGTACTTTAAAATTTATACTGTAGGAGTTTCAAAGTATATCCAAAGTCAATTTTCAGAGTTCTTGTTAGAAAATATTTGTTAAATGCTAATATATGGCATTAGATTAAATGATATGGAATCTAAAGCAAAGGAAGAAAATAAATTTTGTGTATTATACATGAAAGATTTTATTTTATTTCACTGCCTTTAACGTGAAAGTTTGCCCAACTCCATACAGGATGATGGATGAAAATTTTCTAGCATTTATTTCTGCTAAGCATTGTACTATGTGAATTATAAATGTTATCTGATTTATATCATTGAAGCACTATTGTAAAGCAGCAACTACAATCTCCATTTTTCATCAGAGAATCTGAAGTCCAATGGGTTTGACTAAGTTGTGTGAGTTCATGTAGCTAATGAAAGCACTAAGATGTAAGGCAAGAACATCTGAATGCAGTCTCTTATCAGTCTCCTCACTTATTTCCTCTCTTGGATGCTGGGAAATCCTAAATTCTTTCATTTCTGGGAACACATGAGTAAAGATTCAGAGATGAAGAACTTGACTGTGTATGTGGCTGAATTATGTTATTAGGCATGCTTAGTGTCAACAAGCAGATCCACATTCATCTGAGGCATCCATGATTCCTCACGTCTACTTCGGGAAAACCTAAGACATCACAGCATTTTAATTAATATATTTCATGTTGAAGGTATAATAAATTTAAGCTTTATGTCAGTTTAAAAATTCATTTCTTAAGAGATATAAGGAAATAAGCTGCCACCATTTAGGTGGAGCACATAAATTGATACAATCACTTTGGAGAGCAAGTATGAAGATGCTTGTATCCTTTCTGGAACGTAGCAGCTCTACTTTCAGATGTGTATTATAATCACATTTTCATATGTGGCCCAAAAGTTGTGGGTAAACATGTACAATCCATAATTAATTTTGATAGCAAAATTTGAAAAGAACCTAAACAGTTACATAAATAAATAACTCTTAGAAGAGTCACATAATGAAATATTATGCGGCAGTTAGAATGAATGAACCCGTTATATATTCATTAATATAGATAAATGTAGATATTAAAATTCATAACACTAAATTACATGTATAATTTGCCAATATACCTTATTTTAAGCAATGTTTAAAAGAACTCCAACAACTATGTAGGTCATGATGTATTGTTACAAATAATGAGTAAGTTAATATTAACCCTTTAATTGATATATATATATATATATATATATATGCTAATTCTAAACATAGGCAAACATTAGTAAAAAGATATACACAAATATCAGGTAAATTATTACTTTGAGAATAAAAAACAAGAGAATTTTATTAAGGAGGTTATAATGGACTCTTCTCTGAGAAGAATTTTTCAAAGTACACAAAATCAGATGTAGACCAAATACTAGTTCAAATCCTCTCACTTGATAAAACTAGGTGCTGCTACATATGTGTTTATTACTCTAATGTGCTTTATTTGTTTTGCTATATAAAATTTCATAATAAACAGTAGACTTGCACTGGAATTCTCTTCTAAAATATTTTATGACTATATTGTAAAATAGGATGGTATTTCCATGTTTTGTTACTAACTGCTATTTATGAAATTTTGGAATGAGAAGTAAATGTACAGCTCCTCTTTGAAATGTACATTCTTGTATGAAATGGCTATAATAATATTAGGTACAGACATTTTACGTGAGATGTAGTTGTTCATTTCTGTCCTTTTTCCATTCCTAAAAATACACATTTATGATCTCACATTCTGAAATTCAGTCTTGCAATGGCAGCTTAGTCATAAAATATCAATCACAGTAACAGTCTGGAAGTAAGGGGAAAAATTCTTCTTTTCAATGAGTCAAGGAGTCAGAAATTTAAGTTCACAGCTTCATGTCCATTTCTTACTTAATAAGGAAAGTAAGTCATTTTAAAAAATAAGATAAAAGTTGAATATTATTTCACAAGTCATTATTTTCGATGTCAGAAAATTGATTCAAGAATGGCTTGTTATTTCAATTTATCCACCACAAAGCAGTAACTATTCAGCCTTTTAGGAAATAGTATTAGTAGCACAAAATTCTCCTTTTAAGATATTATAATGTGATTTCAAAGAGATCATTTCTAAAAGAAAATGCTATTTGATTCTGAATTTATCTTTTATTGCCTTTGTGCTTTAGGTTACTAAAACTCCACATACTGTAGTAGGTTTTAAATACCATGAACTATCTCATTTTATACACTTAAATAATACAAACTTTCCTCTGCCTGTTTTTTCTTTTATAAATAAATCATTTCTATTCTTTGATATATAAAATTGTTGAAATAGATTTTGCTTGATACATTTTATTGGTACATATAATTTTTAAAACAAAGGAAAATTCTTAGTTTAAAAATAAGGTAGTATTTCACTGATATGACTGGTTTATCACTAAAAGCTGCAACTTTTTATCTTTTTCAAATACAAAAAATACATTTTCTATCTTTATTTTCCTTTATGTAGGCAAAAATTTAAGCTATGTGACCTATTTGCACTATCATTTTTATATTCCAAACTTATTATGTATTTTAAGAGATTAAAGTATAAATTAAGGTGATGCTACAGAGCTCAATTACTTCTCTGTTTCTGAATTAATTCCCACCTCTAGGTTCTCCTATTCCCCCAGTTAATCAGTCTCAAAACCTTTATTCTCCTATGCTTTGGTTTCTTTCACATTTAACATGCTTACTCTCCACTTTTTAACCTCCTAATCCTCAATCAGTATCAAGTTAACTATCCCACTGGACCTCTTACTACCTCTCTTTTCCAGGCCATCCTTTCTAGGCCTAGCTTACTTCAATAGTTTAAAATATTCCTATAAGCCCACTTTGTCCAACTCTTGACAGCCATTCTAGTCACTATAAAATTTTTCCCAAACGTTCATTACTAGATTTAAAATTTCACATTGTATTCTACTGGCATAAATATATTTTGACTGGCTTCCAAGGCTCTGCATGGGTGCAGTAAACACTTTCTATAGACATAATACTTTGATGGGACAAGTATTCATTGAGCCCTACTATGTATTGGCCGATGCAGACACTGAGTACACAACATTGAACAAGGTAAAAGTGGTTATTTTTGCACTATCTTCTTTATTCTCTATTTTCCTGTTTGTTTTTTTTCCAGTGCAGAGGTTCTCTCTTATTCCCTATGCCAAAACTTTATAGCTCATGGAATTTGAAAAAGCGACATCATATTTCTACTCAAAGTAGTCATCCTACTACATCAGACTTTCTTTTTGTCCTTGCATATTTATAAAAGGAGGTACGTTTTTGAAAAATTAATGTTTGTCTTAATTCTTAAACTATTCCCTGCCATGTTTGTATATCTAAGGTAATAATAGTCTTTCACATCACTGAGAACATATTTGGGAGAAAAATGTACTGAAAAAGATAATTATTTAGTAGTAAAACATAAATGACAAGTTAACCACATTCTCTTATCAGCAAACTTCACCTCCCAGATCAAAGCAAGGTAAAGGAGAAACATGTGGGAGAAACTATTGAGTACAACTTATTCTCAGTTGTATAGGATATTTTCTTCATGCTTTTACTTATTTAATTAATTAATTAGGAAATTTTATATGAAAAAATTAAAAGCAAAGTTTATGAACAAAGCATGGTCATTGCATAGCCCAGGTAAGATATCTTTGCTTAACTTGCCAAAAAAAAAAAAAAAAAAAGTTAAGAAAAAGACTAATAAATAAAATTGTTTTACTTTTTGGCACTTAAGATAAATTATTAATGCTTAAAATATTAATAATGGAAAAATACTTAGCTGCTAAAGGGAACAAATGACATATACTCCAAGAGATGAATCCCAATAAACCAGAAAGGAACTCCATACACAAAATACACACTGTATGTTCATTTATATAAAAGTTTAGAAAATGGAAATTAACCTATAACAAAACATATTTTGTAGTTGTCCTGGGATAGTTGGAGAAGAGGGATGGATTGCCAATTGGGCAAGAACAATTTTGTATGGGTAATAATCCATTATATTGACTATAGTGATGGTTTTGTAAGTTAAATATATATATCAAATCTCATTACATTTCATTATAGATAGGAAAGTTAATTAGATATCTTGTAGGCAGTTACACAGAGACACATTCAAGAGCCCATCCTCATATATCACTGTGGTATATTTTCAATATTTATATTTTAATTCTTTTGGGAAGATACCCAGTAGGGGAATAGCTGGGTTGCATGGGACCTCTAAATGTAGTTTTTTGAGGTATCTCCATACTGATTTCCATAGTAGTTGCACCAGTCTGCTCTCCAACCAGCAGTGGAATAGTGTTCCTTTTTTCCCCATATCCCTGCCAACATTAGTTATTGGTTAATTTCTCGGTAGCAGTCATTCTTTCTGGAGTGAGGTAGAATCTCAGCATTGTTTTCATTTGTATCTCTTAAATGACTGGGGATGCTGAACATTCCTCATATGTTTATTTGCTGTTTCTACTTCTTTGTCTAAGGAATGTCTGCTCATTTCAGATGCTATTTATTTTAATTGGACCTTTAAATGTGGGAGGTCTGATTTGCTTAAATTATTTATATATTCTAGATAGTAGACTTTCATCTGAGAAATAACTGGTAAAAAGTTTTCTGACATTGTTTTGTTTTTCTTCACTCTGTTGGTGGTAACCCATGCTGTGCAGAAGGTGTATAATAAGGTAAAACTTAGAAATATCCCAATTTCTCATCAACTAGAGACTAAAGATGTGTGTTTAAAAATAAAATAGAGTACTATTCAGCCATAAAGAATGAAAAACTAGAGACATTTGTAGCTAAATGGATGCACATTGAAGCTATACTCTCAAGTGAAAAAAAAGGACATACAGGTGGAAATACTAAAAAGTTTCTCTGGTGTGAGAAACTGAAAGTGTAAAAAGGACCAAAATGTATAATAAATAAAGTGAAATAGGAAGAAAAGTCCAAAGAGGAAGGAGAAGAGAGAGAGGTGGAGAAAGGAAAGAAGGGAAAGGAATAAATATGAGAAAAGAAAAAAATGGAAACAAGTAAATAGGGATGGGTAGAGGGGCTAAAAGGATTGCAGGGGAATGTGAGAAAAATAAGAACCAAGATATATTGTGTAAAGGTACAAATTCCCAATGATGAAGGTCATCATATTGTATACCTAAAATGTACCAATAAACTTATGAATTAAAATAGTAAACAAAAAGCCAGTCCTCAAGGAGCCAAAACAATGAGGAGTCAGCATGGAAAACAATTGAGGGATATACACTGATTATCATTATAAAAAAGAAAAGAGGTACTATTTTCCCTAGAGTTAACCATGATTGAAATTCTATATGGGAAATTCCTTGTATGTGACTCATTTTCCCATTTAATCTCCATTTAATCAATATTACCTGGGTGACTGTACTTGTAATCTGATTGATCATAGTTTGTCCACTTCATGTCCACCTCATGATTTTTCCATTGGGTCTTATAGTTTTGTAGTTTTGTCTTGCTTTGCATCTGCCTCACATCTTGTCTTTGCCATATAAAACACTTTTGAGAAGCATTGTGGGCAGGCAACCCATTTTCCAGTCCCCTTTCTGTCTCTCTTAGACAGAAGCTATCTTTCTTTCAATAAATTGTCCTACTCTTAACCTCCACTGTTCCTAGAATTCAATCTTCCATTTTAGATAACAGCAATTATGTTTCAGATACATAGCAGGTTTGGGAGTTCCATCTATTTCCCCTATATCAGTATATTTTAAATATACAGTTTGTCATATATAAAGTATACTTCAATAAATAAAGAGGAATGACATTAAATTTTAATAATTCAGGCTACCAATATAGTTATCAAGATAAATATAATCCATATCTCCCTCAAAACATTTTCCCTCTACATATTTCCCTCTGTATTTTAGTAAGACTAAAACATAAATTACATTAAATTAAATTGATTTACATATGGAAATATTTGAAGAGAAATAATCAAGACACATATAACATCAAGAAATAATATGTATAGGATTCTGTCAGGGATAACACTATGCTACCGAATTTGAAAATTTCTTTAAATCTATAAGGCACAAAGAACAGAACTAAATTTCTTACCTTTATTTTGTTTTTCTGAAAATAAATGAAGCTCTCAGCTTTTCCCCACAATCTTATTTTGATTTACAAAAAAAAAAAAAAAAAAATTCCCATCTTTTAGGTTGTCTCTTAGCTATCTTGGTGGTGTCTCTAAGAACTACAGGCCAATCTCCCTAATGAACATGGATGCAAAAATCTTCAGCAAGATAATGGAAAGCAAAATACAGAAGATCATCAAGAAGATCATACACACTGACGAAGTGGAATTTATCCCAGAGCTTCAAGGATGGTTCAACATACATAAATCAATAAATGTAATACATTATATTAACAGAGCCAAGGACATATGATCATCTCAATAGAGATGCAGAAAGAGCATTCAACAAAATCCAAGACCCATTCATGATAAAACCGTACAGAAAATTGGAATAGAAAGTCCTCATCTCAGCCTGATTAAAGCTATCTATGAAAAACCAATGGCTGACATCATCCTAAATGATGCAGAAACTGAAAAATTTCACACTAAAATCAAGAACAAGACAAGGATGCCCATTATCACCACTCCTCTTCAATATAGTTCTTGAAACATTAGCCACAGTAATTAAACAAGAGAAAGAAATAAAAGGAATAAAGATAGGAAAGGAAGAAGTTAAACTGTCATTGTTTGCTGATGATACAATATTCTATATAGGAGACCCTAAAAACTCCACTAGAAGACTTCTAGACTTAATTAACAGATTTAGTAGAGTAGCTGAACACAAGGTCAACACTCAATAATCAATAGACTTCTTGTGCATAAATAACAGACTCACTGAGAGAGAAATTAGAGAAATAATTCATTTTACAATAACACACACATACACAAATCTAGGCATCAATCTAGCATAGGAAGCAAAAGATCTCTACATTAAAAATTATAACACTCTGAAAAAAAAGAGATTGAAGAGCATATAAGAAAGTGAAAAGATATTCTTTGTTCCTGGGTAGGAATAGCCAATATAGTGAAAATGGCCATACTTCCAAAACTGCTGTATTGGATTCAACACAATCCCTATTGAAATCCCAACAGTATATTTCACAGAACTAAAGAAAATAAACGAAAAATTCATTTGGAACCAGAAGAGACTTAGAATAGTAAAAGCAATTCTAGGCAACAGAGACAAGGCAGGGGGTATTACAATCTCCAACTTGAAACTATACTAAAAAGCTACTGTGGTAAAAACAGCATGGAACTGGCAAATAAACTGGCCCAAGGATCAGTGGAATAGATTAGAAGATACAGAAACAACTGAAGACATACCTAGCCACCTTATCTTTGATAAAATAGCCAACCATCCTCAGTAGAAGAAAGACAGCCTCTTTAATAAATGGTATTGGAAAAACTGGGTTTCAACATGCCAAAGATTAAAACTATACCCTTGCATTTCAGCATGCTCTAAATTAAAATTGAAGTGGATTAAAGATCTAAATATTAAAAGAGAAACACTAAACTTGCTGGAAGATAAGTTAGGTAGAACTCTCAATGACACTGGCTTAGTAAGACTTTATGAAAAAAAGCTCAGTAGCACAGGAATTAGCACAAAGAAAAAACAACCAGGGACTCATAAGTTGCATTTCTCATGTAAAGTAAATGAAAGTAGTCAGGATATGCAGTGGATACCTCTTTATTATTAAATGAACGTTTTGATACCTTAAGTTATTAAAGCAACATCTGCTTTAAAATAATCAAAATTTCAATGATTAGTGCCAAGTGTGTATCATTTTTTTATCTTAGCATAATTTTATTATATTCACAATTATAAGGACACCTTGCTCTTGATATGGATGCTTTTTTCTTCAGTCTAATCAATTGACCCTTTTAAGAAAGTAGTATTTTTATCTTTATAATTAATATCAGATAATTTCATCTCAAATATAAAAACAGAATTCTAATTTTTCAAAATTTTCTAGACCACCTATTATACATATTTTTGAGTTGGCTTGAAAATACTAAAACAAAATTTTAGTGGAAAGGATGTGAAAACACTTTCACTGAAAGAAATACAGAATTTTTTTCTTTTTTTTTTTTCTCATTGAGTTTATTGATACATTTTAGGGATACAGTATAGTTACATTCATTACTGGGATCTTGTACCTCTACATGACAGGTCTTGGTTCTCATTTTTTCCCCTTGTCCCTGACCTCCCTTTACCCCCTCCTCCCCTCCCCATCTACAATCACTTTATTTCCATCTTTTCATTTTCTCACATTTTTTTTCTTTTCCCTTATTACACTTCCCCATCCATCCCACCTTCCCTACACCTTTAGCCCCTTTCTTCCCATTTCATAATTGTCAGTAATCTTATTAAGATCTTATGTATTATTGCAGTTTATTCACACCAGAGAAACTATTCATATTTACACATGTGTGCCTTATTTATTTCACTTCAGAGTATATCTTCAATATGTATCCATTTTCCTATGACTGAATCTATTTTATCATTCTTTATGGCTGAGTAATATTCCATTTTATTGAAAAACCACATCTTCTTTATCCAGTTTCCTATTGATGGGCAAATGGGCTATTTCCACTTTTTAACTATTACAAACTGTGCCGCTATAAACATGGACTTGCATCACTGTGATATGATTCTTTTAGTTCTTTTGGAAAGATAACCAGCAGAGGGATGGCTGGGTCAAATGGAACCTCCAGTCCAAGCTCTTTGAGGTATCTACATATTGATTTCCATAGTGGTTGCACCAGTCTGCACTCCCACCAACAATAGAGAAGGGTTCCTTTCTCCCCACAACCCCACCAACATTTGTTATTGTGTGATTTCTTGATAGCAGGCATTCTTTGTGGGGTGAGGTGCCATCTCAGTGTTGTTTTCATCTGCATCTCTCGAATGACCAGTGATGTGGAACATTTTTTCATATATTTACTTGCCTCATTTACTTCTTTGTCTGAGAAATGTCTGTTCATTTCAGATGCCCATTTTGAATCGGGTCCTTATATTTGGGGGGGCTGATTATTTTGAGATCTTTATATATTCTAGATAATAGTCCTTTGTCTGAGGAGCAGCTGGTAAAATTTTTTTCCCACATTGTAGGTTGTCTCTTGGTTCTGCTGATGGTTTCTTTTGCAGTACAGAAGCTATTCAATAAGATGAGATCCCAGTTGTTGATTCTATCTGCTAGTTCCCATGCTACTAAGGATTTGTTCATAAAGTCGTTTCCTAGGCCAATGTCTTCCAGAGTTCTGCTAAACTTAGCTTCCAGCAAGTTTAATGTTTCTGTTTTAATATTTAGATCTTTAACCCACTTGGATTTTAGTTTAATGCATGGTAAAAGGTAAAGCTCCACTTTTAATCTGTAGCAGGTTGAAATACAGTTCTTCCAACACCATTTATTAAAGAGGCTATCTTTCCTCCACTGAGGATGGTCAGCTCCTTTGTCAAAGATGAGGTAGCTCAGTGCATCTGGATTTGTTTTTGTGTCTTCCAGTCTGTTCCACTGATCTTCAGGCCTGTTTCTTTGCCAGTGCATGCTGTTCTTATCACAGTGGCTTTGTAGTATAGTTTCAAATTGGGAATTGTTATACTTGCCGCCATGTGTTTGTTGCCTAGGATGGATTTTGCTATTCTGCGTCTCTTATGGTTCCAAATGAGTTTTTGGATTCTTTTTTCTGGTTCTGTGAAATATAGTGTTGGAATTTCAATTGGCATTGCACTGAATCTGTATAGCAGTTTTGGTAGTATGGCCATTTTCACTATGTCGATTCTTCCTACCCAGGAGCAGGGGATATCTTTCCATTTTTGTATATCCTCTTCAGTTTCCTTTTTCACTGTGCTATAGTTTTCAGTGTAGAGATCTTTTGCTTCTTTTGTTAGATTGATTCCTAGACACTTCATTTTTTGGATGCTATTGTAAAAGGAATTTTTTCCCTTATTTCTCTATCAGTGAGTCTGTGATCTATGTATAAGAAGGCTATTTATTTTTGGGTTTCATCTTTTATCCAGCTACTCTACTGAATCTGTCAATTAAGTCTAGAAGTCTTTTGGTGGAGTTTTTTGGTTCTTCAATGTACAATATCATATCATCAGCAAATAATGCCAGTTTAACTTCTTCCTTTCCTATCTTTTTTGCTTTAATTTCTTTTTCTTGTCTGATTGCTGTGGCCAATTTTTCCAGAACTGTATTAAAGAGGAGTAGTGATAGTGGGCATCCTTTTCTTGTTCCTGATTTTAACATGAAGATTTTCAGTTTTTGGCGATTTAATATGATGTTGGCTGTTGATTTTTCATAGATACCCTTTATTAAGTTGAGATATAGATGATCTATTCCAATTTTTGCAGGGTTTTTATCATGAATGGGTGTTGAATTTTTTCAAATGCTTTTTCTGCATCTATTGAGAGGATCTTATGGTTTTTGTCCTTGACTTTGTTAATATAGTGTATTACACTTATTGACTTTCATATGTTGAGCCACCCTTACATCCCTGGAAAAAATCCGACTTGTTCAGGATGTATGATTTTCTTGATAATCCTCTGCATTCTTTTTGCTAGTATCTTATTAAGGATTTTTGCATCTATATTCATTAAGGACATTGGCCTGTAGTTCTCTTTTTTACTTGGGTCTTTCCCTCATTTGGGAATCAAAGTAATACTTGCTTCAATGAACAAATTTGGAAGTGTAGCTTTCCTTACAATTTCATTGAACATTTTGAAGAGTAATGGCAGTAGTTCTTCTCTAAATGTAAAATTCAGCAGTGAATCCATCAGGGACTGGGCTTTTCTTTGTTGGTAAGTTTTTAATTACATTTTCAATTTCACTGATTGTAATTGGGTTGTTTAAAATGTTTTTATCTTCTTTGTTCAACTTTGCTAATCATAAGTATCTAGAAATCTGTCCATTTCTTCTGTGTTTTCCATTTTATTGGAGTACAGGTTCTTAAAGTAGTTATTCATGATCCTCTGGATTTCTTTTGGATCTGTTGTGACTTCACCTTTTTCCTTCCTGATTGCATGGATCTGAGCCTTTTCTTTCCTTTTTTTGATAAGATTAGCTAAGGGTTTGTCAATTTGTTTATTCTTTCAAAAAACAGCTCTTTGTTTCACTTATTTTTTGTATCATTTTCTTAGTTTCATTGCATTGATTTCTGCTCGGATCTTTATAATTTCTTCTCTTGTTTGAGCTTTGGGTTTTTCTTGATCTTGTTTTTCTAGGAGTCTAAGTTTCATCATTAGGTTGTTTATTTGAGCCCCCTCTGTTTTCCTAGTGTGGGCATTCAATGTTATGAATTTTCTCCCTAGAACTGCTTTCATTGTGTCCCACAGATTCCTGTATGTTTTATTGCCATTTATATTTAATTGTAAAAACTGCCTAATTTCTTCTTTAATTTCCTCTGTAATCCATTGTTTGTTTAGGAGAGTGTTGTTCAGTTTCCATGTGTTTGTGAAGTTCCTACAGTATCTTGTGCTATTGATCTCCAGCTTGATTGCAGTATGATCTGATAATATACAGGGGATGATTTCAATTCTTTTACATTTATTCAGACCTGTTCTGTGAGCCAATATGTGTTCTATCTTGGAGAATGATCAATGTGCAGCCAAAAAGAATGTATATTCTGATTTTGTGGGGTGCATTACTCTGTAGACATCTCTTAAGTCCATGTGTTCCAAAGCTTGGTTCAGTTCTATTATTTCATGGTTGATTTTCTGCCTAGATGATCTGTCAATTTGTTATAGTGGGGTATTTAAATCTCCCACTATAATTGTATTAGTGCCTATTTGGTTTTTCATGTTACTTAATGTTTGTTTTATATAGTTGGGGACATTTATATTTGGTGCATATATGTTTGTGATTGTCATCTCTCCCTCTTGAATTGTTCCCTTTACAAGGATGTAGTGCCCTTCTTTATCTCTCTCAATGAGTTTTGGTTTGAAATTACTTTGTCTGCAAATAAGATTGCTACACCTGCTTTTTTCTGGGCTCCTGATGCATGGAGAATTGTTTTCCATCCTTTCACTTCCAGTCTATTGGCTTCCTTTTGCACTAGGTGTGTTTCTTGTATACAACATATTGTTGGATTTTGCTTCTTAATCCATTCTGCCAGTCTATTTCTCTTGATTGGTGAATTGAGGCCATTAACATTGATGGTTATAACTTGATATGTTCTGACTTATTGTCATGTTATTGTCCTTTTGTTGACTCTTTTCACTTTTTCACCCCTCTCCTTTTAGTTTCATGCCTTGCCTATTTGATTTGTTCTGTTGGGCCTCATGTTGTTGTGACCTTCATTGTCCTTTTCTAGGATATTGTTTAGAATTCCTTGTAGTGCTGGTTTGGTGTTTATGAATTTTCTCAGGTGTTCTTTGTTGTGGAAGTATCTTATTTCCCCATCTATTTTGAAAGAGAGTTTTGCAGGATACATCAGTCTAGGTTGGAGGTTGTTTTCTTTTAGGACTTGAAATACCTCACTACAGGCTCTCCTTGATCTAAGGGTTTGTGTTGAAAAGTCTGCTGTGATTCTAATGGGCTTTCCCTTGCATGTGATTTGTTTCTTTTACTGCTTGTACTATTATGTTCTTCTTTTGGAATTCTGGGATCTTGATTATCATATGTCTAGGTGTTGATTTTTTTTTTTTTTTGATCAT
The DNA here is from genome assembly GCF_012274545.1 of Fukomys damarensis. NCBI lineage: Eukaryota > Metazoa > Chordata > Mammalia > Rodentia > Bathyergidae > Fukomys > Fukomys damarensis. Next base: position 41,997,024 of record NW_022900936.1, read on the forward strand.
GGCTAGTTGGAGTTCTATATGCCTCACTTATCTGTATGTCTAATTCTTTCCTTCTGTTTGGGAAGTTTTCTGTCATTAATTCTGTGAAGAGCTTTTTAAGTCATTTGTGTTTTCTCCTGCTATTTCATGGATTCCTAAAAGTCTATGTTATTTTTTTTTTTTTGGCATCGTCTAGACGTTATTGGATCGATTTCTCATGATCCCTTACTGTTTTTGAGAGACCTCTTTTTTCACAGTCACTGACTGTGATCCTATCTTCTATATCTGAAATTCTATCTTCGCAATCATTTATTCTGTTGCGTACACTTTCATTAGTGTTTTTAATCTCCTGAATATCTATTTAAATCTGTTTTATGTATTCCATTTCTTTCCTCCATTGGATATTCATTGTTTCCATTTCTTTCTTATGCTGAGTCTTCATGGCTTCTATTATGGCTTGAGCTCATCTATTTTTTTGTCAGTTTCTGTTCTAGAGTCTCAAATCATGACTTCCATTTTGCTCATCATCTCTATGGTTAACTGGGAAATTATTTCTGATTTGAATTTTTCTAGAGCCTGATTGATCTGTTTTGTTACCTCCCAAGCTATGGGTTTAGGGTGTCCTGCTCTTTCACTATCAGATTTTTCATCCTCATTTGACCTACTGTTTGCCATTGGTGAACTGGAAGTCTGTTTTTGTGTCTTGCTTAAGTGTTTTCTCATTTTTATTTTTGTTGTTGGGTTGTCCGTTTAATTTCTGGGTTATTACTTAAATCTTCCTGATATAGTTGCATTTTAGCTTTTGACTCTCTAAAAACTCATAGACATCCTTGTTTTCATAATATCAGAAAAAAACAGCTCATAAAATCTATCACAATCCCTTATCCCAATTGATACATTAAAAGCCCAAAAGGATCAAGCACAGCTTTCAATTGACCACTTGCAGTAGTCATTAATATATCACCTTTAAACCATGTGAATTAAATTAATATCAAAAACCCTCCCAAAATATGTGTGCAGTGAATAAGCTTTTCAATATAGCATCTTTACCATTTAGGATGGGGGCTTAGACTGAGTTAGGACGAGAGGAGTAGATAAGTGAAAGAATTGAAGAAGGTTTGAAGTGAAGCCAGAGGATGTAGAATGACCATATTATCTTTATAAAGCTATCAAGTTCAAAGGGGATAGACAGAGTGCAGGAATAAGGACAAGAATATATCCCCTTAATAGTAACAGGGGCTCACCTTCCCTTGAAACTATGGAGCCATGATTGTGGTAAAATGACAGGAGAAAAGACCATAAAGAAAAAATAATAAAAGAAGAAGTCTGAGTTAGGGCAGGAGAAGGAATAAAAAGGGTGATGAGGAATAATATGTTGGAGCAAGAGACTGAGTTGGAGAGAGAGGACAGAAAAAAGAAAGCAATTTCAGGATGGAATGAGGAAAAGAAAAAAGAATTTGAAGAGCCTCTTTCAGACTTTGTCTCTTTTGTCATATTATACTACATGTACAACCATGTGCAGAACAGAATCCCCTGATCTCAGCTAGCCAATGGCAGGTCCCTGCGACTCAGACTGACCTCAGTCCACAAGGCCTAAATTGAGTTTTCCAACCTGCAGGATTGAACTACACTTAGTTCTATTACAGATTTCCCCTGCCCTTTCTTTAAAGATGTTCAAAGTTGGGAGCTCAGAAAAATACCCTTAATGCCCATCTATGCCTCTGCAGAGTGGGTCCAAGGACTGGCCCAATCAGGAGGCTTGAGAATGGGGGGGGATCATGGGGGTGTTTCAAGGGTGCCCGTGCGGCTACTTTCCATACTGAATCTGGAGGCACACAGTCAGGGAGATCGCGGACCTGCTGGTTGGGCCTGAGCAGGCTGCTGGAGAGACCTCCTCCAGGGTCCTTGCCTCCTTACTGAATCTGGTGGCATGCAGTTGCGGAGGTCCAGAAATACAGAATTTTTAAAAATAAAATTTTATAAAAATTTTTGAAATGATTAGTTACCATACCAATGGGAATAATTGTCTGTTTCTTATTGATGTCTATTATATTCCCAAAAATGAATTTGGGAGAGATTATCTCACTAAAATATTCTTCATAAGCCTATTACTGACATAATATTAGTATTCTCAGCATGTCAATGGAAAAGGAAACATAGTAATAGTAAATGAATTGCCAAGCTCCCAAACCACAATACAAAGTCAAGGCTACTTACCTCTAGATTTGACATTTAAAGATCCTAATAATTCAGCTCTACTGAGTAGGCCATAATACATGGGAGAAAAAGCCAAAGTGAAGAGAAAACACTCTGCCTTCACTTGATTCCTCTTTTTTATGAGGACAATTCTGTAACTACTTCTAAGTCCCCTGTATGTTTCAACAATGAGAGTACTACCAGGCTTAGTGGTTTGGCTGATTTGTCTTAAATTTGCAAAGCCAGCATTTTGTGAATACTTAGAAATGCTAGATGTGTTCTAGAATATCAAGTAGTCATGCTTCATTAAAGAAATTTTAATATTCTTTGAGGTGTGGTTATTTTTTGGTTGGCCAAGTAATGATTCATTGACCATTTGTGGCTTGAGAGACTGCTTGGCAGTTAACCTAATAGTGGAAGCATTAAATAACAATCATTCTCTTCTCATTCAGATAAAATATTCAGTTATTCATTTTATTATTGTTATTATTTTCCTGCAGATTTTTGTTAGAACAAACAGAATATCAGTAAAAGAATGAAGAAATTTATGCTGCTGGTATGGATGTTTATCATGCTATTTAGAAATGTATATTTTAGATGAACTATTGTAGGAAGCATGAGCATGTTTTAAATGAAAGCCTGAAAAGGATATTAGCAAAAAATTTAAATTACAGTAACTGATTTTGACATCTCTAGTAAATGCCAAGAAACACAGCTTTTACAACAAGTTCATGAAAATGTTCAGATAAAATATTAATGAATTTTCTACTAAAAGAAAGTCTCTTATGGTCTTGTTTGACAGATGATGACCTTTGCTTCAATAAGTTCCCATCTTTGCTGTAACTTGGTGTTTAGATGCTCTGCTTAGATGAATAAAATATAGCATTTTGTTTTTTGTGCTTTCCGGTATATGTGATAATTAATAGAAAGATATACTTTGAAGCTTTAAAGTGAAGTAAATGGGATTAAGAAAGGCATTAAGGAATCTTTGAAGATCAATTTCCCAGCAGAATATTTGTCAAAGCATCTAGGATCTGCCATGACTTAGGCACACCCAGTAGTGCTCTACTGATGTGTACTTTCAAATAACTAAATATTTTTTAACTCTAGGATTCTGTACTAGTCACAAAATCTGTCACCTGATGATTTATACAAAGATTGACCAACAGTTCATTTACCCTCAATAAAAATTGTATGCACATAAAATATGGCAAATAGATAACAATTTTCAATATCATTAACCAAATAAGGAAACATGACTTTAGATAATTTTCAACCAAATATACTATATAGATGCAATCTAGTTTCAATATAAGTATTCAAGCTTTCAAACTTAGTTCTCAAAGTCCTTGAGGAGAAAGTAATATCTACTATTGATGTGTATTCAGAAAACATTAGTAAACAAACAAGAAGTTATCTACTGGTATCCTGAAGATTTGAAAGTTTACTAAGGCAGTCATCAACCCAACTACACATTCTAGCAAATAAGGTATCATCTGATCTAAAAAAAATTACTACACTAATTTTTAAGGTAATAGAACACCACTGAAGACTTTAATCAGTGATTTATTTAATGGCCTTAACCAGGTGTATATTATAGAAATTTCAACTGGTCAATGGATGGTGTATGATAGCTGGTGTGCAATGAACATGAAGAATTCCAATGAAGTTTATTAGTTTGAACAAATATTTGCATTTCCTGAACTTATCTTTTATATTAGCATTCCTTGTAGTATTTTCTTAGAGGGGCCAGAGATGTAGCTCATTGATGCTGTACCTGCCTCACAAATGCAAAGTCCTGAGATTGATCCCTGGTACTGGGGAAAAAAATATTTTCTTAAAGGACTGGTCCATAATACGCTTTTCAAAAATGAAATTTGTGGTCAATAAGGTGAAAGAAATATATATACTGTATTACTATCTTCATGACTTACAGAGGCACATTTAAAAGCTCTGATTATTGCTTAAATAAAGAAATATTTGGATTTTTTTTAAGCTAGTGCTTTCAAAATGTACTTAAGTGCAATACCCTTGTGCAATGTTTTTTAAAATCTGAAAGAGTCAGTTTTTCTGGAAAAGTGTTCCCAGGGTAGCAAAAGCATTTACCAGAGATTCAAGTTTGAGTAATATCTGTTGAGAAATATTTGACTAAATTTTCTCATACTTCAAGAAATATATTGTTTTCTATATTACTTTTTAATATGTGAAATATGTAAGCTTTTCCTAGATTTGTAATGTTGACTGTTATAGTATCTCTCCAAAGCTAAATGAAATGACTCCTGACTTTACAAATTTTATTTGTCTGTACACAACAATAATAACTGAAAATTTAGAGCATTTTCAATATGTTGGGAATTATTATAAGTGTTTTAAATGAAATAATAGACCAAAAATTATATTTATCGGTATATGTTTGTGATACATAATATTTAATATTCATCTTAGGGAATTAGTGTATATAAATCCATCACCTTAGTCATTTTCACTTCCCCTTCCCACTTGGGCCTTTCCCTCCCCGCTATATTCCTCTCATCTCCACAAAGTCTACCTCCATGTTTCCTCTCCTGTCTCTCTTTTTTTTTTCCATTAAGTTTATTGGTACCTTTTAGGTAAACAATACAGTTACTGTCATCAGTAGGAACTTGTACCTTTACATGATGTATCTTTGTTCTTATTTTTTCTCCATTCCCCTGCCCACCCTTCACCCTCTTCACCCTTCCCTATTTACAAAGACATTGTTTCCATGTTTTTCCATTTCTCATCTTTTGTTCTTTTCCCTTCTTTCCTTTCTCTTGTCCTGTCTCCTGAATAACATAGTTTTAAAAGGAGAAAAATGAACTTAATACCAAGAAAAACTCTGAATGTGAATATTTCTATGTTTTAGAAGAAAAAATGGAAGAACCATCCAGATTGTGTGAATTGCTCACAGTCGCATAGCCAGTGAGTAGCAGAGCTGGGATTTGATCCCAAGTAGCTTGGTTAAAAGCCCATATTCCTCATGGAAACACTGTGCTGTCATGCATCCTAAGCACCTGTGTGCTCACACCCTCCTGATTCTCAGCCATCCTCATGTCCTGGATACTTTAGCCTCCCAGTGTTGGCTAGAGCAACTCAGTAAAGAGGAAATCTAGTCCTGATTCAAATGTCTGAAACACTATAGTCCTGACACTTATATGCCACCAAAGTGGCAGTAGTCCATATGAATTCTTGAGCCTGAGCCAACAAAATAAACTTCTCAAAGGTTAAGCTAACATTTTCCCAAAATAATTTCCCAGTATTCTGAGAATTTATGAAATTGGTACCTGTCAGTTAAAATAGAAGAAACATTAGCCAAAAAAGGCAGACTTTTCTTAACATGTATACATAACAGTACACAGAACGATGTGACTCAGAGAGGAGTAGGCAGAATTGGGAGATAGCATGCTATTCTGACACAGAAAGCAAAGGATACAACAATACTTATGGGAAAACAAAGTAGTTTTAAGATAAATTGGGCTACAGAAGGATAACTAGGAAATGAGAGTTTTGTGACAAATTTGTTTAGGTGATTTCTTTTCTCAGTGCTGACTTTTCTTTGGTGATAGAATTCAATCTTCCTTAGTCAGTAAACTTCCAGGATAGTGATTCATGACAGTTGAATTCTTTTGGGAGACTCTGCTTTAAGGCAGACAAAGGAATTTTAGGGTGAAGGAAATTTTCACAGTGATATATTCTGAACCCCTAACAAACTCAACTTGTTGAGGAATGGGTCAGCCATTGTGGTGTAGGCTGTAGTTCCAGCCATTCAGGAGTCTGAGACATGAGGATTCCTTGATCCTGTAAGTTCCAGGCCATCCTGGACACATAATGAGATCAGCTCTTTTAAAAAGAAACAAACAATGAAACAACAACTGTGAAAATTTCAACTAGACAAGCACCTGAAAATTTAGAGATAGTTACTAAAGTAAGAAATGCAATCTGAGGAAATTATTCTCAGGTTTTTGGAAGCACAACTTCAAATCAGGAAACATTATTGTGGGCATCTGGGAAACAAATATCTAGCAGATAGGTCATATTTCATGGATGCCTGGCCAATTTTGAGTTTGAGAGCCACTTTAAGCAAATATTTGGCTTCTCTAAGAAATGAACAAAGTTATAGAACTAAAGTTTTCAAATAAACATCAAAGACAATTTAGTGTATAAATAGTAAAAATCTGACCATCAAATAAAGTTGGTTTCTTAAGTCCAAAAAGACCATGATAAAAATTAAAGTAAATGACTAAATTCTAAAATTGTTCAGGACAGTATTATATACATTCTGCATAGTGCTCAAAATACTTTAACTCTAAGGGATAGCTATGGGCCAGATAGAAGGACACCACAGTAAATTACCAATATGGCCACTACTGTGCATCAGCATTATGCTTGTCAGACACTGTATTGCTGTTTCCTTATTTCCTAATCATGTCTCATATCTAACACAGTGTAATTTGGATATTCAGAATTTCTGCATTGCTGAATTATAATATTGTACATTAATATTTTTATATTTTATAACATGTAATATTGCCTATGTATAATATACAATATAAGTAACATGTATAATATAATAATTTATTATGTTAATCCTGAGGAAACAAATATTTATTCATTTTGCAAATTTATAGACTGAAACCTTAAATTGAGTTTTATCCACTCTTTCCCTAGAAATATAATTTATATTATATGTCAAGCATGACATCTTACATTTTAAAGTATAAAAATCTGGCAAAGATTTGCAATATTATTTATTTTGAATAATAATTAGAATATATTTATCTTTAAAAGTCCATGTAATCCTATTAACTTCTTCAATAAATAAGGAGCTATAACATTGGGTTTGCTAACAAAATCCTAGAAAGTGTAAAATATGCACTGAATGCCTTTGAAGCTACTGCAAGAACATGAAATAAAAAATTATGAGCTAACAGACATTAAAAGAAAACCGGAGCTCCTTCTCCATCTACATTCAGTAATTTGCAAACAACAGTTACTAACTAGAAAAAATAGGAGGAAAGCATAGGGCTCAGCCAGGTTTCACTTCACATCACTGATTCACCCTGCTTTGGATCAATGAGGACAAAATCACTGATATCCTTGGGAAGCCATGAATATTTCAAGGCAGCTGTGAGAGTACCTGTTTAGTTGTCCTGCACAAAGACTGCTACCATCAAGGAAGAATCAACATTTATTTATCTCTGCTTGCACCAGAAGCAGTGCCAAATAATTTTCTGTTGTGTTGCATTATTTCTTTAATGAGAGAACAAAAGAAGTTTTGCAGTCTCCTTTCTGGTGAATCAGCAGGAGGACCTGCACCTTCCTAAATCAGTGTGACAGTATTATGCAGCATTCTCTCCAGTGGCCAGCAGAATGAATGAACTCATCCTTTTTTTTCTCCATCCTAGAACTATATTCAGTCACACTGTATAAGTAATATAACTTTCATTCAGAAAAAAAAAAAAACAGTGGAGATAAAAATACAAAGTGCAACTTTTAAAATATACAGTGGAATGATTACAACATTAAATTAAATTGTACTTTACAAAGCTTGTGGAACCCAGCAGAATTATTCCAGTTGGAATTTTACTTATCAGTGGGTATTAAACTGTGGCTAGGAAAAGTGAAATCACAGCTTATGGGGTGCAAGAAAATGGGGATGATGAGCATGGGTATAGAATCAATGAAAAGCTATGTGACGTTGGGAGCTTTGAGAACCATTAATAAATTAACTCCAAATATATTTGCTTTTGCTCTGATACTTTTTTAAAATGAAGTTGTCTGCAACGGAAAATATTTTTTAAATTAAGAGGCTAACCCAAGATAAATTTTAGTTCATCCAATTGAATCACAACAAAAAGTGTTTCATATTATCACTAGGTTCAAATTCTCATCACACTGAAAGAACCTTCCTCATTTTCTGACATGACTATCATCACTATTATTTTTACATTATTCAATAAAATATTAGTCATTGCATAAAGATATAGAACAACTGAATAATGCTTATATGGTGTCATATAGGAGAAATAAATCTTCAGAGGGAATTACAAATGAAACAAGATTTAAATATCTTGAGTAAAAGAGATATTGAAATGCGTGCTAACATGTTTATGTGACATCATACCAAGTACTACAAGAGGTTCAGAGCTTCAAAGTACCATAATTATGAAGTAGAACCTGCAAGTGATAAACTTGAGTATGTAGTCACCCCATACATATTCTACAGCTGGATAAATCTTTTTTGCTCTGATCTATTGCTTCTCCCTAAAATAAGAGTAGTTGTGCCTACAAAATTGTGGTTTATATAAGGCATTTAATAAATGTACATGAAAGAACATAGGACGTTGAAAGGTAGAGTTAAAAAAAATCTGTGTATCCCCATAAGAAGGAATACCAGCTCCTTCAGATAATGGCAATCAGTTGCTAGATGTTACAACACATAAACAATAAATGTTGTAGTTCAGACAACAAAATCAATTCTGAGATGATCAAAGAAGTCTAAAGCTAAAAAAAAAAGAAATCTAAAGCTAGTCAAGTCTTGTATCTTGAGGAAAAAATGTAATTCTGTTTTTTAGTATGAATGGAAGATTTTGTTTTTGTTTTTCAGTATCGGGGATCAAACTCAGGACCACAGGCTTGCAAAGCAGGTGGGCACCACTGAGCTAAATCCCCAGCCTCCAATAGAAGCCTTTTAAACGTGAACTTTTGTGAAAGGTCCAAGATTTTTGTTGCATAGCCCCAAATGATAACTGAAATCTTTTTGTCTGCTTACGTACCTCAGGAGTCAAATAAGAATGGAATTTTTAATTTAATTCTTGAGACACCCAGCAAGCAAATTCATGAGCTTAAATTTCATAAAGCTTCTTGGTTTAAAATACTCTCAGACTGTAGTTTCTAAGCTGCCTTTCACTGCAATTTTGTATCATCATATAAGTTGAAGAATAATAAAAATATATGGTAAGACTAAAAACTGATGACTCTTCCATAGGCCACATGTATTTCTTTTTTTTTTTAATTTTATTGAGTTTATTGGTACATTTTAGGGATACAGTACAGTTACATTCATTGTTGGGATCATGTACCTTTACATGGCAAGTCTTGATTCTCATTTTTTCCCCTTACCTCTGCCCTCCCTTCACCCCCTCCTCCCCTCCCCATCTACAAACACTTTATTTTCATCTTTTCATTCTCTCACATTTTTTTCTTTTCCCTTTTTGTTCTTCCCCTACGTATCACACCTTCCCTACACCTTTAGCTCCTTTCTTCAAATTTCTAAATGTCAGTAATCTTATTAGAATCTTATGCATTGTTGCAGAATATTCACACCAGGGAAACTATTTGGTATTTACACATGTGTGACTTATTTATTTCACTTAGAAGTATATCTTCAATATGTATCCATTTTCCTATGAATGAAGCCACATGTATTTCTTTATTTATAATTTATACATATATTTGTAGTGAGGTTTGACTTTTTAAAAAGTATTAATATTTTTTATCATATTTTGGAAGCAATACTCAAATTTACATGAGCTGAGAAGGTTTCACTAAGGTCTTTGCAATAAATTCATATTTCTTTTCAAATAGTTTCAAAATTTTGGAAAGTATAATAATTTGCTAATGTAATTTAAAAATCAATACCAATCAACTATATGATATATTTAAGTTTTTTACTTGTTAAATATAGTTTACAGGGCTATATGATAAGTTACTGTTAACAGTTTGGTGCTAATTCACTCAGAAATATAAATATTACTACATATATAATTTGGAGGAATTTATTATTTTTCTAAAAAATGGTCATGACATATTTGTTTTGTAACTTTTTTTTGTCACTCTAAACATGACATTTATTTTCCAGTGCTTGTATATATGATGATATTTTACATGCACATATTTGTTTCAAATAAATGTCTAGATTTCAAGAAATCTATCTGGTGGTTTCCTTAAACTGTATAAACTTTTAAAAAGCTCAGCAGTAAAAATTTTATTTCAAAGTTTATGCACTCATTATACTATTTAAAGATTTTTATTTCTATAAACTACTTCACTGGCTTCTTTCCTAATGTTAAGATGATGTTAGTCATTTATAATCTTTCAGAAAATTTAGAGTCATTTAGAAAATATGACTTTTCTAATCATATTAATAAAATTTCTTCCCATTATAGATAATGTTTAAATGATCTAATTTTCTGTGTACCTTGAACATGATTTGTACACTTTGTTGAACCAATGGAGGTCCAGAAATTACAACCATGTTAAAATATATTAGGGTATTTATAAATTCAAAATTGATTATAATTTACATATATAATTTACATGATTGTACAATTCAAATAATTGTACTTTTACCTGGAAAAATTAATAGAAACCAGTGATGTTGGTTTTATTATAATGAGGTCTGATAAGTGAAGAATTTCTTGAAGTTACCATTGGATGGGGAATTTTTTATTTTCACAGTGGCCAGCCAACTTTCTGAGATTTAGAGAAATACGTTAAATTCCTAGAAAGTAGGGTTTTTTTGTTTTGGGTTTTTTTGTTTTGTTTCATTTTGTTTTTTGAGAAAAGGTCTCACTATGTAGTTGAGAACAATCTGGAACTCACTGTGTAGCCCAGGCTGGTTTTGAACTAACAGTGAACCCCCTGCCTCAGCCTCCCGAGTGCTGCTGGGATTACAGGCATGCGCCACTACAGCTGACCCTAGCAAGTAGTTTTTTACTGAAATTTGACTGGCAAATATCATCAGTAAAATCTCAAACTGTGCTAATTTGTGGATACTCTGTTTTTCTCCTATATTTCAAAGAAATAATTTTCATAGTGTCTTAGTTATTTTTCTCTCATTGCTGAGACAAAGTACCAGACCCCCAATTTAAAAGGGAAAAGTTTTATTTAGATTCACAGTTTGTAGCGGTTTCAGTCCATAATCTGCTGGCTCCAAGGCAGAGTGGCATGTGGCAGAGGGGTGTCACAGAGCAGAAACAGTTCATGGCAAAAATAAGAAGGGGATCTTCACAGCATCTTTCTGCCTCTTTTATTTTATCCATGCTACTTGAATTAGTGCAGTGACAGACCAATCTGTGTACTGGTTTAACAGTCACATGCTCTTAATCCCAGCATCACATACTCCAAATTCATCCGCTTCTGAACAAGCATCATTGCATGAGGCTTGTGGGGGACATCTAGACACAAACCAGAACACATAGTATCTTTAGTGCAGACTTTTTCAAACACTTCTGAAGATAAATAATAGTCACTAGAATGCATGTTGTAAAAAGATAGCAGCCTAAACACAAACAACGGTGAGTGCACTAAATCAGTAGTTATACAATCAATAAAAGAGAAATTTAAAAGGCATAGATCATGGTGGAAAGACCTTTAAAGATAACTTGTCAGATCTTAGTTTGTACAACTAAGTTCTGACAGAACTGTCATTTTTACTCATCATTAATAAAATGATCTTTCATTGTGGCCCCCATATACACTGAGAGCTTTCTGTGCAAATATTTGCACACAATTCTCACTAACATGAAGCTAGAACCTAGTACCACACTGGCATAGAAAGGAGAAGCAGAAAGAGTGAGGATGCTTTGTTACACAATACTGCTATCTCCTTAGGAAATAAATTCTTTTCAGTTGTGTCTGTTGAATTCATTTGCCCATTTATTGATTATGTATGTTAGTTTTTGGTGTTCTCCATATGTTCTAAATATTAATACTTTGTTTGAAGAATAGTTAGCAAAGATTTCTCCCCTTCTTTTTGATGAATGTTCACTCTATTTGTGATTTCACTAGACTGGTTGCTTCCCTTGCTGTACAAACTTTTAGTGTGATGTAATCATTTGTTCATCCTTGCTACTATGTATTTTCTGTCCTATTGGAATTCTAACCAAGAAGATGTTGCCTGTGCCTATGACATCAGATATTTTCTCTATAATTTATTTGAGCAGTTTCAAAGATTCAGGTCTTGTACTTAGGTCCTTGAACTATTTGCAATTGATTTTTTGTGTACTGTGAAAGATAAGGATTGAGTTTCAATCATCTATATATGCATATTCAGTTTTCTCAGCACTACTTTTTAAAGAGGATGCCTTTTTCCATATTTTTTATTCTTTTGTCCAAAATAAGACAGATGTAGGTACATGACTTTGTTCTATGTCTTCTATTCTATTCCATTAATTTGTATGTCTATTTCTTGTGCCAATACCATGTTATTTTTGTTATTATTGCTTTATTGCTTTGCAGTATAATTTTAAATTGACTGTTGGAATGTCTTTAGCCTGACACTTTTTTTTCTCATTGAGGTTATTGGTACTTTTTAGGTATACAGTAGTTACATTCATCATTGGGATCTTGTTCCTTTACATGACAGGAGTTGGTTCTCATTTTTTCCCCATACCCCTACCCTCCCTTTATCCCCCACCCTTACCTATTTACAAAAACTGCTTCCATTTTTTCATTTTCTCATATTTTTTTCTTTGCTCTTGTTTCCTTTCCCCTACCCTTCCCACTTTCCCTACACCTTTAGCCCTTTTCTCCTTATTTCACATTGTCAATCATACCATTTGAATCTTATTTACACTTTTAGTTTTTCACACCAGAGAAACTATTCAGTATTTATATATGTCTGTCTTATTGCACTAAAGTGTATAGTCTCAATATGCATCCATTTTCCTATGAATGACTTTAGTTTCTCATTTGTTATGACTGAGTAGTATACCATTTTATAGAAAAATGATACCTTCTTTATTCAATCTTCAACTGATAGGCAACTGGGCTGTTTCCAAGTTTTAGCTATTTCAAACTATGCCACTATAAACATGGGTAATCATATATCACTATAGTATGATTTTTTTTTTATTCTTTTGGAAAGATACCCAGAGAGGGATGCATGGGTAAAATGTAACCTCTAATCCTAGCTGTTTGAGGTATCTCCATATTGATTTCCATAGTGGTTGCACCAGTCCCCACTCCCATCAACAATGGAGAAGGGTTCCTTTCTCCCCACAACCCCACCAACATTTGTTATTGGTTGATTTCTTGGTAGCAGCCATTCTTTGTGGGATTAGATGGAATCTCAGTGTTGTTTTCATCTGCATCTCTCAAAGGACCAGTGATGTGGAACATTTTTTCATATATTTTCTTGCCTCTTTTACTTCTTTCTCTGAGAAATGTCTGTTCATTTCAGATTTCCATTTTTGAATCAGGTCTTTATATTTGGGGGGTCTGATTTTTTTGAGTTCTTTACATATTCTAGATAATATTTCTTTGAGAAGCAGCTGGTAAAAATTTTTTTTCCAAATTTGTACCAAAAGGTACAAGATCCCAATGATGAATGTAAGTACTGTATACCTAAAAAGTACCAATAACCTCAATGAGAAATAAAAGTGTCAGGCTAAAGACATTCCAATAGTCAATTTAAAATTATACTGCAAAGCAATAAATCAATAGTAACAAAAAGAACATGGTATTGGCACAAGAAATAGACATACAAATTAATGGAATAGAATAGAAGACATAGAAAAAAGTCATGTACCTAAACCTGTCTTATTTTGTAGGTTGTCTTTTAGTTCTGTTGATGGTTTATTTTGCAGGGCAGAGCTTTTTAATAAGATGAAATCCCAGTTGTTGATTCTTTCTGCTAGTTCTCATGCTACCGAGGATTTGTTCATGAAGTTTTTCCTGTGCCAATGTCTTCAAGAGTTCTGCCTAACTTATCTTCCAGCAAGTGTAGTGTTTCTGTTTTAATATTTAGATCTTTAATCCACTTGGATTTTAGTTTAATGCATGATGAAAGATAAAGGTCTAGTTTTAATCTTTGGCAGGTTGAAATCCAGTTTTTCCAACACCATTTATTAAAGAGGCTATCTTTCCTCCAGTGAGGATGGTTGTCTCCTTTGACAAAGATGACATAGCTGAGTACATCTGGAATTGTTTCGGTATTTTCCAATCTATTCCACTGATCCTCAGATCTTTTTCTTTGCCAGGATACCATGCTGTTTTATCACAGTGGCTTTGGAGTATAGTTTCAAGTTGAGAATTGTATACCCCCTGCCATGTCTCAGTTGCTGAATGGCTTTTGCTATTCTAGGTCTCTTCTGGTTCCAAATGAATTTTTGGATTATTTTCTCTAGTTTTGTGAAATATACTCTTGAAATTTCAGTTGGCATTGCATTGAATCTGTATAGCAGTTTTGGTAGTATGGCCATTTTCACTATGTTGATTCTTCCTACCCAGGAGCAGTGGATATCTTTCTACCTGCTTGCATCCTCTTTGATCTGACATTTTTTGTTTAGGATTGCTTTGGCTACTCTGGGTGTTCTGTGTTTCCATGGGAATTTTAAGATTATTTTTCCTAGTTTTGTTAAAAGTGCCACTAGAATTTTTTTTTTCTTTTTATAACTGCGTTAGTCACCAGGAACATGGTAACGACAGAGATAGGTGAATCAAAGTTTCCTGAGTATGAGGCTCAGGAATGTACTTTTTTATATAAACTTGTTTTTTCCATTAAGTTTATTGGCACATTTTAGGTATACAATAAATACAGTTACATTTGTCATTATGATCTTGTGCATTTTCATGATGTATCTTGGTTCTTATTTTTTCCCATTTCCTTGCCCTCCCTTCACCCCCTCCATCCTTCCCTATTTACAAAGACTTTGTTTCCATGCTTTTCTATTTCTCATATGATGGCAATTTTATGGAATCTTTAGATTACTTTTGTTAATGTGGCCATTTTAGAGATGGACAAATGAGGGGAGAGGAACTGTAGGTAAAAAGAATTAGGATGTGTTGTTTGCATGTGCTAGTTCCTGACAATGAATGTAACCTTTATGCACTGCAAACATATACTAATAAAATTTTTTTAAATTGAAAAATATATTTAAAATACCATTAAAATTGCACAAACATGGAAAAAAACAGTATTAATTCTGTCAGTCCATGAACATGGGAAGATAGTTCATTTTCTAGTATCTTTTTCAATTTCTTTCTTTGGAGTTCTGTAATTTTTGTTGCAGAGGTATTCCACCACCTTTGGTTGAATTTTAGGTATTTTCTTTCTTTTTCCTTTTCTTTTTTTTTTTCTGTGTGTGTGTGTGTGTGTGTGTGTGTGTGTGTGTGTGGTACCAGGAATGGGACTCGGAACCTTGTGCTTCCAAGGCAAGCAGTGGAACCACTGGGCTAAATCCCTGGCACCAGGTATTTTCTTTTTTAAAGCTATTGTGAATGAAATTTTTCAAAACAGTTTCTTTTTAAGCTAGTTCATTAGTGTGTAAAAAGCTATTGACTTCTTAATGTTGATTTTGTATCCTGTAGAATCAGTTTTAAGAGAAAATATAGTAATGATGTCAACATTACAATTCTTTAATATTTTTAATTAATATTAAAATTCACTTTTAAGTTTTATTAAACAACTAACTTATTTAAGCTTCGGTTTGCTAAACTTTAAAATTGTGACAATCTTCATTTTGGGTTATTAGATTGAAAATAATGTGATGTACATTATATGAGGTATATATTTTAGTACAATTTATTGAATCTTTTGAAGATTATTTCTATTTTTATTTCCATTTTATTGATTTTTATTAGTGTACATTGTAGTCCATAATGATTATCTTTTTGTGGGAAATTGGTACTTGTACATATAAATCTTAAAAATTATTACCCTAAAAATTCATTAAGGCCTTATTTCTTATTTCTCATTCATTAGGTTATTGGTACATTTTAGATATACAATATGATGACATTTATCATTGGGAACTTTTGCCTTTATATGATATATCTTACTTTTTTCCCTATTCTCCTGCCCTCCCTTCAACCCTTCCACCCCTGCCTATTTACAAAGACTTTGTTTCTGGTTTTTTCCTTTTCTCATATTTTTCCTTTTCTCATATTTTTTCCTTTTCTCCTTTCCTTTCCCCTACTTCTGCTATTTCCCCTTCTTCTTCCAATTTGGACCTTTTCTTCTAGTTTCACATTATCCATTGTACATTTTAATCCTCATTTACACTTTTTTATCAGAGAAACTTTTTGGTATTTAAACATGTGTATCTATTTATTTCATGTAGGATTATGGTCTCAATGTGCATCCATTTAGCTATAAATGTCACTAGTCTCTAATTCTTTGTAATTTAGTAGTACTTCATTTTATATATTTTAAAAAAGAATACATCTTCCTCTACTCATTAGTTGATAGGCAATTGGGTTGTGTCTAAGTTTAGGTTATTAGAAACTGTGCCACTATAACCATGGGTGCACATATATCTCTGTGCTATGATTCTTTTAATTCCTTTGGAAAGATACTCAGCTGGGGAATAGTTGGGTCAAAAGGGACCTCTAATCATATTCAATACAAAAAGGGGCATCTGAAATGAATAGACATTTCTCAGAGAAAGAAGTACAAACAGTAAATAAACATATGAAAAAATGTTCAACATTACTGGTCATTCATGAGATGCAAATGAAAGCAATGCTGAGATTGCACCTCACTCCAAAAAGAATGGCTGCTATCAAGAAATTGACCAATAATAAACACTGGTGGGGTTGTGGGGACAAGGAACTCTTCTGCAATGTTTGTGTGAGTGTAGACTGGTGTAGCCTCTTTGGAAATCAGTATGGAGATACCTCAAAAAGCTATAGTTAAAGGTCCTATTTGACCCAGATATTCCCCTGCTGGGTATCTACTCATTGTCTTTTTTTTTTTCTCATTGAATTTGTTGGTACATTTTAGGTATGCAGTACAGTTACATTCATCATTGGGATCTTGTACCTTTACATGACAGGTCTTGGTTCTCATTTTTTACCCTTATCCCTGCCCTCCCTTCACCCCTCCTCCTTTCTCTGTTTACGAATACTTTATTTCCATTTTCTCTTTTCCTTTCTTTCCTTACATTCCCACTTTCCCTCCACCTTTGGCCCTTTTCTTCCTATTTCATGTTATCAATTATACCATTAGGATTTTATGTACAATTATAGTTTTTTACACCAGAGAAACTATTCAGTATTTACATGTGTGACTTATTTATTTCACTTAAATTGTATCCTCAGTATGCATCCATTTTCCTATGAATGACTCTAATTTCTCATTCTTTATGGCTGAGTAGTATTCCTCATTAGGTCTTAATAAGGATCAAAATAATTAAAACAATTTACTCTTTCCCCATCTCCACATAAGCATAAGAAAATAATATTCATCTACTTGTGAACTTAATTAATTCACATTTTTTTCTTATTTCATTACATGATATTTGGTAAGTTATTTAAGATTCAGTACATGTAGAAATCAGAAACGTTTGTATTAAGACCATTTTCAAAAATATGGTAATCTATTCAGCAATCACTTTTTTGAAAGGCAAAGCTAAGATTTGGAAGGCTTAAAAGAGGATAGATATCAGAAATACAATTCTACTAAAAGCTGAGCTGAATATATAATTCTTAACAAGCATTACTAAAGTCTTGAAGTTGTTCAGTCAGCCTGTGATCTTACTAACTCCAGAAAGTGTAATTTGTGTCTTTTTTTCTCCAGTTTTCTGAAAATCAGAAGTAAATTAACATTTCCCTTCTGTGACCTAAAATTAGTTCCCCCCCAGGATAATATAAATATATGCTATATTTACAACATTGTTCTCACACTATGTCAGATGTTTTCTTAATGAATTATTAAGAAAACAAGTTCATTAAATATATTCCAGACATATACTTGAGGTCTCATATGTTGAAGCCTCATTTTTAATGAAATTTTGTCTAGAGTAGATATCTGTGAATACAGAATGCAGTATTGGGGGCATATATTGAACTGTAAATTTTTTCTCACATTCCTTACTGTAATTCGTTAACTGTGGAAAATGTGTGCCTAAAGCATATTGATATCGTTCTTTTCAATATGCTAATAAATAGTATCAAAAATTCAATTCATAAAAGCAATTTTCTCAATAATAAGTTGAACACGGGGGATATGATGGTGCATAGCAGTCAGCCCAGCTCCTAGATAGGCAGAGATAGGAAGATCATTTGAATTCTTGAGTTTGAGGTCAGCCTGTGACAACAAAGTGATGTCCTGTCTGGAACAAAACAAAACTTCACAGCCAGGGATGGTGGCTCATGCCTGTAATCCCAGCACTCAAGAGGCTGAGGCAGAAGGATCGCTATGAGTTTGAGACCAGCCTTGGCTACACAGTGAGTTCCAGGCCAGTCTCAACTACATAATGAGACCCTGTCTCAAAAAAACAAAAAACAAAACAAAACAAAACAAAAAACCCAAAAAACTTCACAACATCAAAATAATAATAATAATAATCTATTAGAAGCCTAAGAGGACCAAATTGGAATCTTCATCATCCAATATTAGAAAAATGATTTGAATAATTTATTATTTTAGAGGCTGTAAAATACAGATTAGAGTTCAAGAAATATTTTATTTTTGTTTTTTAAATTAATTTTATCGGTACAAATTAAATATATACATGATAATCACATTCATCAAAGGGAATTTGTACCTGTCCATGATATAGCTTTGTTCCTCTTTCTCTCCCATTCACCATCACTCTCTTCAATCTCTCCTCCTCCATTATTTACAGAAGCTTTGCTTCCATTTCTTCTTATATCAAGTTTTTCCTCCCTCCCTTTCATGGTTTCCCTTTTATTTTGAGCAGATTCTTCCTATTTTATATTATCTGTTATACATTTTGGTTCTTATTTACCTATTCTCTCTTTCAGAAGATTTAGTGTTTCTATTTTAATATTTACATCTTTCATCCATTTTGACTTTAGTTTAGTGCACGATGAGAGACATGGGTCTTGTTTAAATCTTTGGCGTGTAGAAACTCAGGTTTTCCAGCACCATTTATTAAAGATCCTATCCTTCCTCCAGTGAAAGTGTTTGGCCCCTTGGTCAAAGATGGGGTGACTGAGTGTGTTTGGTGTTTTTTCTGCCTCTTCTAGTCTGTTCCATTGATCCTCAGGTCTATTTTTTTCCAGTACCATGCTATTTTTAGTATGTGCTAGGACCATTTAGCTATTTTTAAGCTTTGTAATATAGAAAAAATATTTTTAAATAAACAGAATTACCTAAACTTATGTATATTTAACAACAATGTAAAATACTGATATTTACAAATGAACAGAATTTATAAAAAAATGAAGATGGGGCTGGATATTTGGCTCAGTGTTTTCACTGCCTGTCTCTCAAGCGCAAGGGCCCGAGTTTGATTCCAGGTAATGAAGCAAATTTAGAAATTAGTATAGCCCTTGTACCCTAAAGGCCATTTTTAAGTGAGGAAAATATGCAATTAGGAAACAAATTCTGTTTTTCGTTTACTACTATATATGATGGGACTTGGTATTAGTCGTTTTTGTCATTGTGACAAAATACCTGACATCTGCTTAAGCAGGAGAAGTTCATTTTGCTCCTGATTTCAGAGGGTTCATTCAGTCCATGATTGATTGACACTAAAACAGAAATGGCATCATGGAAACACATTGGTGGAGAAAAACTACTCAACACATAGCAGGAAGACAGAGAGAATGGGGAGAGAGAGAGAGAGAGAGAGACAGAGACAGAGAGCTAGAGAGAGGAATAGGGACAGGGAGAAAAGCGAAGAGAGGAGAGAAGAGAAGAGATGCACCCCCTAAAGTGGCACTGCCACTGCCCAGTGACCTACCTCCTCCAACTAGGACCCACCTCCTAAAAACACATTAAAGTTTGAACTAATCATTCAACTGATTCATTCACTAATGAGGTTGCCATTCCCCTGGGATCCATTCATGAGGGGCATTTTACATCCAAACCATAACAGACTTATTTAAAATATAGGCGATGATCCTAATGAGATGATTGATAATGTGAAATAGCAAGAAAAGGGCTAAAGGTGTAGGGAAAATGGGAAGGGTAGGGGAAAGGTAACAAGGGAAAAAATATGAGAAAATGGAAATAAAGTGTTTGTAAATGGGGAGGGTAGGAGGGGGTGAAGGGAGGGCAGGGACAGGGGAAAAATGAGAACCAAGTCCTGTCATGTAAAGGTACAAGATCCCAGTAATGAATGCAACTGTACTGTGTACCTAAACTCAATGAGGAAAGAAAATATAGGTGATGTACAATTAATTGTTCAGTGGAGTATTAGAAACATAAAAATAATGCCCATATTTTATTCAGTAGTCATTCAATCATATTTTTTCATAATTGTATTTGCATATTTTATAAGTTTTGAAAGGATTATAATACTAGCCTTGAGTGTTAAACAATTATAAAGCAAATTTAGTACACTGATACTAAATAAATTGCTTTATGGTATTGCACATTAAAGTGATTACATGTGAAAGATTATAATAAGATTATACATATGAAAAAGATGTTCAAGAACTCTAATGAATTAATATGTTTAAACCAACTTCTAATTTGTATGGTTTTCTTTGTTATAATTTATCCATAAAACACCATTTAATACATTATTATATTATAATGTAAGAATATTAATGATGTTCCCAACAGAGATACATTTATTTGTTGGAGTTTATTAATAGTGACTGTGTCTCAGTTTAAATACTGAATTATTTACCATGTCATCAATTACTGTTTGAGCTCATAAAATAAACTTATATTTCTTAGTTATATCTATATGTATCTGTCACTTTAAAAGTATAATTTAGTCCAACTAGAAATTTTCACTAAATAATGAGGAATTTAAATATAGTTTATCAAGTCCTTATTTCCTTAGAAGAACCAAACTCATCAATCTGATGAATTTTTAAAAATACTTTAAGGCAATATTTAGAAACAAACAAAAAAAAACTTTATTTTACTAAGGATTGGACTCAGGGCCATCACACTAAGCTCTATCCCCAAATCTTTTTAACATTATTTTGTATGGAGACAGTGCCTGGCTAAGCCACCAAATTACCTAGGCTGGGTTCAAACTTGCAGTCTTTCTGCTTTAACTTCCCAGAGTGCTGGGATGACAGGTGTATATGATTGCTCCTGGACTATTTTAATTTTTGATTTTTTTCTAAGAAATTTAAATTTCCATCCTCCCAGGCCTGTGAGGCTGAGGCAAAAGGACTGAAAGGTCAAATCAGCTTGAGCAAAAATGTGAGTTAGAATACAAGGCCCTTTATTCAGTCTCCAGTTCTGTGAATGAATGAAAGGAAGGAATGAATGAATAAAAGAAGAAAGGAGGAAGGAAGGAGGGAAGGAGGGAGAGGGAAAGAGAAGAAAAAAAGGAAATGAAAGAAAGAAAGAAGAAAAGAAAGAAAAAGAAAGGAAAGAAAAGAAGGAACAAAGGAAATGCAGGGAAAAAGAAAAAGTATCACAGTGAGTCATTTTTTAAAATACTATTTTTACCTATGATTGTATATTTAATACATTTCTGATGATGAATCAGGAAGATATATTGAATTCAGAATGATATATTTTTCATTATTTTTCTTTACAGTTGTTGATCTGACATCTTATTTCACAGGGAGGAAAGGCCCACTTCTTAATAAGACTAACATTTATTTATTTAATACCCCAATATAACAACTTTAGAGTATCAGTACTGTTACAACAATATCATAACTAAAACAGTTTAATAATTTTTATAGGTTTTTCTTTTTTAATCTTTAATATAAATTTCCTATTAGGATGGAAGTTAAACTACTGTGTTTTAAAGCCAAGATAATTAGTTATTATTGAAGCTATGTCTCTAACTCAAACAGGTTTCTTTGTATTTCTTTTAAATTTTACAGAATTATTTTAAATGCTAACGTCATTTTCTAATAATTTACATACAAGATTCCAAAGCTAATCTGAAGTGTGTGATGTACTTAAATGTCCATTTTCTAAGCATATTGTGTTCATCCTATTGATTCTCTCATCAAGGATGTCAATTACAATCAGTACTTTTTATTCTCAAATTTGTTCTTGCTTTATTTTTCATACATTTCTTCTCCTTACTTTTTTCACTTAAAAACATATTGTGAAATATCTCCATTGTAGTATTTATAGTTAAACATAATTCCTTTTCACAATTTCATAATACCCACATTGAATGTAGCATTTTATTTATCCTGCCCTTATTAATGGACAGACATTTAGATTATTCCAATATTCAGAGAAATGTCTCAAAGAGTAGTTCTGTAAATATGCCAGTTTGTGTAGTAAATCTCTTAGAGTTTAAAAAGCCAGAGAATAAATGAATACATAACTTTTGTTAAATTGTTAAGTTTACTTATAGGGCTGGGGATTTAGCTCAGCGGTTCGGTGGCCTACCTTGCAAGTGCACGGACCTGAGTTCAATCCCCAGTACCAAAAAAAAAAGAAAAAAAAAAGTTTACTTCCATAACTTTGTACCACTTCATTCAAGTGCTTTCTCCCAAACACTAACCAATGGGGTGTTATTAAAATTTTGGAATTTTTTCTTAATGATATAACTTAATTTATATTTCTTGTATAATGTATGAATTTTAATTTCTATATCAAATAGTAGTATTTAAAAAGAACACTTAAGCTTCTTTGTGTTTCATTTAACATTATAGATTTGAGATGCATCCATAAAATGATAAGTATTTTGTGAAAGGTACAAAGAAAATTAAACATTGGAATGTTAGCACAAGGTTATTTTAAGCTTGGTTTGGATTTCCTAAAAAATTTAATAAAATGAAGAAATATGGACAGGATTCTGAAAGTAAACTATTTAAATTAAATATCATAAATATGATATAAAAGAAATAATCTTAGTAATGATAAGTAATAATTTATATTTCACAGAACTGAAAAAATAATCCAAAAATTCATTTGGAAACAGAAGAGACCTAGAGTAGCAAAAGCCATCCTAGGCAACAGAGACATGTCAGGGATTATAACAATTCCCAATTTGAAACTATACTACAAAGCCACTCTGATAAAAACAGCATGATCCTGGCAAAGAAAAAGACCTGAGGATCAGTAGAAAAGATTAGAAGATACAAAAACAACTCCAGATGTATTCAGCTTCCTCATCTATGACAAAAGAGCCAACCATCCTCACTGGAGGCAAGATATCCTCTTTAATAAATGGTGTTAGAAAAACCAGATTTCAACCTGCCACAGATTAAAACTGGACCCTATCTTTCACCACGCACTAAACTAAAGTCCAAGTGGATTAAAGATCACTAAAATTGCAAAAAAAAAGAGTCATTAAATTTGCTGGAAGATAAGTTAGGCAGAACTCTTGAAAACATTGGCATAGGAAAAGACTTTATGAACAAATCTCCAGTAGCATGGGAACTAGCAGAAAGAATTAACAACTGGGATCTCATCTCATTTAAAAGCTTCAGCACTGCAAAAGAAACCATCAACAGAACTAAAAGACAACCTACAATGTGGGATAAAATTTTTACCAGCTGCTTCTCAGACAAAGGACTATTATCTAGAATATATAAAGAGCTCAAAAAATCAGACCTCCCAAATATAAAGACCTGATTAAAAAATGGGCATCTGAAAGAACAGACATTTTTCAAAGAAGTCAAAGCATCAAGTAAATATATGAAAAAGTGTTCCACATCACTGATCATTCCAGAGAAGCAGATGAAAACAACACTGAGATTCCACCTCACCCCACAAAGAATGCCTGCTATCAAGAAATCAAAAAATAACAAATGTTGGTGGGGTTGTGGGGAGAAAGGAACCCTTCTCCATTGTTGGTGGG
The DNA here is from genome assembly GCF_012274545.1 of Fukomys damarensis. Taxonomy (NCBI): domain Eukaryota; kingdom Metazoa; phylum Chordata; class Mammalia; order Rodentia; family Bathyergidae; genus Fukomys; species Fukomys damarensis. The sequence continues at coordinate 42,020,876 of NW_022900936.1, forward strand.
AATGCAGACTGATGCAACCACTATAGAAATCAATATGGAGATACCTCAAAGAGCTTGGACTAGAGATTCCATTTGACCCAGCCATCCCTCTGCTGGGTATCTTTATAAAAGAATTAAAAGAATCATATCACAGGGATATATGCACACCCATGTTTACAGCGGCACAGTTTGCAATGTCTAAAACTAGGAAACAGCCCATTTGCACATTAGCTGGAGACTGGATAAAGAAGATGTGGTTTTTCTATAAAAGGGAATACTACTCAGCCACAAAGAATGAGAAATTTGAGTCATTCTTAGGAAAATGGATACATATTGAGGATATACTCCTAAGTGAAATAAATAAGTCCCACGTGTAAATACTGAATAGTTTCTCTGGTGTGAAAAACTATAATAGTACATAAGATCCTAATGAAATAGATCCAATGTGAAATAGGAAGAAAAGGATGAAAGGTGTAGGGCAAATGGGAAGGGTAGGGGAAAGATAATAAGGGAAAAGAAAAAAATGAGAAAATGAAAAAATGGAAATAAAGTATTTGTAAATAGGGAAGGGAGGAGGAGGGGGTGAAGGGAGGGCAAGGAAAAAGGGAAAAATTAGAACCAAGACCTGTCATGTAAAGGTACAGGATCCCAATGATGAATGTAATCGTACTGTATACCTATAATGTACCAATAAACTCAATGAGAATAAAAAGAAAATAATATGGATACAATTCTGAAAATAAACTATTTAAGTTAAATATCATCATATGATATAAAAGAAATAATCTTAGTAATTATAAATAATAATTCACAGTAAATAATTTACATACTGTACAATTTTGTAGATCACTAGGATATGTTTAAAAGAAAGAAAAGCTTATATATTATCTTATAATTACAATATATATGTATCCTATTATATATTTGTAATGTTATATGTTCCCCCCATGGTAGATGTAGATTTACCAAAATATAGGAATCTAGCATGTTGAACTTCATATCATAAAGATCAAAACCATTTTAAAGAAAAATACCTTCCTCTAATAAAACCAAAGATGGTGAGTTCTGGCTTGTATTCTTGGAATATTTGAGCTTTTCCTATGTTTTTTTAACAGTGTATTTTAAAGCCTTGTTGTGATTGAATAGAGTAGGTCTCAAAGCTATTTCATTAATATGGCAACAATTGTCCTTTTCAGAAAGAATTGTTTTTGTTTTTGTTTTGAAATAAAAATTTGAAGAAAGGATTATGGAAAATGATTTATGACAATTAATTCTTATTTTCTTTCCTTTCAGCACCATCTCTGATAGGTATGGTAAGGAAGGACTGGGCATCCCAAAATAGCATTGCCCTATCATGGCAAGCACCTGCTTTTTCCAATGGAGCAATTCTGGACTACGAGATCAAGTACTATGAGAAAGTAGGTCTTATTTAGAACTTCCTAAAAAAATTATATACATATATATATATATGATACATATTATATTATATATACATATATAGATAAAAAATTATATACATACATATATATATACATATATACTAAGCATGTTTTTATACTATTTTATTTTACCATAAAATCCACTTTTATTTGACTTATCTTAATACTTGCTCTTGTGTCTTTTATTTTATTTGTATTAAAATGGAAAATGCCAGATGTTCTTCTCTATCATATTTTACTCTACGGAGCTTTATAAAACAGTAATATAAGAAAGAGAAACTCCTTCACCTTATAGTTTAGTTGCTCTAGCACTGTTTCTAGGATTCAGTTGACAAGAAATTGTCAACTTGGATTACCACAACCTAAAAGCAAATGTATAACACATATCCTTTGCCAATGAATTTAAAATTATATTCCAATAGATTAGAAAGAATGTATTAAGAAATAACAGAAAATAACTAATGAAGTCAGAATTTTCTTTACATTCCATTTATTCATTTTATCTTATAAGAAGCTGGCAAGACAAGTTTACATGATAAATCAATTAAAATTTTTATTTTCCATTTTGTCATTTAAAGTTGTTCTCAACTATTATATTTTCCCAAATTATGTACTTCCTTAATTTTAATGTATTCATCTTCTTTCTTTATAATTTTCCTTCCATACCCTTCACAGTTGTAACTTTCTTCATATGAATGTTACAGCAAGCCATACAGTCAATTATGGTATGTCTGGTATTGCCTAACAGACCCATGTGATATTGCACCAGTACTGCTACTAGACTACTGACAAAGCGAACATTTAAAAAAATTAATGTACAGATTACTTATACAGTCTACCAAAAATATGTATATATACTTCAGCAGTTTGCCATACTAATAAATATCTAGAAGCCAATGGCCACCACCTTGAGCTCCTCTTTTAATCGTAGAGGCCAAAGTTAAATTGTATTAATCTCACAATGTCTCAAAAATTTAGTATTATACAAACTTTTCTTTTCCTAATGCATGTATATTTTTGGCAGACTCTGTTTTTCTGCAGTTTATTGCAATAAGAAAGAATGACATTTCTGTAAGTTACTTGAATCCAAGGAAATAAGGAAGTTCAAATTTTCCTTCTGATGTTTTGAAATTTGAGTCTGCTGATATAAATTAACAAAAGACACTTTAGCAGGAGAAAAGGTTTGCTCAGTTATTAACATGTATGTATGCACAGGAGCCGCTAAGGTATGAAACTCAAGGGAAGGCCAGATGGTTGAGATGTAAATGCTCTCTTCCTAGGCGACAGAGAAGTGGGACATGTAGAAATTTCAGAGACTTAGTAAATGATTTTTAGAGGACATGAGATTAGAAGACCAGACAATGGCCTGAGACAAAGTGTTTCTGAATTCTACATGTGCTATTTGACTTTCAGTCTCTTGCACTGTGATATGAATTTAATCTTTCTTAATTTATGAAATTGCAGTTAAAAGATGGATGGCAATTATGTTTCTTTTGGAAGATCTGGTTTTTAGGTAGATTGGAGATTTTCAGGAAAAGTACTTCCTGCATTGCTGCTCTTTTGGTGCCCTCATTTTGAAGTCAAAAGAAGAATATTTTGGATATTATTTTCTAAGCCCTTAACAAGAACATCATAAATAAATTTAAAATTTCTCTAAAGGGAAAAGAGGATAAATGGAACCTAACCTTTGTTGTACTGCTTCTTGAGTAAATGTAGGATGGATAAAGGGAGAGGAAACTCATCTTCATGAATGTATTCATTTTGACACTTAAGTAATTTCAGCATCACGTAGTCAAAAAAAGCTGACATTATTATTAGAAAATGTGGATAAATCCACAATTTAAGAAAAGAAGAACTTACTGAGCTTAAATTAGATTACACATTTTGCACATTAGCCAGGCCAGCATGGGCTCAAAGTCTAGTAGGGCTGACCCTTCAATTTTTACAGCTTGCATGTACCATGCAGCTACAAGACAACATGTATTTTCTGTCCACTAACTTAAATTGATCTTCATGTATTCAAAATGTATGATTGCCTAAAAACCAATGCCTTACATAGAGACTAATAATTTTTCTGAATGAAATTATTTCTGTTTCAGAAAAACATTGTGTTATAACTCATGCATAGAAAAATCATCAACTCATTTTATAGTTACTTAACACTTCATATTTTTGAGAATCAAAATAACCTGCAATAATTCCCAGTAAGGACAGACCATAGATATTCAATAAAAAGACAGCAATCTCCATCTAACTAAAATGTAGAAAATCAATGTAATTCTACAGTATAGTAATTAACATCATATCCATCTTCACTCATCAATATGTAGCATTTGGATTTGTTATGTAAGTTGTATTTTAGTGATAAAATAGTATTGCGAAGGCATTTATTTTATAAGAAAATGGCAATGGTGCAGTGATAACAAATTAAACATCTAGTTTTAAGCCAAAGATTCCTAATTCATGTTCTGACTCTGAATCTGACTCTGACTCATGTTCTTGACAAGGAAAAAGTCAATAAATCTCCTTGTCTCAGACATCATATCTGCAAAATAGAAATAAAGTTATCAACTTTTTTGTTGGGTTGTAAAGATTAATTATAAGCAGACCCCAAAATGCAAAATACTAAATCAGTATTTTAAAAAAGCACTTAAACATTAGGAAAATACTTACCATATAATATAGAATCAGAATACTGTAATATGGGAATTGTGCACAACTAAATACAAAATAATTTTCTTTTCAGATATAAATATACAATGTATAGACTATCAAAGATATTGAGGTATCAAAACTTTTCAGAGAGAGAATAAAACAATCAGGAACATTTAAAGTCTTCCTTACTGCTGGGGATTTAGCTCAGCTGTTCGGTAGCCTGCCTTGCAAGAGCAAGGACCCGAGTTCAATCCAGGGTACCAAAAAAAAAAAAAAAAAAAAAAAAAAAACATTTCCTTCAGATTTTTTTTTTAAAAAAAAAAAAAAAAAAAAAAAAAAAAAAAGTCTTCCTTACTATGACTTCAGATTCTCAGTATATATTTTATGTATCTCTATCCATAATATGATTTCTTCTGAGCAAATAAGGCAGCTTACAGTAGAACTCAGTTAAAAGTCTAAATTTTTCATTATTAGGAATCTAAATATTGTACAGAAAGAAAAACAGTATGTAATGTTAATATATATGTATACATATAGACATACGATAGCATTTTTAAAATGCAAATATCCCCTCATCAATGTGTATTCATGTATAATTATATAAGTAATAGAGGCATATAAAGTGTAATAGAATGCACACCAATGTGTTTCAAGCATTGCTTATCTGGGGCAAGTGGTGGTAGAGGCATTGAGACAGAGACAGGAGACAGAAGGAAGTAGCAAATCTGAATGAATGAGTACATTGATGGATGGATGGATGGATCCTAAGTAGCTTTAATATTTGCCTTTAGTAATTATCTACCCAAAAGTTGACCCTGAGACAGGGTTTTATTTGTAAGTGATTAATTAAGAAAATTAACAGAAGAACTGGTAAGAGAATGGGAGCAGAAGGACTGTAAAGGAAGATGCAGTGAAACTCATTGTGACTAATGGGAAAATCTGGAGTCTAAATTACTTCTCAGACATTATCCTGTGGAGACACGGAACATGGGTTTCTTTTTTTTGGTTCAACTCAGTCACTATGTATGGAACTTATTGGAAGTTCATAGATGGTGTGCAGAAAAAAATCATAGGTGCTACTAGTTCTCTGTAGTGGCTCCAGTAGCCCAAATCTGGGTCTATGAAGAGCATTCTAGATGCAAGCATTTAAAATTAAAACAAAGAAGCTGGAGGATGAGAACAGGAAAGACGTAAATGATCCCTGATGATCTGCTGGAATACCAATTATAATCTAAGGAAGCTCACTGCACAGAGAACTATTGGAAAATTAATCCTTGGCTTGTGATAATTTTCGTATATTTTGTCTTCCATCTTGGTGCCATGGCATTTATTATACTTTGCATTTGCTTTAACCAAAGTTACTCTATATTGATACCTAAAATTGAACTATAAATGATCAGTATTTTACCATTTCCTGAAAAATTCATGTTGTTTTATTAATTCTTATTGTTTTAAGTGCATTCTTTTATGTATAAATTAGGAAAGAAGTTAATTGGTTTAGAATGTAAAATGCCTACCAATATTTGAGGACCAGCAACATACCATTGTAATATTGACCTTTTCTCAAAGGATGTGATCTATTTTTTTTAAAAAAAGAACTGCTTCAAAGTTACAAAATTTGAGTTTGGTTCAGGTAGTAAATCATCTAAAATGAAGGGTCTAGAAAGATAATCTTTTATAATTCTAGGTATATCCATGTATAACTCTAGGTATATTGATGTCTGTACTGTTTTATAAATATATTATCTCATCCCTTAGATAGCTATAATTTTTCATTTAAGCCTACTGAAATTAAACACACACATACACTTTTTAAAATGCTTCACCATAGGGAATGGTATTCTGCGCATCATAACTATAAATGAAAATTAATAACATGCTATCATTGTCTTCTGTGTGTACGTGCATATTTGTGTACATGTGTGGCATCTCTGTGTGCCAGTATGTTAAGAATGGTATAGAGGGAAAAAGAGATTGTTGTGTTGGTTATGATCAGTTAGATATGCTCTATTTATGCTCCCCAATTTTTAGTTAATTTTATTTTCCCTTAGTGAATACAGCATGAATATAGAAAGTAACATTAGAATAATAAGGGATGTCACATATAAATGAAAAAAATTTTCTATTTTCTTATTTACTTACTAACAATACTTTTCTCCAAAATAAGAGCCTCTTAGAATGGGTAAACTAGGGCCAGGGATTTAGCTCAGTGGTGCCACCACCTGCCTTGTAAGCACAAAGTCCCGAGTTCAATCCCCAGTACCAAAAAAAAAAAAAGGAAACTAGGACATAACCTGTTCCCAACTTCTCAGTCTTCAACTTCAAGATGTTGAAAAATCACTGCAGTCACAAAAGATCAAATACCCTATTCAATACCAAGCATACTCTCTGTCTTAATGTATTTTATGCTATTATAACAGTATAACAGTACACCCAAGACTGGGTAACATATAAATAAGAGAAATTTATCTCTCATAATTCCAGAATATAGGAAATCCAAGATCATGACAGTAGAATTTGGGGATCAATGATGTAAGGGTCTGGACAGAGAGCTCCAAGTCTGGAGGGTAACCTAGGCTTCTCCTTGACATCTTTTCTCCGGGCTCTGGCACTATGGGGCTGAGATGGAAGGAACAGCACTCGTAATCTCCTAGATGCCTTTGGGGTAATTCTTCTATTGTCCTGATGAAAAGCCACTAGCTTCTTTCTGTCTATAGAAACCTTTTTACAAAAAGACAACACTAGCTTGGCCAAACCCTGGGTGTTTTCTCCTGAAAAAAATGTTTTTTTCATTCTCTAACACATATCAAGGTGAAGAATCCTTCATATCCATCAGTTGTTTTTCCCTTATGTAAATTCTATCTTTAAATAATTTCTTTTAACTTAAATTTTACTATAGTCAGATAAAAGAATTCCTTAAGCACCCTAAAGCTTTACTGCTCAGATATTCCTTCCACTAGAAGGTTATCATTGTTCAATTCTACAGTCACCAGAATTACCTTCGATACTCTGTTTGTAGGAATGTAGGCATTTTGCTTGGATTTATCTGTGAAGTCTTCCAGCCTCTACCCATTACTCAAGTTCACAACCCTTTCTGTGTATTCAAGGATTTGTCATAGCAATGTCTCTCTTAGAACCAATTTTATACCTTAGCCCATTTTCTGCTGCTATGAAAAGATCTATTTGTTTCTTATAGCTCTGGAAACTATGAAGTCCAAATTCTTGCTAGTGGCAAGTTACTGTCTAGAAAGAGCTGAATCTCCACTTCCTAGATGGCACCTTGAACGCTGTATCTTTTCAGAAGTGAAATGTTGTCTTTCACATGGCGAAAGACTGTAAGGGCAAGGAAAGAGCAAGAAGTAGCTAAATTTGTCCTTTTCTAGCAGCACTAATCCCAACCATGAAGGTGTAACCTTCAAAGTTTAATAATTTATCAGAGGTCCACCTCTTAATACTGTCACAACCACAGTTAAATTTCAACATGAGATCGGGAGGGGATTAACAGTTAAACCATAGCATCCTTCCTTCACCTCTAGTCTTCCCTTCTTTGTTTATCTTTTTTGTTCACATTATTAATTTTTCCTTCCATTTCCTGTTTTACCTTCTCTTCCCTCTTGTTTTCTTAATCTTTCTACCAAAAGGATTCTTTATTTTTTTGTTTCTTTGTTCCTTTAATATTTTTAGTGTATTTGGGCTACAGTAATAAAATATCATAAACTGTAACTTTTAAACAACTAACAGTTTCCACAGTTGAACACTGGCAGACTTGGTGCCTGGTGTGACCATACCTCCTGGCTTATAGACAACTATCTCCTTATTCATCCCCATATAGCAGAAGAGCAGAACTCTGTGAGGTCTCCTTTATAATGGTGTTAATCTTATTCATGAGGAATCTACCCCTCAAGATTGTATAACCTCTGAAAACTTTAGCGTATTAGTACCATCAGTTTGAAGGTTATTATTACTGTGCATGAATTTTAAGGGAATATGAGTATTTAGACTATATCACCTATTTAATCAAAATTAATCTTGATTGAGCTGGATGAAGTGACCCATTTCTGTAATCACAGGTACTTGGGTGGTAGAAGCAGGAGGATCATATATTTGAGGTCCACCTAGGCAATTTAGTGAGGTCCTATCTAAGAACAAAAAGTAAAAAGGGCTTGGGATGTAGTTTAGTGGTAAAACTCTTACCTAGCATGGGTGAGGCCCCGGGTTTAATCCTAGCACTGGGTTTAATCCCAGCACTGAAAAATAAAGCACCAAAACAAAAAAAAAAGTTAGCCTTGATTTATTTGTATAACAGATTCCTCTACTAATTTGTGAATTTCTTTCAACCACATTCTAGCTAAATTAATAAAATGTCCCCTTGCTTAGAACTTATTTGTAAGAAATGAAAAAGTCACCCAGCCACTATAAAATTACCTCTAATGATTAAAATATAAATAAGTAAAACAAAAGAAAGAAAGCTGGTGTGACTTTCTACTTCTATGTGTTTGTAAGATAATGTAATATACAAAGGACCACAAGCTGGGAGAACATTCTGTTACTAATATATATAAGTACATGAAAGCAAGGGATTTCTTTTGTCTAAAGTCATATCCCTAACACTCAGAAAGGTACCAAGCTAATAATTAATAGACAACAATTATTTACCAATTTAATGTAAGGGACTGTACTCTTAAGTGTTTTTGTGTGGATTAAATTATAATCCTTAACTATTTGTACCATTTAAAGTAGGTATCATTACTCCTCTTATTCTGCAATGATGAAACTAAGACACAAGGAGAGTATCCAATGTCACCAAAATGACACAAGCAGTAATCAGTAGTTAAACCTGGCTGGGACACCTTGCATCACAATAGCTTTCTCAGAAATGTCGGTGCTTTCTGCTGATGCTGATTTTATAGTTTTCCCAAGGCCAGATACTTCATTACTCTCCGATGCCCTTTTGCATCTGTGAAATGACAGCAAGAAAGCATACCCGTCTCACCAGGGTGTTGTACAGCTCCACTAATTACCAACCAGTAGCTCATTTTGCAATCATAAATCCCCCACAGCAGTCCATTTTTCTTATATTCAGTATCTAAAGACACCATGACTGGGAAAGTGTTTCTTTAAAATATTCCTGTTAATTTTTACTACCATCAGCAGTTTTTTTTAGTTTTTTTTTTTTTTTAAAGAAAACATCATGAGAAAGGAAACATTTGTAATATCCAGATGGTCAATAATTGTCTACATAAAATATTGAGTTAATATGACTTGTTATTGTTTCACCTATTCACAGATTATACTAATAGCTATCAGCTTTAATTAAAAATATATAATTTAATGACACTAACACCAATATATTACTCAAAGGTAATGAGAGTTGTGGAAAGGTTTTCATTATGAGAGATATTTTTATCACCAATCAGGGATGATTTAAAGTAGCCTCTTTGGAGACAATGAAGTTTTGATGTCCTTTTAAAAGTCACGTGCTACTTAATACAACTTTGCACCAATGTCCCTGTCTTCTTTTGTTCCCTTCTTATTCTACTTTCTCAAGATAGTTTTTCACAGATAACATTTCAATAAATGTCACTCATTTTTCTATAGATATGTAAATGAGTGAGTATGCAATGTTGTTTGTATAAAAATAAAATAATTGTTATAATAAGAGTCAGGAAAAAAATCCTCCTTATAAATACACAATCCTCATTTATTTCCTTTCTTTCCCTCTTCCCATTTCTTTCTCTTTTTTGTTCTCTCTCTCTGTCTCTGTCTCTCTGTCTCTGTCCCTCTGTCTCTCTCTCTCTCTCTCTCTCTCTCTCTCTCTCTGTCTCTCTCTCTCTCTCTTCTCCCTCAATACCAGGGATCAAACTCAGGACCTTGTTCTCATGAGTCAGGCATGGCACCACTGAGCTAAGTCCCAGGCTCCGGCATTCCTTATTTTCTTTGGTAGCTATTTCTTCACTTTTCCCAAGAAGAGACTTTTCTCTTCCAGGAATGCTAATCCTACCTCCTCCCACTCTTTAGGCACAGACACATTTCCTTTGTTTTCTGCCTCCTCTTTCTCTTGTAGCAGTGATGGAGAACATTTTAGAGCTTTCAGTACGCTATGGCACGTATGTCATAGGTTTGCCACCACTGCCTAAAACTGACTGGTACATTTTGTAAGGTAAACGTAAATTTACATTTAACCCTAAATGTGGTTTGCATACAAGGATCTAGGGAAATCCTAATGGATTACCTGGTTCATATGGGTATCTTTCGGATGCAGATTGAGCAAGTGAGTGGGAGGTAGACGTAGGATCAAATTTCACATTTCTATCACGTTATTCAACGGATGCCAGCACTCCTGGTCCATGAACCACATGGAGTTGTAAATTCTCTAGAGATTCTGCCTTGATGTTGCTTCACTTTATCAACACTGAATAAAGGGAAAATTAATGGTGATAGGAACTAATATGACTGTATTTTCATAATTCAATAGGACCTCTAGGGATGCTACATGATTTGCATACCAAAACCAAAAAGTTTAAAGTTTAATCTGAAGCAAAATGCAGTGAATAAAGACAACATCAAGTTCTCATATATTTCAGTGTTTTAATAGAATCAGCAAATTCTTGAGCTATATATGAAGTGTTTATGGTGTTTTTCCCATAATTCTTATTTGTTGCAGTGTGCACTGCAGAGAAATTGGATATGAACATTTGGTACTAGTTAAAGCAACATTACCTGAAAGAAAATGGACAGCCAGGGAATTTACTGATATAAATACTATGGCGGTTCCATACCTGGTTTCCATGCTGTGCAGCAACTATCACACCGTCTGTGGAAGCCTGAGAGCCAAGGGACCCCCTAATAGAGTTTATAGCAAAGATCCTCACGGTAGCAGGTTGGAACTTGTGCCAACACTGCACCAACAACAGTACAGTATCTGTGTGCAGAGATATATCAAAATAGGAAGAAATTAAAAGATGTTTAAACATCACATCAAGCAATAGAATCCTCACACGCCTTACTGATGCCTGTAATTTTTCTAGTTTTAAAGTGTCTTCTGTTTCATAAAACTGTACAATAACACCTTCTTTCATGAATGCTTCTTTCCTCAAACATTTCAGTTCACAAACGGAAGCATTTGACAAAATTTTATTTCTGTTCATGAACTAGGACGAATTAAGTGTCATGAACTAAGGTACCACTGTACAGTCTTTGTTTTGTTTGAAGAATTGATTTGCTTAAAATTATAGAAGCTGGCTTATAGTATGGCAAAGATTTGTTAAATCCAAACAAATTCACTAAAACTAAAGATCCTCAGACAAGAGACGTTAACATGAGAAAACTGACTTAATTCCAGTTTTAATGATATGGGGAGCTTCAGGCATACAGATGGAAAGAAACACGGGATCTGTGCATTTTTATGATTAGGTTTGATGACTGAATCATCACAGAGAAGTATGACGGAACAAATGTGATAATAAACTGGGGAGAACTTAGGGAGGCGTGTTTGTTCAGACTCATCTCTGTATCTCTGTGTCCTCACAAAGATAAGGATTTTTCTTTCATAGGGGCATAGGAAGGTCACCTCTTCAAAGAGGGTATCATGACCTGCTTCCAGGGAAAAGCACAAGAGAAGGTCAGAAAATGACCTTTCTGCTTTTATTGTTTTCTTAGAAGTCATATTTGAAGTAGCAAGGACAGAACCACATCAATGTCTGAATTTACAGACTAAAGTAGAAGTTATAAATAAGTACCAAATGTTTTTGTTCTGGTTTATAAGAACAGTATAACAATGTCGTGTCCGCTGTTACTCGGACAGCCTGGGATTTTGTTGGTGGCACGTAGTTACCAGAATTCAGTTTTTGTGTACAACCAGATAAGGTTATACATTAATCATACTGTTGCTAACTTCCTATATTTCAACCAGCTCTAAATTCTACATTTTAATTAAATTTTAATCACAATTGGCTGCTTCCATGTTCTTACATTTCTTAAATTGTTTCCTCGCCACTTCCCTGAATTTTGTATATCTTCACTTTTTAAAAAATGTGGTTGGTTTTTGTTTGTTTGTTTGTTTGTTTTGGTGCCAGGGATTGAACTCTGGACCTTGCGCTTTGCAGCGGAACCACTGAGCTAAATCCCTGGCCCGTCTTTACTTCTTTAAATGAGGCTAGGATAAATATACTAAGCTGTTTTCCTGAAACTAGATGTATACAGAACCCTATTATCTTTATTGTGAATTGCTTTGCTATGCAAAGTGATAGGTAGCAAGAGCAAGAAAATAAGAGATTTAGTGCTTTTAATAAAAATATGAAAAACACTATGAGAAAAATTTTAAATTACAAAGAAGTACATAAGAAATATAGAGATGAAAGAGTAATTCAATTTTCTCAGCAATCTGAAAATCTACATTATAATTTACTTCCAAGTTTTTGTTGTTGTTGTTGTGTGTGTGTGTGTGTGTGTGTGTGTGTGTGTGTGTGTGTGTGTGTTTGATACCGGGGATCAAACTTGGGTCCTTGTGCTTGCAAGGCAAGCAGAGAAAAACTGAGCTAAATCCCTGGAAAGTTCTGTATTTCAAAGAAAAGAACATAAGGCTGTTTCAAAATGACTAATTACATAAATTTCTACTTCATTTGAAAAAATCCTTATTATTTGGAGAGACAAAAATAATGTGATATGGCCAATAAGAATAGAGGTTATATTACCCAAGGTAGTAAATTATCAGAGGATCACAATATGTTAAGTGATAGGCATGGTGAGAATGCAGAAATTGTTCAAGCTAAAGTATATGGGTTAATATACCAAGAATCAAGGCAGGCTTGAACTATGAAGAATTAACAATTTTCTATTATATTTTCATTCTTTCAGAAAATCTAAGTAGTAGAAAAGACAAATTTAAATTTCCTCTAAAGTCCTGATCTACTTTGGTAAAAATCAACAAAGTTTTCACAGGAATGTTTAAAATGTAACATTGTCATAAATTCAAATTATAATTAACCTACTATGGAAAATATAAATATAAGACTTTTGCCGGGTGTGGTAGCGCATGTCTGTAATCCCAGCACTCGGGAGGCTGAGGCAGGTGGATCACTGTGAGTTCCAGACCAGCCTGGGCTACAAAACGAGCTCCAGGTCAGTCTCACTACATAAGTGAGACCCTGTCTCAAAAAAACAAAAAATAAATAAATATATGTGTGTGCGTGTGTATCTTTAATAATACTTTCACTTTTGAAAGCCAAATATATAAGACAAGTATCTAACTTTCTGTCCTAAAATAATGAAAACATAAATGTCACTTTAGATAATTTTCTGTTGCTTGCATTAGATGTTTTAATGTAAAATTCAAGATAAAAGCTGCAACCACCTTATCTATCCTTAGCATGTTTTCCCTTGTTTACTGGCCTAACTAAATTATTGACTAAGCCATTGTCTGGAGAGAGAAAAGCAAGATTTGTTTATTTCACTTGCAGATAAAACAGAACTATATTTTGCCTATTTCACGTAATTACCATTTAGGGCTAACAGCACAAATATAAATAAATTTAATTTTTTTCTTCTGATTCTCTGCTGCTGCTCTCCTAAATTAGGTACTTACTAAGTGAGTCTACAAATTGAACAGACACATTAGCTTCCCTTGAGGATTTTGAAGCATAAGTCATGTGGAGTTTAAGAGATTTCCTAAAAAGTTGAGGTAATTGCTTATAGGGATTTGTTGCTTGCCTCCATTTTCTTCAAGGGTATTTTAGGAAGTTCTAGTAGCGAAAATAGAGAGTACAGTGAAAGAGTCACTTTTCTTGATAGCCAATCAAAAATTTAGTGGGTCTCCTCCGTGGAAATGCCTCTTTCCAATAAATGCTCCATGAAAGATGTATATGTATGTGCTTAAAATGTGTATTTTTATGCAGAATTTCTATTAGGCTCTGTAACTTTCAAAATATAGCATAAAGAAAATATAAATGTTTAATAAAAATATACCTTCAGAAATCCATGAGCTGCTTGTTACTTCTGCTTCTGACTGTATATGTGGATTTTAAATGCCATAGTTTAATATCCAAGATTTGTTGCTTACCCAGATTTAGGAAACTCTTGTTTATGGCAAGGTCAATATCTGAATATGTTGGATAAATTACAAAATAATTTACAGAATTAAAAATGAGTCTGAACCTAAAATATTTGAACATTTTTAATTGTTGAAACTACTTTTCAGATGTTGAATGATGGTACAGTCCAAAATCTTTGTGTTGATATTTAAACTGAATTATGAAAAGAAAATAATATTTATTGTGCATTTCACCTGTCTTATCTCATATGAAGACAAGTTAATTAATTGCTAGATAATTTAGAGACATCTACTTATTTCAGAATTACCACTTACATTTAACCAATTGGCAAAAGAACATATGATAAAATATATTTAGATGTTAATGGAATATTAAAAATAAATTATTGCTTATTTCATTTCTCTTGTACATCACTTATATTTTGATAACTTTTTTTTTGGTACTGGGGATAGAACTATGGTCCTTTCTTGCACTTGTGAGACAGGTCTGAACCACTGAGCTAAATCCCCAGCCCTGATGACATTTTAATTATAATAAAGTATCTGACACATAAGAACAAAAATATACTGTAATTTAAATTTATAAACCAATTTAAATGAAACAAATGGATAGTTCGCTTCTACTATCAGTTCTATCTGGAGAAGTCAGACAAGTCTTGTTAATCCTTTTTGCCTTAGTTCTTTTCAGCAGAATTGAAATGGTCTTATATTACTTGTAAGCTCCTTTTTCAGTTCCTTGAGAACTAAAGGAAATATTTGTCTCTCTAGTCATACTGGATTTTGACAAATGCGTTAGAATTCAGGCTTTACTATTAATTAGGTGAGTGACCATAGGCAACTAGCAATAGATTTTATTTTCCTCCTCTGTTAAGAGAAAATTGAGAACCACTACATGAACTATCATGCAGAATGAACTAGATGCGAATTATTTCACTTACTGCCTGTAATGAATGTTCCCATGTGGTAAGCGTTTAATACATGTAGTCTATTATAGTCATTATTAGTATCAATATTGGTACCAGTTTTGGTTGTTTATAGTTCTAGTTCCCACACAAAAGGTCTTCAGATTTTTTTTATGCAAATTGAATTGCGTATTACTCAAACTGTAAGCACATCAAATGAATTATTCCTATTCTATAAACATGTAGCAATCAGTCAAATATTTACAGACCATCACTAGTATATAAACTTAAGAGCAGTACCATTTCCTACATTTAAAAACTCTCATCCAATTAATATTAATCAATTAATAACATTGTACATTATTTATTGTCACTAAATTTTAGTGTAGATATTAACTGAAATTAGAATTTGAAATCATAAAATGATATATTAAAATATATTTATATAACATATAAACTTACACTTATCTATAAACTATACATCTATATTTTTTATATATTAATATTTATACGTACTAATATATTTTATTATATATATATATATATACTGTTCATGAAATACATTCTTTTTCTATTTGAAGGAAAGTACTGTGTCCACCTTTTCCTCTCTGTTCTTGTGAATTTCCTTTCTTCTTCCTCCTCTTTTTCATCCTCCTTAGAGCTAACAGTTATTATGTAAGGGATAAGTGACAGCCAGCCATTGTCTTCCTAATGCTTCTTAGATCGTGAGAACTGTTTTAGAATTAGCATATTTTGGAATGGGAATGCCACTACAGTTAATTTAATCTCTTTACTATATCACATATGACATTAGGAAGCTAGGTCCCAAATAAGGAGTTGATCTGGAATAATTAGTCTTGTAAGAAATGGGCCAAGACCACAGGACAGTTATCCTAGACACAACACTAGTGGTCATGTAATGTTTCACTCCAGTTGGAAGATGTGATGTAATAGGCTACTCTTCCAGGAATAGGTGCTGAATATTAACCTCACACACAGAACAACTCTATTAGTTTCCTATTGCTGCATAACAAGTGACTTAAAACCTTAGCAGCTCAAAACCATGTTTATATATGATGTCACAAAGTGCAGCATCTAAGCATCAGGAATCCAGAGGTAGCTCAGCTAGATAGTTCTAGTTCAAGATCTCCCACGGGCTGCCAGGCAAGGTGTTGTGGGCTGCAGTGTTCAGAGGCCGCCGAAGCTTTGCTCAACCTTGAAGATGTGACATTTAGCAAGAAGAGGCATCATCTCTCCAAATGGACTTGATCACATCTGAAAGTGAAATTCAAGACACAGTTGCAATAGTACTTGCAATTTAATCTTAGGCGTTGCCATCACTTCACCTAGTCATCTTTTGCAGGTCACACAGGCAAACCCTGGTATAATGTAAGAGGGGACTGCATTTGGGCCAGAAGGTAGGGCTGATATGGGACAGTCCCGGGGCTGGCCACTTTAACTGGCTTATGGTCAGAATCTGCAGTACTTCACCTTGGCTCCAACAGAAAAATCACTTGGGAGGATGTGCTATGTGCCTGTTCTGAAAAACTCATGATGAGATCAATGATAGATTAAAGATGGGTTCCATGATAGCTCCATTTCATTTTTTTAAATTTCCCTGGAAGATTGGACTAAGCTGTTTCAAATTCATACCAACTTTAACTTCACACATAAGCAATCTGTTTATTTCCAAATAGCCAAACAATGGCATTAAAATTGTCTGTGTCAGAATTTCCTGAAATTGCTAAAGTAGATAAACTCTCATGAGGGCAGAAGTCTTTCCTTTTAAACAAGAATAAAGCCATTTTTATAAAAAATAGGAGAATTTCTTTATGTGTAATTATTCCTAGATAATGCATATATAGAGAAAAGAACGTAATATTATGTAAATTACATTTATAAAAGAAATGCCTAAACTTGATTACATCAACACACAAAATGTCTTCTCAGAGTCATTAAACAAACTTTTGCCCAAAATACTAATTACAGTATAAAAAACAACTTAGTGTTGTGCCACAAAATTGTAAAAGGATAAATTAAATGATCAACTCATAGTATGGAAAAAGTAAAAGTATTATGAATCTGTGTATTTGTGTGTGTGTAGAGACAGAGAGAGGCCTAAATCTTCAACATATATCAACGTTTTCTGTTAAAAAGAATGCTAAAATGACTGTTCAATTTTGAAGCAGAAAGTCAAGAAAAACCATTTCCAGTGAAATTTCTATCAAGATTTGTATTATCCAGTACATTCAGATAAATGTCTTAATATAAGAATGGCTAGATGTTGAGACCTGTTTCCCTACCTCAACCAGTTCTCAGAACTCTGATGTTTAGCTCATCTTTTCTAATTGTTAATTATGCATCCCTTATGAAAAGGTTTTTTGAGAAAATGACTTACTTTCCAAATTTAGAAAGATACTTAATATCCTCAAGAAATGCAGCAGAACTTGAAAATTTAGGGGTAAAAATTACTACAAAAGGGCTCTGGGAGTTAAACTATTACAACAAAACTCTTAGCTTATTCCTGAATAGTAAGTGGTGTTTAGTAAGTTGCTCATTTCCTGGTTCTGCTAATATTATCCTAATTCCTCAGGGGAAGATTGTCATATATTCTCAAAGGAGGGGGAAAATTCTAAGTCTGTATTCTCTTTCAAATAAATAGAAATAATTTTGAGGCTTCTCTGACAAAATGTGATTTTTTTGCCTTGAAGAGTAAAGCAAGGCCTCTTGCAAAAGCCATTATTTATAACACTGATATAATTGCTATTTGAAAAAAAAGGAAATGTGGCCAGAAAAATCAATTATAAACCACCACGTATTCCTTGGACTTTTCAAAAAAGTTCTGTGCCCATTGTCCCTTATGACCTCTCTATTAAGAGACAGGTTGGCTATATTCCTAATAGTTGCATTCAATTATTTACAGGGGATTTCTAAGCTTTTGTATTTCATATTAAAATGGCCTACAGAGCATTTCCTGATTATGTTTCTGGCAGAACAGAAGGTCACTCTGGGGAAAACAGTAATCTAGGTTGCTTTGCTTGAAAACATAACAGAGTTTTCTGGCTTTACTGCCATTTACCATGGAAACATTGATTCTCATAAAATGAAGTAAACAGCGTATGATAACTTTGCTGTCTCAGAACAAAATTACAGAAAAAATTTAAAAAGTCATTAGAAGTAGTTATCTCTAATTGAAGGCCAGCTGGTTTGTACAGATATATTTTTCAACTTCTTTGTTTTTAACTTATCACATTCTACTTCCCTTTTATAATCATACATTATCAGTTAGTCTCCAGATGTGAGTGTTTTATGATTCTGTCTTATCTATTTTTCTGACACATTGAAGTTGGTAAAGTTTTCTAGAAGCTGGTAAAGCTGAAAGAAAATTTGAAATGCAGACAAACTTCCTAAAATGGTAGAAAATATGCTAGGCAAGATTGATATTGAGGTTAGAATATGAATTTGTGAAAGTGTCACAGGAAATGTGGAACATGATATCTCCAATCTGTTAACTGTAGGATATGCCAAATTCTTGTTCTCTAGAAATCAAAGAATTAGTCCTAGGAATGATGGAGGTTAAAAGTAGGAAGGTATTTTTTAATAGGAAAGCTCCTGAGGAGCAGGAAGGGTCCTAAGTGGGTAGCCCAAGGACCCCACTTTACAGAGAAGTTTTATAGGGTGAAATCCATGTAGGTACAATGTGGGCCACAGCCATGAACATCCAGTAAGGTTACAAGTGTAGTCACTTAGGTAATGGTGGTCCAGTTGCGAAGCAAGTCACATAGCAAACATAGATAGGAGGAATAGGGATTCTCCTAGGAAGCTGCGGATCCAGAGGTCTCTGGTCACTCCCACGGTGGTCAATGCCTATCTGTACCTCATAAGCCCAGTTCTTTGAAGTAGTCTGTGGGTCTGGTCATCTTGTCTCCATCTTGAAGCCTGGTTTTCAGCCAACATGCAGTTGTGGTGTTTCACTTTTGCCCTGGCCCTCTCGAGGATTTAGCCCTATCTGACTACCTATAATATTTCTAACAAGCTAATCTA
Source organism: Fukomys damarensis (assembly GCF_012274545.1). Lineage (NCBI taxonomy): Eukaryota > Metazoa > Chordata > Mammalia > Rodentia > Bathyergidae > Fukomys > Fukomys damarensis. Next base: position 42,039,943 of record NW_022900936.1, read on the forward strand.
TCTATAATAAAAGGACCAAAACTAGCTTAACGTAATTCTATGCAGCACTTACCAATGTTACCATTTATTTCTTTGACTTAAAAATCATATTTGGCTTCTCAAAAAAAATGCATATAGAGGAAAACTTTTTTTCTTTATTTTATTAGAAAACGTGTTCAGAAATTTGTCATTGAATCCAATGAAATCTGGGACTTGCTGGAAATTCATTTAAGGCATTTATTTGAAGCATTTCACAAAATGGAAATTTCAAAATCACATTCATATACGTAGTCTGATTTGTTTCCCTTTGTTAAATTAAATGATCAGATACAAAGTGTCGACAACATATTATCTAAGTCCCTTGAAAATATTGCCCCAGTCATTAAAATTCCACACTATACCTGTATTCTGCTTTCAAAAAGCAATGGTCAAAATTATTGTATGCTGACTTACTCACTAATCTTTATTTTAAAGCACTTCAATTCTCCTACTTGAATTTTGCATCAGAAAAAACAATTTTTGAATAACATAGATTGTTGTCAAATATAAAATCATTTCTCAATTTCACGTAATTGTCAGGAATTTTTTAAATCATTTTTGCCCAAGTACTGTCATATGTGGAATATAGAAATCAAACTAATATTTTCTTTTTATTATTACAAATGAATGCTTAAATTTATATTGATATTTTGCTTTAATATATCAATAGAGATGAGAACAAAAACAAGAATGAACAGAGAGAAGAAATTAAGGTGTAATAAATACCTGTAGTGACAGGTTTTGAGCTATGCATTTTTGGTACCTATCTTCACAGCAAATCCAGAATTCTGTTCATCATGCCACGATGTCCCTTGAAAATTGAATCTAGGACTCATTTGCAATCTAAAGTTATATTAGAATTTCAAGTGAAATGAATTTCTATAATAAGAATTCTTTGCGGCTAAAACTCTAAATAATTAAAAAGATGAAGCATTTTTATTTTTTTGGCTTAGATACCAAACCACAATGGTGAGGACTTTAATATTAACAAACATAGGAAAATAGGAGAATAGCATTTCAGGCAAAGGGACTGCCAGTGTGGAAATCAAGGTCAAATGGAATTTAGTAAGATCGAGAGACAGAGCACTGTGGCTTGAGTATAGTAAGGAAGTGTCGGGAGCAACTCTGTATGATTTGGGGGAAAACTCGTTTCATAAATCATGATCAGGGCCTAGTTTTCCTGTCTACAGGCCAGCTTTGGTCATGGTGAAATGTAACTCTGTCTTCTCTGGGCACAGCCAAGACCTCAACAGTCCCAAGATGCTGTGATGCTTCAGGACAGGACAACACCAGCTGGAAACATCCTGGGAGGAACCAAATCTTCATTTTCATAGTTCCTCATTGTTCTAGGAGCATCACCACAGCCTCTGCATCAATTGCTACTTTTGTTTTGCTGATGTTCTCAATAAAGGTGCAGCAAGCTCTGGGTCTGGGGTCTTTGCTGCCCAAAGCAGCATTGATCAGACAAATGCTCAGCTTTTTCTCTAAGTCTTATTTTTTTTAGTCTCCCACACTTGGTTGTAGGTTCTTTTGGGATCACATTTGATGATAAACATTCACATCCATAGCAACTATCCCTTGGCTGACAAAGAGTAATCATCCACTGAAAATTGAGGAATAAGGAGTTGTACTAATTATTATTGCTAAACTTCTTTCTTTTTTCAGATTCTTTATTACTGAAAAAAAAAAATGCTACATCAGAATGTCTTGGTAAAAAGACTTGCTCCTTGCTGATGTTCTCAATAAAGGTGCAGCAAGCTCTGGGTCTGGGGTCTTTGCTGCCCAAAGCAGCATTGATCAGACAAATGCTCAGCTTTTTCTCTAAGTCTTATTTTTTTTAGTCTCCCACACTTGGTTGTAGGTTCTTTTGGGATCACATTTGATGATAAACATTCACATCCATAGCAACTATCCCTTGGCTGACAAAGAGTAATCATCCACTGAAAATTGAGGAATAAGGAGTTGTACTAATTATTATTGCTAAACTTCTTTCTTTTTTCAGATTCTTTATTACTGAAAAAAAAAATGCTACATCAGAATGTCTTGGTAAAAACTGACTTGCTCCTAGAGTAATGCCAGATTAATTATTTTGAAAACTTTATTCTTTAAAAATGGAGAAGTATAAATAAGGTATACTCTTGAAGGAAATTTTGGTTTCACAGCAACTAAAGTAGAATTTCTTTTTTTTTATTGGTTTATTGGTACATTTTAGGTAGACAGTACAGTTACATTCATTACTAGGATCTTGTACTTTTACATGACAGGTCTTGGTTCTCATTTTTTCCCCTTGTCCCTGCCCTCCCTTCACCCCCTCCTCCCCTCCCCATTTACAAACACTTTAAAAATATGGAATGCTTCACGAATTTGCATGTCATTCTTGCGCAGGGGCCATGCTAATCCTCTCTGCATCATTCCAATTTTGGTATATGTGCCACTGAAGCGAGCACAACACACAGTCAGGCTTGGGTGTGGGTTGAAAAAATGTTAATCAGTTTAACAATAATCCACAACCTTCAGACCAACTAGTTGAATTTCAAAGATGTGCTTTTTTCCATCTAAAAAGAAAAGAAATCTATTCTTTGAGGAGAAAAAAAAAAGGCTGTAGGTCTTACACAAGTATCTCTCTGACACAGACTGCTGAGATTGGAATTTTGAGCCATGAAAGAAAAGAGAGAAGTGATCCTACAACTCTTGTGCTGACCAAAATGCCCAAGAATACCTGAAATGAGCTCTTCCAGCAGCATAAAGACATAGAAGCAAATCCTTTTTAGAAGAAAGCTTTCAAAATTTAGGACTCAAAGGCAGCACAGATTATGGTGAGGCAATAACACATTCAAAGACTATCAATCAAAAGAAAAAGGAGAAAATTAGTCTATCAGCATGATTAGCAAGAAATTTTGAATCCCAAGCAGTGCATATGTTAAAGAATTGTGCACAAAACAGTTATGTGTGGAAAGTTTAAAAATAAACATAGTCATTACAGTGAGAAAGGGAAAAGAATAAGCAAAATGGGAAAAATGAAACTTCCAAAACAGAAAGGATGAATGTATGTGTACGCTTATCTCTGCATGTATCTGGTACATATCAATAAAGTGACATTTGCAAAGAGACATTTGTTATTAAGATATGCATCTTAAAATATTGCCCAAAATTGACAAAAAGAGACAAGTAAAAGAAAAATATGAAGGATGAAAGAACAGCTGTGAAAGATAAAACAACAAAATTTCACCTAGACTGGCCTATTTTCTAAGAAAGTAAATAGGAAGAAGAGCACAAAATATTTATATGAATAATGGCTGTGAAATTTCTTGAAACAATGAATTCATAAAGTATAACATATCCAAAATGAGAAAAATAATAATGCACACCTCGCAACTTATACTAGAACTGCAGAATATTAAAGAGATAAAGAAGGGACAATTTCAAAATGTGTTAGGCATTCAGAAGAGACTATCAACAAAGGAATGATAGATGTAAAGTATACTTCTTAGCACAACAGAAAGAAGACAACTAAAAGATATTACCTTCATATTTTATGAGGTAAAACATTTGTCAACCCAGAATGTTCTAAAATACCTTTGAGAACAAGAGATTAACAAAACAGATAGTTTGTCATCAGAAGACCTATCATAAGGGAACAGACTGCAGTAAGAAGGAAGACAATTCCAAGAGCGAAATGTAAGAAAGGAGAACGACTAAAGAAAATAGTGAACAAGTATATAAATCTGAAAAAAGTGTTGCCATTATGAAATGCTATTTTAAAAAAGAACACAAATACTGGATTAAAGTAGCATACGTATTTCTATGGCTTGGATGAATGTCTCCAGGAGGTTTATATATCAAGCTTTGGTCCTTACAGTGTTGGTGTTCAGAAGTGTTGTGGAATTTTAAGTCCTGAAGCATAGTGGAAGTCCTTAGGTCATTGGGGTGAGCCTTTGAAGAACACTCTGTAGGGGCTGGGGATTTAGCGCAGCGGTTCAGTGGCCTGCCTTGTTCAATCTCCGGTACAAAAAAATAAAACTCCGGAAAAAAAAAAAAAAAAAAGAACATTCTCTAGCTTCAGCCATTCTCTCTCACTCCCTGTCTCCCTGTCTCCTTCTCTCTTTTTCTGGCCCAAGGTATAAACACTTGCTCCTACATACATGGTGTGGGGTGTCCCAATTGCCAGTGGCCCAAACCTCCCTGGAAGCCACTCAGTCCTGCACTTGAACCTCTTGAACTGTGAGGTAAAATAAACATCTCTGTTAGTAGCCAGTATTTCATAAAGTGACACAAAGCCTACTAGTACACTTCAGATGAAATTATTAGTGAAATTAAAGTAATTCTAATTACACGATAATGAAAATAAGACATAGCAAAATTGTTCCATAAAGTATAGGCACCACATAAATTGAAATGTATAACACACTATTATATTAGAAAAATTAAAGTACCAAAATTAGCAAACACATTATCTCACTTAAAAATTTAGTAGAAGGAATATAAAGGAACAACCCAGGGAAAATAAAAGGAATATGCTATGGTGTGAATGTTTCCCAAAGTTCATGTGTTGGAAACCTAATCTCTTACGCATCCATGTTGAGAGGTAAATCCTTTAAAAAGTAACTGGGACTTTAAACTCTGTTATCAGGTGTGGGTTCTGGCTGGAATAGGTTCCTAATGAATAGATGAACTTGGCCTCTATTCTTTCTCTGTCTCTCATGCACATCCATACACGTGATGTGCAAGATACCACACTTAAAGTAATTGTTAGCATGCCCAGCAGAGTACAGAAGAATAAACAAAAAAAAAAAGTTTATGTTGGATTTATTTCAAAAAAATCATGGGAGTTTTAACAGTGCATAATTTATAAATGTGATTTAGCATATTAGTAATTAAAGGAGACAGCTTATATAATCACTTCAATAGATAAAAGAAAGGCATTTAATGCATATCAATTTTCCTAGTTATCATTCTTAGGGAACTAGAAATATCACTTTCTGAATGCAATTAAAATCAAGCAAATATCTTGATTCATGAGAAGATATTGAGCTAGTTCTTGTGAAAACAGATACCACACATAAAAATGCCATAATCAGTGTTTCTACTAAATATTAGAGGACTGAGCCATTTCAATGACATAAAATAAAATTAAATATGAGTTTTAAAAAACTCACATTTCACATGACATCTCTATACACAGAAATTGTTCCTAAATCTATTACAAGTCATTTAAATTTTGAAATTGTAAAAAAAAATGTCTGGCTATAAAAACCCAGTTGTTTTTCTGTACACCAGTAACAAAGAGAAAACACAACCTTCAAAGAAATTACATTTGCAATAACAAGTTAGTCTTATAAAATATTTGGGAGTAAATCAAATATTTTCCAATGTAAGCAAAACAATTATAGGAGTTTGTAGGAATTCATCATAAATGTTTAATGAAGAGTCCACACCCATAGATAAGGAGAAAGATTATCATACAAAGGTCAGATTTTTCATAAATGATCTGAATGTGATTCTAATAAAAATTTTCATTAGGTCTTTTCTGTGGAAATTGATGAGATAATTCTAAAAACAATAGGACAAAGCAAAGAGGGAGCATAAATACAGAAGAGCATAAGTTAGGGTTATGTGTCTTGACACAATAAAGAGCTACTCTGAAGAACAGTGAGTGATTGTGCTGTAGAAGGAGACAACTTGGCCAATTTATCAGACAGAGAGCCCAGAAACAGACCTACACATATATATAGTCCTCAGCTATGTAGTGGAAGTGGCATTGCCAATCATTAGGAATTTATGACCTGTGCACTAGAAGGTATCGAGCAATCTATTCTCGGAGAGAAAGAGAAAAAGTGAAAAAGAAACTGTATTCCTGCTTCATACAATTGATAGAAATAAAGTTCAAATATTCTAATTACATAAATGTTTTGGGGAGAACTTTAACAATTCTAGAGGAAAGAAATTAAAAATTTAGAAGAATATTATGGAATGTTCTTCACCAAAGCAAGGAAAATGTTTCATAAATGGAATTCAAGATCTTATCATAAAAGAAAAACTGATGCTTAATTGCATTCTTTGAAGAATACTCTCATCCCTATCTATGTCCCTTGAGTTTCCCTAGGAAAATCTAAAAGAAATTTCTGCCTCCAAATTGAGAATGTCACAGACAAGTCCAGCTTGGAGAGTAAATGGATTTATTGTTAGGGGTTACTCACAAGCAGTGAGTGGGTCACCACCCACCTTTGCTGAGATATTGGTTTTATTGTGTTCTAAGATGAACAAAAAGCAAATAAAAAGATGAGAGTCCTTGAGAAATTATGTGTACTCTATTCCTGTCCCAAGTTTATTGGGCACACTGCTGGTCTCAGCAAGCACTGGCCAACCACAGTCATGGTGACCTTTTCATTCTGCATCTGGCACATGGCCGCAGCAATTGAAGGGGCCCATTACAGCAATGGCACATTACAAAGTGTGGTTACAGACCCACTCTCCTTCTACCTTATTAAGATGATAAAAAAGACACAAACTTCAAGAAGATGACTGCCATGTATACAACTAGCCAATGATTAGTATTCAAAGTACATAAATGAATCCCATAAAATAATAATTAAAATAACAAAAAGCCAGTAAAAATGTGTAAGACCTATGTATTAATTTATATAAGAAAATACTCTCAACTTTCTTGGTAATAAAGAAAATGCCAAAGAAAATCACTGGTCTATACATTTCTACACATTCATATCCAATCAACCAACAATTTCATTGCTGGCTACATACCTTTAAAATTTGGGATATTTAATCAAGATAATACCTAAAATGTTCAAGGAAACATTGCTCAATAGAAGGAAAAAGTCTAATATTCTATCCTTTGAAAAATAGGTAAATAAATTATAGCATATTAAAATGTGAATAATTCATATTAGTAAAATGAATGAATAGTGGGGATTGTCACAAAATGATAAGCCTTAGAAATAAATGAAGTCCCAGAAGACTGGCTAGAATAGGGCAATATTCATAGAAAGCTCAATGACATGTAAACTAAGTAATGTAATATATTATTTATGGAATCTTACATATGCAATTAAAATGTATTTAAGCAAAGACAATATAAGCACAAAATTTAGCATAGAAAGTACCTCTGTGAAAAACATGAGGGATTTGATACAGAAGAAAACAAATAAATGTACACTAATTATAGAATTAACTATTACAATATTCCCATAAAACACTGTTCTTGATGGCTCAGAATTTATATCAGTTGGTCACATCTTAAATAATATTCTACAAAGTATAATGGCAAAGCTGCTCTTAGTAGTTGTTTTGCCATTATAGGATTAGATCAATTTGAGAGATATGGCATCTATTTCCCATCTCTAAAGTTTTACAGATTAAATGGACATATTTTCTCAGGAAAAATCTGCAGCCAATTCACCAACTTCATTTTATTGAGGCTAGTGTTTTCCAAACTTAAGTGGCAGCCATAAGAATTTCTACCCCCCCCCTTTTTAGAGTAGGAAAAATTTAGGGACAGAAAGCTTCTAAGAGAGACAGAAGGGGGACCAAAAAGTGGGTTGCCCACTCACCCCACTTTTCAAATACGTTTTATACAACAAAGCCATGAGGTGAAGCAGGAAAAAAGTGGAACAAAACTGCAAGCCCAATGGAAATTTACAAGGTGGGCATGAGGTGAGGAAAAACCATGACCAAACAATAAGATTACAAGTACAGTCACCCAGGTAATATTGATCAAATGGGGGTCCAAAGGGGGAGCAAATTACATAGCAAGCATGCAAGGATTTTCTGTAAGGATGGGGGTCAGGGATATTTCCTGGAAAGGCTGGGTTAAGACCTTGGCCCCCTCACCCAGGTGACTGATACCTATTTAGAATATCAGTCACTGCTATTCATCCCCAGGGGAAGGACAAGGATGTGGTAGTTTCTCTCCTTTTACAATTCTGGCCTTCAATGAATGTGTCTTGATTATCCTCCATGTTGGTTCCTTGCTGTGTTGGCTCCTTGAGGGTGGCCCTGTCTAATTGCCTATTTGCAATATTCCCCCCTCTGAAGAAGTACCCCTAACTGCTGTGAGGTGGCAAAGGGTGAAGACAGCTCTGGCTACTTCCATCTGAAGAGGGTCATGGTGGTGATCAGCAGTTAGAGTTACTCTACAGAGGGTCTATCTAAAGGCCTTTGGTAGGCACCTGGCATTGTCATCTTGGTAGCTGCATAGCCTTTAAATCTGGAGAAGACAAAGTCAAAGAAACAGTTAAGAATGCATGGGCTAGATTATAAGGTCAGCAAGATTGTTATGAATATAGCCAGCAAAGAGGATAAGGAGAAGGTCCAGAGGACTTCAGAATCCAACATACAGAATCATTTTGTACAGTTTAGCAGTTATGAGCTGTTTACAAAGTCATTCTGGTGGATCCCAGTAAAAGAAGTCTAGCACATTTGTCATTGGTTTCATTTGTATGACTTCTTGGAGTTTGGCAGCCTCTAGGCAAGAATAAATAGAACTTGTAAGAAATTAGAGTGTGCATAATCTAAGCAGGAGCACACTAGAATGAAAGGGCAGGTTGTGGAGAAAGTCACACTTAGAAATTGAAATAGTGATTGAACCTGCTGGTCTTGGGTTCTTTCATTGATAGAGGTTATCTGTAAGTCTCATACTTTGTCATAAGTCTCTCTAGTTTTAGCTCTAAGAGACAATTTGACGGATAAATTTTGCAAAGAAATATAGAGCTCTAGCTGAGCTCTTACAGATTTTACTATACTTTTTTTCCTAATGATTCATAACCATGGTCAGCTACTGGTAGCTGGAAACTGCCAGAAGGGGTCAGTGACTGGAGCCACTTTTTATATCTAGCTTTATTACTATGGCATTATTTTATACCTCTTTTGGTTATTCTTTTCTGCTGGGTGTTTAAGACTAAGTTAAAATGAGACCTGTGTCAGTCAACATGAACCTCTTGCTATCTATTATCAAGATCAGTTAAGTCTCTTCAGGCATTATTTTGGAACCATGGGTAGAGCCTCTAAGCTCCTCTGCCTGGGTCAGCTGTCAGGATGGGTCATGGCCTTGCTTGACCATGTTTCTTTCAGTGAAAGCATGGGAGACTTTTCCCTCATTGTGACCCTCCTTTGGCACACAGTATATTTATCCTCTGGTGCCCAGCAATCTCCCTACTCAGGAGGTTGAGTGATTTATCAAAGATTTAGGATCTCGTAGGAAAAGTTCCTTTGTATCCTAAATTTCTCTCTTCAAGACAGAGCCTACTACAAAGATCTCCAGCAGCTGCAATGCCAGGATGCATCACAATGTTCACTTCACAGTTCCCTTCACTCTGAGCCCAATATACTAGGAATTGGCCTTTCTTGGCAAATAAGAACTCCTGTCTGGGGCACTCTACCTCAGATTCCAAAATACCTGGTCAAGATGTTCTCAGAGGTGCACTGCAATTAGGGCCATTTTCTCCTCAAAACTATTTCCTAAACTTTCTCTTCCTCAATTTACTTGCATTGTAGTATGAAAACATTTCTTGCCTGCTCTTGAACCTTAGAAAAAATTTTTGCTACTGGTGATTGAACACAGAACCTTCATACTGAGAAACATCTGCAGCATTTGTCTTTACACACACACACACAGAGACACACACACGCGTGAGCACAAATGCACATGCGCACATACAAACACAGAGTCACATTAAATTGTTGAAGTTGTTGAATGACCCAGTTTGGGTTCAAACTGGTGATTATCCTTTTTCAGCCTGCCTAAGTGCTGAGGTTTTAAGTGCATATCGCCGTGCCTGGATACTCTCATTTTTGCCCCCTTGACTTGCACAGATGTTACCCTCTATATTTCCACGTTTGACTTCATTTTAGATACTACTCCCCAGAAGTCAAACATACACTATCATAAAACTTATTTAAGTTTAATGTTTCATATTCCTTGGAAATGATGTTCTATGGTAAATTTTTTGAAAAATTCCATTTTATTCCAAAATTTATTACTGGAGAATGACATTATCACAGCATAAATCTGTATTTTAGATTATTCACTATTTTATAGAAGGAATATATCATTTCAAAATTATGCATATTCTTTTTTTCTCTGTATATTTTGTGGTTTACCTTCAGAATGAGTCTTACAGAAAAGTATTCTTTAGTTTCAAAGTGAAATTTTTTACCAAATAAGTTTGCTATATTACAATGAGGTTTTGTTTATTTAAGTGAAGCTTAAATCTGAAGGACTCTAAAAAACAAAAATTATTAAAGTAGATAGATTGCATTCTGTTTTTATGAATTCTTAGTACCGGGGATCGAACTTGGGTCCTTGCACATGCGAGGCAGGCAGCAGAACCACTGAGCCAAAACACCAGCCCTCAAATTTTTAGATATATAGTTTTATGTCTAAGTCAGGCAACCAATTATAACAAATTATTGTTCAAACTGGCAAAAAAATAAAGTAGTTGTACTAGTCAAATTCACATTGCTACAATAAAATATGTGAGGCAATTAATTTACACAGAAAAAAAGGTTTATTTAGCTTCAGCTTCCAGAAGTTTCAGTTCAAGCTCAGGCAGGCCAATCATTTGGTCTTCTGATAAGGATGTCAGTGGAAGGGATCCCCCCTCAGAGTACACTGTTTATATCATAATCCAAGAAGCAGGGGTGGGGGAGAAAGGAAGAGACCAACTTCCTACCACCCCTCTTTCAAGTATACAATCAATGACCTATGGGATCCACAGGTTTCCACCAGGCTCCACCATGGAGCACCTTGCAATACTCGTGCCAGCACCATGGAGACCAAGCTCTGTACCAGGATAGGATCTCTCAGGGGTGTAATCCAAACCATAGTACTAGGTACTCCAAAATATCCCATGCCACACAAATGACCTATCACCAGACACATTTTTGACATTTATTCTTTTTAAATCTAAAAGAAAATTTTAAATGATTTCATGGGTGCACCGAACCAGTAAATGAAGTCTGACTTTTAATCACATACCTGGAGGTGATCTCATAGAAGTCAAATCACAAATCATTTTTTGAAAGTGAGCACCTAAAATGTCACATCATATAAAATATCTTAAAAAGTCATTTCATCATTCATCAAAATAGTCTTACTAAATTCTTAGATGGTAGGCATATGTGCTAGGTCATAGAAATTTTTTGTAGTAACCAGCCTCAAATCCTAGAACTTGCAAAACATAATGTAAGTAAAAATTCATTTTCAAGTACTTGTGACTAAAATCTACTTTGTTTCAGGCTTATATAATTTGGTTTTCATTCAGAATAGTAAAATTATCCTTTTACATGGGCATATTCAAATTCAAAAGACTAAATTCATTAGTTTAATGAGATAAAGTTTAAATGAATCTCTCTTCATAAAGCATTCATATTGGATACTTTTTAAAATGCATTTGTCTTAATGGTTTCAAAATGTCCTTCCTCAGGACTCTTGTAAGGGAGGCTGAGTTAACAGCCTATAATTATGTACTCCTTACTGAGCTGTTAATAGCTTTACAGTCTTTCGAAGAATACACCTGCTGCTCATAAAAACATTTATGTTGCTGCAGAATTTGGCTGTGTTGTAGTATGTATTTTCATTGACCTTGTAGAATACATACTGATTTGATTTTTAGGGGAAATAAAAACAGAATAAAGGATATCTATTAATTTACTTGAGTATGCCAGTGGTGAATTTAAAAATATGTTGCTTAATGTAAGTTCTAATATTTGAAGATTATTTGTCATTAATACTTTCAAATTTCTTGTTAAATATTTTCCTCTGTTTAGATTTTTATTATTGAAATTTTGTTGTCACAGCTTGTATTCATTGTAAAAGATTAATATTCAATGTATGTTTACCTTAATAAGATACTTATGACTCATATCCTATTGGAATTATCAACAATTCCATCAAATGATTGAAAAATTAAGAATTGAAGTTAGCATTTCCTTAAACTTTAAATAATAGACAATCAAATCTATAATTAGAAAAGCGTAAACTTTTATATGAAGAGGTAGTCTGAATTTTTTCATGGTTGTCTGTAACGTAAATTAATTGTTTTGGCTAAGTTTCAGTTGGAAAAGGCAACTTGCTGCTAAAACTTGTGTTTGATCCTTCCATTTCACACAAGGACATTTAAAGAAGGCAATCATTATTTCCATATGTCCCTTTATTCTTGTGATTTTGTGTATAAACCACAGCATGTGGATGGATTAAGCAATTCTGACCTAATTTAGTCATGGCTGAATGCATGTAGCTATTACAAATTCTGCTGTCTACAATTCTTTGATAATTTCCTAGTTAGTAAATGGTCCATTATAATTATCGCCTTTACCAACTTTCTATTTTAAAGAATCCATCATACAGTCCTGTGGCAGACTTAGATCAGCTGTTGGTTAGAACAGGAATGGATCCTTTTTTGCTGTCCTTTTTTGCTTCAGTATGGCAAACAGAGGTAGCTGCCAGAGGCATTGTCCTTCTTTAGCTCCTAAAAGTTGCAATATTCAAAATGTATTCTGCTGTACCGTATTAATAGTAGTCAACTGGTCATGCCCACGGGTACAGGTAATTGCTAATATATCCCAAAAACCTGTCATTCAGGTATTGAATAAAACATGATAGAAGTAACTGATCTCTGCTCTACCATCTGGGCTATCAGCCGAGATAGAGAATTATCTAGTGGCTGGAAGATGTAGGGAACAGTTAGGTTTTCTTCTCTCTCCCTCCCTCCTTCTACCCTTCTCTCTCCACTTCCTTTCTCCTTTTCTCCCTGCCCTGCCCCCTTCAACTCACTGTCTCCAAATCTCTTTTTCATATGGCTATCTTGGGCTTTACCGTAGCTTTGCAGTCTCAAGCTGATCGTATTTCTTAGAGTGCAAGGCAGAGGATCAAGGAAAATAGTGGACAGTGCATTTTCTTAGAGGCTGGGCCAGGAGCTGGCAGCATATCACTTCTATTCTGCTGTATTGGGCAAATCGGTCACCTACCAGATCAGATTTATGGGAAGGGGACATAGAGGGACATTTTCAATGAGAAAAGTGTATCAGAGTTTGCCACCATCTTTATTTTGCCAAACTAGCTTATTTTAGGCCTTCATATTAGTATATTATTTGCCATAATTCTCATTTGTACTAATTTTAAAAGTTTTTTCATTTGCAAATTTATTCATTTATTTTGTTATTTTTGAGACAGGATCTCACTTTGTAGTTGAAACTGAACTGGAACTCACTATGTAGCCCACGATGGTCTCTATCTCATGGCGATCCTCCTGCCTCAGCCTCCTGCGTGCTGGGCTTATAGGTGTGCACCACCATGCCCGGCTTCACTTGCAAATTTATTCATTTAGAATATAAATACCATAATAAAAAGTCAAAGTATGTTTAATTAATTCTATATATGGAGATATTATATGGTGAACATTTTATAAAAGTTAATCATGCAAAGTTAATTCATATGAGTGAATCAAAAGAACAAAGGAAAAGTTAAAAAGGACTAAAAAGATAAACTTTTACAAGTTTTTCAAGTTCTTTAAATTTATATTGTACATTGTGTTCTGCCAGTATATTTATAAGAAATAAATTGGATAGATCAAATTACCCAAATGTGAAAATAAAGAGATTTCTGAATTTCCGAGGAAAAGACATCCATTACTAGCAACCCCTAAACTCCATTGCTTAAAATTATCAGCTTTTGTGACCACTGCAGAACAGAGACTTATTTATGATGGTGAATTATCTTTTACCCTGAATTTTCCTCATTATTTCATCATAGTAATTTTCTTTCATTTTAATTTGACAACACTGGTTGATGTATATGAGTAAAGATGCTTCATGTAGGATAATAATAAAGACTAATATAATGTTTCAAGGAAATGAGCTTGTCTTGCTTTGAATTATTCTATTTAAAAGTAACTTCAAGAATTTATATATTTAAACATTCCTTTGGTTTCAAACAGCCTCATTGGGACAAGAAAATCATTTTGTGTGATGTTATAGTCTGTAGTAGACTGTCAGTTACTGTAACTTATTCATTACTATTTTATTCCCTCTGTAATGAGGTCTTCAGCTACTATTTACAATACTTTAATAAATCTCTATTTTATTTTATTTTATTTCAACCTTGAGCTATTCATTTGATCCACAGATAATGTCCTTCCTCTGAGAAAATTCAAAATAAACGGCTAAGATCATTGCCTGAAAATACTTACTTATTTAGAACATCAAAGAACACTTTTCAAGTCAACACCATATCACTTAAAAAAGATGATTTAAAAATTCATAATGGGAAAGCAGGTCCTGTGGTACTTGAAACTTGATTTATACTTTGTAGTTTTGTAACTCAATCTCAACAGATACATTTGTTTTGTCATCAAAACAAATCAGGTAAAAGTCAAAAGCAAATATTTGTTTTAAATTTTTATGATAGCAACAAAAGACACTTGATGGGAAAGATAAAAATGAAAAATAAATCTTCAAAAAGTACTTTTTCCCTATTCTAAAAGAAACTAAGTAATTCTCATGCCTGTATCCTTAAATGAATATATGATTCTTTTTCAACGCAAGATATAGCTCATATATGAAGATTTATTGTAGCTGATTTGGACAAATTAAGACTTTATTTGTATTCACAATTGATACTCTTGATTACTAGAGACTTTTCTACAAAATATTTTCTCAATCTCTTGGCATTCTCTCCCACTCTCATGAAGTCCTATTGACTTTCCTTTCCTTATTATTTACTTTAATATGTCAGAAAACCCAACAAGACATACTTTGAAGTGAGTATACCTATATTTACAGCACTTATTTAATTTTCAAATAATTTTTCTTTGCTGTGTTTTGTCTTATCTATCCTATAATCCAATACCCTATAATGACAAAAAAAAGAAAAACTTGATTTGTTTTAAAATATTATTTTCTCTAGATCTACATTTTTTGGAAATTAACATTCTACAGTTTGTTAGAATTAATAAAAGAACCACTTGGTTCTGCCACATTGTTATGTGATTTAACTTCAAAAATGTTCAATTTGACATTGCAATTACATTTATACTTGCAGGAATCAACAATGATGCATTCATATTTCCAGAGATACTTAATTTTTTTTTCCTGTCTGTGACATTTATTGCTAACATATGCTAATTTTTATAATAAAATTGTCTTTATGTAGCTTTTATGTAGATATTTTACAACCTGATCTACATTGCCATTATTGATAGGAATTTCTAAACTTTTCTAAAAGATATTATTTAATTTTACTGTACTTCTCAAATATTATTATATTCAATATAATCCCCCCCCCTTTTTTTGTGGTACCTGGGATCGAACTCAGATCCTTGCACTCGCGAGGCAGGCCACCGAACCGCTGAATATGTGTTCTCTGTTGTTTTTATTTCCTACTTTTTCTATGGATGTAAGATTATCACTCAATTTACACATAATTTAAAAATTCTCATAAACTATCCAAAACTTTAAGGGAAAATGAGGTAATTTAAATTGTTGTTTGTCTGTAATATACTCTTAAGAAATATTAAGGAATTTTGGAATGAAGTAAATTTCTTTAGTGACAAATATCCACCTTTACATGTTTCATTTTCACTTGAACAACTTTATAAATATGTATGGTGTGATAATGCACAGAAGAAAAATCAATATCCCATCTATATGAAGGTATGTTAGAGGAAACCAGATGGGAAAGTTAAAACAGAATAAATATTAAGAATATGAACTAAAAATATTTCAGCACAAATCTTAGGGATTTTCTGAAGCACAAAGTTTTGTAAAATATTTTTTGGCAAGTAAAATTTTGGATGTTTCCCACACTATTTGTAAGAAAACAAATCAAGCATATGACACAATATTACTGCATTTTGATTATGGAAGCATAAGC
The DNA here is from genome assembly GCF_012274545.1 of Fukomys damarensis. Classification (NCBI taxonomy): domain Eukaryota; kingdom Metazoa; phylum Chordata; class Mammalia; order Rodentia; family Bathyergidae; genus Fukomys; species Fukomys damarensis. The sequence goes on from NW_022900936.1 coordinate 42,055,844, forward strand.
AGTAAAAACATCATTTTATCATCTCTTAATTATTATTAATTTATGAAAGCAAACTTTAAATTGCTGTAATAATATTTTAAAATTTTTAAACTAAACATATGGCGTAATAATTCATTAATTTCTTCATGCAGTCACTTGAATAATATGTCATGAGAGCCTATAATATAGTAGGCACAGGCATATTGTCTTAGCAATGGAAAGATAAAGGTTAACAGAGAAGCAAAATACCTACCAAATGTTTAAAGATCCTCTCACAGAATCTGTATAGTTACTTTAAAGCATAAGCTTATTGTCTTCCTGGATTAAATGCACTATCTATTGATAATTGCTCCTAAAATAATGAACTAATGTTACGTTACGTGTTTCCTGCAGCCTGTGTAAGAATTTACATATTATTTTACTTCATCCTTACAACAGACCTGACCATTAGAGACAGGTCTAACTATCTCAGTTTTCATAGTTGAAATTGACTCCAACTAGGAATACTGATCTCGTCTATTGGTACTCATGTAGCATCAATATATTTTAAAGGTCACATTGTAATAATCTTACCATTTCCTGTCAGTAAACATAATTACTGGTTTACAAAGTCAATTAATTATTTATAGGACATTTGCTTTTTGAAAATTAGTTACTTATGTTTAATTTCTTGTCAGTATTCTTCTATCATTGGATGTACTTCTGGGCCATCTCCTACTATTGTTAAACATTTAATCTTAAGGGAAATGCATTTAATTTTAATTTTTGGTGAAACAAAAATTTCACTGAATTAAATACATATCAAAAAAGTCATGAAAGCATTTTCAGAGTGATTGGTGGGTAATAGAGTGATTTGTGAGATTATGGGGGATAATCAAGAGTTGATCGATGTAAATTATAGACATAGTATGCTAAATGATACTTCTCCGCAAATGCAGCCAGCAAGTACTTGTGTATTTAGAATAGCTACTTCTACAGTTTTCTTACTGATGCATATTTTTAAATTTTGTAATAGCAGCGGCAAATTTTTATCTAAGGGCAGCATTTCAGAATACCCTATCAGTTACGCTGTATTAAACCACTTTCTCAGTGAATTTAACCCTTTTCCCTCTCAACTTATAAATTCCTTCTTTTGGGGTTTAATGAATGTGAGAAAAGAAAACAACTGCCTTGTTTGCCTGTGACTAAACCTATTATTTGTGAATATCAAAAAGCAGAATTCAAAGTAGAGTAAAATCCCTCAGCCTCAGGAAGGCAGGAATGAAGAAAGCTGAGGTTATTCAATTTCACTAAAGTTTCTCCACTTTATCATGGATTCAGTCAGCAAAGAGAAGGACTTTAAAATCATACTTATCTCTGGACCAATGGGCTCTTATGCCTTTCTCTTTGCTGTGGCAGTATATATAGGCCTAGTCACAGAAGAATCAGTGGGAGCTGAAAGTTATCCTATGTGCCTATATTGGAATAGCAATTTCAGTAGTCCAGTTTCCAATGATATGTGCCCAGATCACCAGAAACACACTGTGTTAGCTGGTTTAGGTTTTCTTTGTAAATATTGATCAATAGACATTTACTAACTATGCATCATTCAGCACTCCTCTGCTTTGTCCTTTTGCTTTATTTTATTTTTGAGGGAAACGTAAACCACATTGTTGAGGAAACTTCCATCTGACTGGAACTATACATACTAACATGCATTAAAATAACTACAAGAGGACACAGAGCTATACATTTTAGTGCTGTATCCTCATCAGAACCAAAGTATGTAGAGATTATTATATTCAAGGGGCAGAGTAAGAAGACAAGAAAATATTCTTCTACCTCATACCTCCAGCGACCTGAATCTTCCTACCAGATCCTAATTCCTGACAGGATATTTAGTTATGAATTCATTAGTTGATTAATCCACTGGTGGGCACAGTGTCCTCATGATCTAATCACCTTCCAGAAGCCCCATCTGAACGTATGAAACTTTGGGGAGATGGTTAGGTCTAAACCATGGAAGTCACTTTTGTTAGAGATAATACATGTACATACTATTTAACAATGCACTATATTCATGCTAGTTGGTTCTGAGCTATTTTTTATTTTATTTTTTGTTTTGGTTTTGTTTCTTTTTTTGTTTTTTGGGGTTCTTTTTTTGGGGGGGGGTTGAGACAGGGTCTCACTATGTAGTTGAGACTGACCTGGAATTCACTATATAGCCCAGGCTGGTCTCGAACTCACAGCGAGACCTCAGCTCTTCTCCTGCCTCAGCCTCCCAAGTGCTGGGATTACAGGTGTGTGCCACCATGCCTGGCTTTGAACTATTTTTTAAATGTGGATGTGTGAGTGTAAAACAGAAGCTGTTTTATTTCAAATACAAACATATAAAGAGAGTGAGAAAAAGAGACAGAGATCCTAAAAATATAGACACACTTCAGCAGTTTGTCATACTAATAAATGTCTTGAAGCTAAAGCCACTTTGAGTACCTCTTATAATTGTAGAAGCCAAAGGTAACTTGTATTCATTTCGTGATATCTCAATAAATTTATTATTGAAATATTTATACAAGTTTTCCTTTTCCTGAAATATACATTTTTGTGGAATATTACACTACATTTCATTATTATTAAACATTTGTCTCATAATTAATACTATTTTCCATGCTTATCTGAGGACTCACTTTCCAAGGACAGATAGTGCTGACTGCTTTACTTACAATCCAAAAGCATTGCTTTATGACTGCCAATGTCCCAGGCCAATGAGCCTCCTCTGTGCATTCACAGATCAGTGTTTCTTGCCACCTATAAAAGATACACCTTCAGTCATCAATTTGCTGTCCAAAAACTTGTTTTGATCCACAGAAGTTGCAAGTAATCATCCTGGGTCTCCCACAAAGAAGTTTTTAAAATAATACATTGGAAGTAAGTGAATACTTAGAATTGATTAGCAAATACAGCCTATGAAAACATAAAAAGTATAACTATTACAGAACTTAGTTTGAAACTGGTAGTTAAATTATATATCTGAATCAATATATGTAATAGTTAACAAGTGCAAAGCATAAGGAATTAAAAGGTAAAAATATTAATACAAAGAATAGAGACAAAAGTAGAGTAACTTACAGTAAAAGTAGAAATTAAATGTAATTGATGATAAACAATACAGAGGTAAATGAAGACAAAAGTTGTTTTAAACCCCTGGAAATCTTGATTATTAAAAATAAAATTTCAAAAATAATATTAAGAATGAAAAGGAAAATTTTACTACAAAATCAGCAAAGACCAAAACCATAAGATCTTTATGAACAATGGAATATATTACCTAGTATTGTCCGCAACGTACATTTAGTTATGGTTTAGATTTGAAATATCCCCCAAAAGCTCCTGTATTTGGAAGGTAATTGGATCAGAGAGCACTGCTCGCTATAGAGCATTCATCTGTTGATAAGTTTGTGCTGAATGTATTGTTAGGAGGTGGGGCCTCGTTGCAGCTAAGTCATTGGGAGCTTCATCTCGAAGGATATGTTCTTGTCTCTGGCTCCTTGTTTCTTTCTCACTTCCTGACTGCCAGGGGCTGAGCTGTTCCTCTGCCAGGCTCTTCTTCTATGCCTTTTCTGCTTGGAGCCATTGAATGTGAGACTAAACCCATGTGATACCATGATCCAGATAAGCCTCAATTCCTTTAAAATGGAGTGGTTTGAAGTCAGGTACTTGCCCAAGAAACAACAAAGTAATACAAAATTGCTAATATACGAAATTGATATTTCTGTACCTGATCATGCAGCTCAGAAGACTTTTGAATTGGTTTATAAAGAGGAAACATTTAGAAATGGCAGCTAGAATGCTGTGAGCAATGCTTGATGTGCAACACTGGTCATAGCTCAGAAGAGGAGAAAACTGCTTCTGAGGAGGAAAATGGGGACAGTGAAGATCAAGAACAGGAGGCTGCAGTTGGGAATAAGAACTAAAAGCATAGATGTTATGCTCTGGCAGAAAATGTATCTACATTTTTCCCATATCCTGAGACTTTATGGAAACCTGAGATTAAAGACAGCAGGAAATTTCAAAGAAACCAAAATTCAGGCTGTGGCATGGGTATTGCTGGCTGCTTTTAAGCTGATTTACCAGACTCCACCCTTCACAGAACTAAGAGAATAATGACAAATGCTTTTAGAAGATTGCTCCTAAAGAGGCCAACTTATTAGGGCCATCTATGAAAGTGTTTCCCCAGGTTTAGCCATCTAGAGACTCAGCCATGGCTCAAGAGGGCTTGGCTGTTAAACCAGCTCGTGGCAGACTTTGTTCTCATCTACACAGTGCTGGGTTTTTAAGTATGTAGAATGTAAGAGATGTAGAGTCACGTAAGCTCTCACTTAGATTTCACAAGAAGGCCAGAGAGGCTAGCACTGTGACCCTAAGAGGGTAGTGTTAAGCTGAAAAGAGTGAAGCTGAAGGTGGAGTGGATACCCCAGAAATTTGCAAATGCTAAGAACGTGAAAAGCCTCCTGAGGGAAGCTTCATGCAGTAAGCAGAGCCAGCTCAAGAGAAAAGCCATTGGGGTAACTATGGACTATGTTACGGAGTTTGGTCAGCCCCTTTGGAATTCACGTCTCATCACAACATGCCCAAGATGGTGGACATGCGGCTGCAGGATTTAATGTTTGTCCTGGTGGGTTTTGGTCTCACTTTGCTCCCATTTCTTTCTGTTCCACATTCCTCCACTTTGGAATAGTAATGTTTACCCTGTGTCATTGTACTTTGGAAGTATTGAGTTTTCTTTTTAATGTTTACAGAAGCTCATAGCTAAAATTTGGCTTGAGTCTCAGAGGAGATTTTGGACACAGACTTTTTGGAAATGCTGGAACTATTAAGATTTGATGACTTAAAATGGACTAAGTATATTTTGCATAGTAAGATGAATGTGACTATTTTAGGGGGTCAGGGTTGGAAGATTATTATTTAGACCTAAAGTGTTCCTCAGAATTCTCATGTGTTTGAAAAGTTACTGGGTCATGGGGGCCTATACCAATCAGTGGATTCGTCCATTGAGAAGTTCAGTGACTGAATATGTTGATAGTAGGTAGGGCCTGGTTGGAGGTGAGTCAGGTTTGGGGTTTGGTCTGGAAGGGTGTGTCCTTTTCTCTCCCTTCTTTCTTGCTTCCTGGAGGCCTGTGGGTGAGAAGCGGTTCATCTGTCAGGCCCTTCCACCATGCCATTTCTGTTTGAAGCCAGCCAACTTTAGATTGATCCTACTGGAAACCATGAGCCAATAAACCTCTCATCCTTTAAGTTTCAAATGTCACATATTTATCCCAGCGATGGGGAAATCTGAGTAGTATGCATATCATACAAATAAATTTTCCATCATAATACAAACTATCTGTACATACTAAAAAAATGTGCATCTACTCTGTTCAAACAAGTTCAGAATTCAGTCTATCAGAGTGAATAAAAATATCTAGAGAGCTCTACAAAGTATGGTCTCTACCTAGTGATAGGTACTTTGAATTGGAGTTGATATATCAGCAGAAAGACAATTAGCCAAAGTTCTGGGATAATATTGTCCTATACTCATCAGGGATGAAAGCTGAATTGATTTTCTAAGAACTTAAAAAATACTAGGCGAACCAGCTTCTGTTATTGTACTGTGAGAGGAACTCAAGACTGCTTCTTTCTGAGCCCTCTTCCATGACAGGCTAGCAAGTGGCCAGATGTGAGACATGCAGGAGCCCTCATGTTGTTGAGTGCGTCAGGCTGAGGAACCATTGAAGCGCTCTGTGTGCTTGAGGATTTTTATTCCAGCAAGGTTGCTGTGAAGGCACTTGTCTATACAGCAGCAGAAAAGAAAAAAACTGCCTATTAAAAGTATTCTTTACTTCCTATAATTTTACTGAGTAGTAAATTACTATTTAGCTATGTTTTGGTGAAACAACAAAAATAACTTTTAGGGGGCCATTCTAAAGGTAAACATTTGAATCTGTACTTTATTCTTCGGGAATATGATTCAATTCTTGTTTCATTGTTTAGCAGTTTCTTTCTCAATCGTCATTTCATATTGATAAACAGCTTTCAAAATACACCATAACTTCTATGCCTAGAAAATTCCGTGAAAGATGAAATAATATTCTCTTACAAATGAGACTGCAAATTCCAAATGTTTTGCCAATTTCTACTAAAAACAATATAATTTATTCTAATAGTCTATAAACAGTTCCCCCATGACTATATAACCTCCTTCATTATAAAGGCTTTGTTACTAGCAAGTTCCTACTTTCAACCCTTAGCAGATGATTATAGCCATCAATGATTTATAGACTTTGTTTTATTTTGTTGAATTTTACACTAGGTAGATAAATATTTATTTGCTTTATAATTTCAAAACTAATTATATATATATATATATATATACACACACACACACACACACACACACATTGCAATTTTTCTTTTTTGTCTATTTAACTTAGAATAATTGCTATCATTAACTTTTTTCTACTTCATATTTAATATTATATGGGGCATAGATGGCAAATGCAATTCCTCAGTTAGATGCAGAATCACTACATAGCAGATAAAACTCTGACAAACAAGGCCATATACTTTAAAAATGATCTTTAAGATAAGAACTATTTTCTCAAAAGTAGCTTAAGGGAAATGATTTTCATAGTTCTAAATCTTAAAGCATCACCAGCAAATACATGCAACTTGACACATTTTCTGTAGATATAGAGTTTTATAACTGTTAGTCTGAAAAGTCACCTCATCAACAGTGGTGACAAGGCAAACCATAAATGAACTATTTTTGTTTTTTATTGGCATTTATTTGTAATATATGATATCTACATTTATTTTACCTAATAGAATATATTATCTAATTTTTAATTCCTTCCCTACTTTCCCTCTCTCATTTTTCCTGACCACAAGTGAAATCCTTTTTTTTGAGACAAGATCTCACTATGTAGTTGAGACTGACCTGGAATTCACTGTATAGCCCAGCTAGTCTCGGACTCACAGCAATCCTCCTGCCTCGGCCTCCTGAGTGCTGGGATTGCAAGCATGTGCCACCATGCCCAGCCACAAGTGAAATTTTGATGCAAATATTATATATAATTTAAGTATGAAATGAGTGATTTAATTAGTGAATTTGAGAGTCACGTCTATCCCTGAAAATTTGTGCCATTAGATTTAAAAATAGAAATTAATTTAAGGACCTGTTGAGCTTACTTGACCTGTGACTCTAGAAGAGCTTTTCGTACAAATACAGATTGACTATCCCTTGCCCAAAATTCTTGAGACCAGAAAATTTTTCCAGCTTTGGGAATTAGAAATGTTTTCATATGCATGAGATGTCTTGGGAATAGGACCCAAGTCTAAACACAAATTCATTAAAGTTTCATGTGCACTGCACACATACATATAGGCTGAAGGTAATTTCATACAGTATTTTTTGTTCACCAGAGTTCTGACTGTGACATTTCATGTGAGGCCATTATGAAATTTTCCATTTGTGGCATTGTGTTGGAACTCAAAAAGTCTTTTATTGGTAGCATTTTAGATTGCAGATTTTTATATTAGAGACTCAAGCTACCTAATTTCTTTCAGATATCCATTATAAAGGAATTGTGTGATAATCTGATAATATAAAAGCATCATTACATTTAATTTATTCCCACCACCAGCATTTTGTGGTCTGTTCTTTACACGTGTAGGAAAAATGAATCATTCTGTTCTGAGGTAAGGGCCAAGCCTACATGAAAGTCCCCCACTAGTCTTTCAGAATGCCTCTGCAGATCTACTTGCATTACGTAGAAGTCTAGGAACCAAAGCTCAGGCCTGCATATGATTCTTAGATGTGGCATATCTTTCACGCCTCCCTGAGTCTCAGTGCATTTTTGTGAGCAGATTATCTTAAAATCTATCTCACAATCACTATATAATTCATACTATATAACTTTTAAAAAATCAGTTCTTTATCAATGAAAAAAATTTTAATTTCATTTCTTAAAATTGACTCGGCTTCTGTTATAGCTACGGGGGGAACCACTGATGTAAAGATCAAAGTATTTCATTTCAGGATGAAATATTTCAAACTTTAAAAAGCAGTCAATTTATTCTTTTTCTTTCACCCACAGGTCTACCCACAAATAGTGCCGTCATTCTGGCACCACCTGCGGGTAGAAGTGAGTGGCGGGTACTTGAATTCCCCCAACGTCCCCTCGCACTGTGCTGGTGTGGTCTGATCTCATGTGCCCATTTTGCTCAAGGTGTAGCTATCATTCTGTGTAAACGTGCTCTCATGCCACCACTATTCTTTAGAGTTGGGTGAGAAATCTATGAGGTGTGATTAGAATATACAAAATGTTCAAATTCTTAAAAATGTATTTCAGTAAGAGACACATTGCCATTAATCCCCTTCAAACGTTCCCCCTCACTTTGAACACAGTTGTCCTATAGTTTTTGCCACTTTCTGAAGCAGTTCTGGAAGTTTTCTTTCATGACTGTCATTAGAAGGTGTAATAAAAAACACACTGAATGTTTAAGTGCTGTCCAGTGGAAAGGAAGAAGCACAGAACATTAAGATGTATCTTCAATACCTCAGAGAGCTTGGACTGGAGGTTCCATTTGACCCAGCCATCCCTCTGCTGGGTATCTTTCCAAGAGAACTAAAAGAATCATATCACAGAGAAGTATGTGCACCCATGTTTATAGCAGCACAGTCTGTAATAGCTAAATCTTGAAAACAGCCTATTTTCCCATCCGTTGGAAACTGGATAAAGAAGATGTGGTTTTTCTATAAAATGGAATATTACTCAGCCATAAAGAATGAGAACATAGATTCATTCATAGGAAAATGGATACATATTGAAGATATACTCGTAAGCGAAATAAGTAAGTCACACATGTGTAAATACCGAATAGTTTCCCTGGTGTGAATAATCTATAACAATGCATAAGATTCTAATAAGATTACTGACATTTAGAAATGGGAAGAAAGGAGCTAAAGGTGTAGGGAAGGTGGGATGGGTAGGGGAACAGTGAAAAGGGAAAAGAAAAAAATGTGAGAGAATGAAAAGATGAAAATAAAGTGTTTGTAGATGGGGAGGTGAGGAGGGGGTGAAGGGAGGGCAGAGGTAAGGGGAAAAAATGAGAATCAAGACTTGTCATGTAGAGGTACAAGATCCCAACAATGAATGTAACTGTACTGTATCCCTAAAATGTACCAATAAACTCAATTAAAGCTGAAAAAAAAAAGATGCATCTTCATCTACCTTATTCATCAGATCTGGCACCTCGGGACTTCTGACTCTTCCCCCAAATCAAAATGACCATGAAACACGAATTTTTTAAATTGATGCAGGACATCCAGGCACCCATAATAAAGCAACTAAAGACACAAAAGAAGACTTCCAGAACTGTTTCACAAAGTGACAAGAAGGATGGGATAAGTGTGTCCAAGTAAGGGGGAGTATCTTGAAAGGCATTGATGGCAATGTGTCTTTTACTATAATAATTTATAAGTGTTCACCAAGTGTTTGATCATACCATATAAATCACCAACAGTAGAAGGGTAGATCACTTTAAGAATAATCATCTTCCCTCACAAATTTCCAAACCAGGATCATATCACATACATTACAGTGATAAGCAACTAAGTGCTACACTATGGAAAGACGTGCTTATATTTCTTTTTAATCAATACTTTTGATATTCAGAGCGTAATTCCTCAGCTTAACCTTGGAATGTCTCTAGGCAAAGATAGGGTCACACTGCTTCATTTCCTTTCTCCTCTTTTCTGTCCCCCAGGAGCATGATCAGCTCACCTATTCCTCCACAAGGTCCAAGGCCCCCAGTGTCATCATCACGGGTCTCAAGCCAGCCACCAAATACATATTTCATATCCGAGTGAGGACTGCAACAGGATACAGTGGCTACAGTCAGAAGTTTGAATTTGAAACAGGAGATGAAAGTAAGTTTTGCACAAGGATATAAAGTAAAATATAATTTAGGACAATTCCAATTTGACCCGATGTTTTAAAGCCAGGTTTCCCAAAATTTTAATAGCCTCTCCAAATGGGGTTCAGTTCATGTAAAGACACCATCATTTCAGTTAATGTTTTGGTTCTATCATTAAATGCTTTCCTGAAATAAATGCCTCGCTCTACCATCATCGTAATGTGGCCTAAATATGTCCCTTTATGCAGAATTCATCACTCAAACTCTTTCAGGATGGTGTTGACATAGTTTTTAGTCACCACTCCTGGAATCCTACTATAACTCTAATGAAACTTGGAAGAGAATAAAGCCATGAATGAATGATTTTAGCAATTAATTCAAAATTGTATAGTTTGTGCTTGTTACCTTAGATCAATAGAAACAGTGAAAAAGAGACACACTCCACTGAGATGCACATTATAAGTTTAAATATAGATGCACAGGCTTAACTAGAAACACATTAATTTCACAACCTCATACATACTTAAAACCAAAACAGGAGATAAGTCGAGTGAGGTGTTCCAATATGAAGTAATACAGGATTTAAAATCTTTTACTCATTCCAAGTCCAGCTCTACCTTTAAATTCTTTTTGGTTTTGAAAAATCCATTTTTTCTGCTATGTTTTATAAGGGTAAAGTAGGTTAATCTTTCTATGTAACTCTACAAAATTAAAATTTCATCACTAAAATGTAACATTGCTATAACAATTCAGGCATGGAAATTTATTGTACTTTCTTATGGGTAACAATAGCTACCATTTATCGGGTCCTTAATAAATGCCTGAAATAATACGAACTATTTTACATGAAACATCTCATTCAAACTTTTCAACATTCAAGCCACATATTGTTTTCCTAATTTTACTCATAAGGAGGCTGAAAAGTTAAGCAATTTGTTCAAATTCATAGAGCTGGTAAGAAGCTAAGCTAAAGTTTGAAAGTGAGGAATATCTTCTTCTAAGACCTTGTCTCTGAGCGATTCCACCACCCATCTCAGTTCTTTATTACAAAGTGCCAAGCATACAGCCATCAAATAGGCTACAGTTTCTCCAATTTCTTTTTCTTTTCTGGCAGGGATACTGCTTAGATTTCAAATCTTATAATAGAAAAAAAAATTTTTCTTTTTCTTTTTCTTTTTTTTTTTTTTTGGTATTGGAATCGAACTCAGATTGTTGCGCTTGAGAGGCAGGCAGGGGCACCACTGAGCTAAATCCCCAGCTGGAAGAAATATTTTTGTTGTTCTTACACTGATGAAGAAAATGAATCCAAAATATCTTTTATTACATCTACCAAAAAGGTGGATTTATTTAAGATTAGAAGGAACACAATTTAGGGAAAGTAAACTAATGACTGAAATGAATATTTGTGACCTAGATTAAGTTTAATATCAGTGTAGTCATTTAGAATCATGATAGGGATTAATGCCTTCTCATGCTAGAATTTAAATTACTGAGTAGAATGTAATGATCATAAAAAAGATTCACAATATTTTCTTTATAAAACTATCCAAAAAGGTATCCTTACAATATTTTGACTTTTTCCCTAACCATACATCAAGTGAAAGTGTAAACCAAGGTCCAAGAGAGTTTGGTGTAAAACACAAATCATTGTCTTTTCCAGACTGTGTTTAGGGATTATAGTGTCTTTTAAAATGTATTTTCAGTTACAAAAAGCTCATTGAAAAGCCTGAAAAAGTTAACATGCTCTCAATTTTCTTATTCTAGTTCACAGATGAAGAAATTCACCTAACTTTTAAAAGCCTGGCATTTTTTAGTACTACATTATTAAATGCACCCTTAGATAAACTCATTTCACTACATCTCAGTGGGTTATTTGGGTCATTTCTTTCTATGGAAGGAAATCTAATTTAATAAAAAATAAATTCTGATTGCAATATTAAAAATTTGATTTCAAACATAAATGTTGACACATTTAAATGTCATAATTAGAGGACAAGCATTCTCTCAGATGTTATTCAGAGGCAGTTTCATCCTTTGGGACTTCCTAAAAAGTCCCATCTTGACTAATGACTCAATTCAATATTGTCAACAGACATGTATAGGACATTTACTATGTGTCATAGTCTTTATGAGCCCCTGATGTTACAAATAATAACAAAAGATACAGCTTTCATTTTCATGTAGTTTACAATCTAGACTTCTGGAAAGAAAATGGTGATTATTTAAAATACGAGGTTGTTGACATGTACCATCGTATCGATATGCACAAGAGAGTAAAGAGGAAGGGCCCCAGTTCAACACGGATGGTTTATGGAAGGCTTCTGGAGAATGAGAAGCTGGGAGTAATCAAGGAAAAACGAAGGCATGGGGGCCTGAGACAGCATAAAAAATATGAAGAGTAGATAATTTGGTTTGGCTGCAGGAAGGAGACCTGAATGGTCAAGTGGTGACAGACTAAGGTGAAGAGTCACGCAGGGGCCAAGATTCAGGTGCTCTCTTGGCCCATATCCCAAAGTGATTGGAGACATTGGAGGATTTCAGTTAGCGAGCAGGAGCTACATACCTAGAAGAGAATTTCAGTGGATAATGTCATGGTAGGAACAAGCAGATTTACTATAAATTTTGGAATATGATGATATGAATCCCTATTTAAGGGATCAGTCTTTTTCTCTTCCCGCTCTCCTAGCTTGTGTTTAGGTTTTCAAAGCTTTTGCTTCTTGTTTTGCCTGAAATATTCTAATGTCAACTTTAAGTTCTCTCTTGTGTTATTCCAATTAATTAACTCAATTTGTAATAAAAGATGGGATGTAGGTTGAAAAGGAGAGACTGAATCTTCTCTCAACTCAATCTGATTCAAAATTTTTAAGTAAACAAAATGAAATAGTTTAAAATTTAGTTATCTTTAGGTATACCTAATTTTTATTTTGTTTAGTTTCTAATTTGCTAAAAATCAATGAGATAGTAATATAAAATATAAGATAATTCTTTTTCAAAACCATAATGTCCTTAACTACCTATGCTCTAAATCATAGTGACATCCAGAGAACCATCATGATGACCCATCTTGCCCTGCCACACCAGGGCTTGGGAATATGTGCACCATCAGACCATGCTAATGGAAAAATTATTATTAATGCTAGATTATCAAACCAGTCTACCTGACCTGTAGGATTTACCTTCCCCTAACTCTGTTTAAAAAAAAAAAAAAAAAAAGAAGAAAAGAAAAACCCAGCACATATGTTTATAGGGAGAGACATTATTCAGTCATCTATAGTCACAAAATACTTTCCTTCAATGCTTTAATGCTAACATTTTGTGTTCTCTAATCTCTCACTAGACTGAGTCCATAGTTAAATATATCTTCTTACAAAATTTATTGAGTGCCTATTGTGTACTGCCTGTGTGCTAGGTACAGTATTAGGTACTACACTTGATCCTCTTCTCCCTTTTTAGAGTAGATTTAATAAAAGTAGTATGAACTAAAAATGTAGGAATATACTCCATGTGACCCTTATTGAAAAATAGATGTTAGGTGTTAGTTGAAAGCTAGTAAAATTTTTCTCAAAATTAAAATTAACTTATGCCCAAAGTATAGACCATAAGCACAAACCCACATACACACTGATCAAGTGTACTCCTTTTGGCTCATAGGAATGTAACAGCAGGAAATATTTGTTTGTTTGTTTGTTTGTTTGCAATAGGGTCTCCTATATAGTTAAGACTGGCCTTAAACTCATTTTGTAGAGTAGGCAGGCCTCAAACTCAGTATGATCCTCCTGCCTCAGCCTCCTGAGTGTTGGGATTACAGGCATGTATCACAACCCCCATCCCAACAGAAAATTTTAATTGCCTCAATTTTGCTATTATATTTGTGCTTATTTTCTAGACTTTTCAAAAGACCGATAAAAAATTTAAAAGTGTACATAGATTACCATAACCTATTAACAGCTTAAAATTGTTATCATTTTAAAGTAATTTGTTAGAATTATACTTAGTTTTTTAAAGTAATAAAAACAATGCATGGATAATAAAATCAGAAATTTGTTTATTCAACATACAAACTAATTAATATGTGAATGTACTTTTGTACATGCATTTTTAAAACAAAATAAAATGTAATCTACTAAATTTTAAGCAGCTTGATCCTTTTGGTTAAAATAATTTGGGAGCTGTCACAGCAAAATCCTTAGCATAAAGACAAATTTTAAAGAAAATTGAAATTTTATATCTAGTAATTAGCAGTTTACTTCTTCTATTGCCCTAATAGTCAGCCAAATGACCCCAGAGAATAAATGCATTGCCATCATATAAGAAGGTGCTCCTTTTCCCTGAAAGCATTAATTATAACTGAAATTTTAACAAGATGTAAATCTCATTTTTTACCTCTAGGCTACATAAAACAGTTTTGTAGCACAAAAGCTACATGTCAACATTTTAAAATGTATTATTTATCACAATTCATGATAATTGGCTAGGTTTGCATCACATAACCACACAAAATCATCATAATCAACATTATTGTACTAAACTATAAATTGCTAAATCATAGTGGTTATTTCATGCACTATACATTTGTGCAAAGAGTTGTATGTAGATACAAATAGATAGATTTGACCATTTAATGATTTTTTAAAACATCCATAATATTTAGTCATTTTAGTATGGTTTTATATTTAAACAATGTCATTCATATAATAATTTATAGGTGTAAATGATCCTGCAAATTAAGCGAAATACTCTCTCTATTTATTTCTTCCCTAATGGATTTTTCACAGCCCCATTTGACTATTTTTTATACTCCGTTTTGTACATTTAGATAACCTAGATCATTAGTTTTTAATTGAAAAAAGTATGAATTTTGTAGCAAATATTTGTCTTCCTCCAAATATAAACAAAATTGACATTATACTTTTTCTCTTTCTTTCAAGTTTACATATACTTTAGGAAAAAAAGATTATTTGGGTGCTTCATAAACAAATGTGTTATATATTTATCATATTTAAAGTTCTTATATAATTTTTATAGGAATATTCCAAAAATTATCATGCTACAAATCATCAAACTCACAAACTACTCTTTCTGAAGTGTCATTTATCAGTCAATCAAGAAATGATCATTTGAGCCAGGCATGGTGGTGCATGCCTGTAATCCCAGCACACAGGAGGCTGAGACAGGAGGATCACTGTAAATTTGAGTTCAGCCTGGGCTACATACTGAGTTCCAGTGCAGTCTGAACTACATAGTGAGACCCTGTCTCCAAAAGAAAAACAAAAAAAAAGAAATGATCACTTTTCCCCTAGAACTTTCCATAGTGCAAGGGCTTACTTTTTTACTAATACATTCTTTAAAATCAAGAACTAGAGATTAGAGGACTGGGTATTTAGCTCAGTGGTACCATGCCTGCCTTGCAAGAACAAAGTCCTACGTTCAATCCCTCACCAAAAACAAAAACAAACAAATAAACAAACAAACAAACAGAAACATAGATTATAAACCTTTATATTTGGTAATATGTCTTTTATGCATTTCATACATTATGCATTTAATAAAATACAGAATATACATCTTTACAAGCTAAAATATGAAGTATTTGCTCTACTAGTGCAAGGGAAGCATAAACTAATTTATTTGCCACACATCAATGTTGCTTGCTTTATTTGGAGTAAAATTGACTTGAATCACATACAAACAATATATGGAATTTTAGCTATAAAATTATTAATTTTAAAATTTGATATTTTAGGAAAAGCAAAATTATTCACATTTCCCTCCTTACACACACACACACACACACACACACACACACACACACACTGGACTAGGTCCACTATAGTTGTTGAAATGCAGTATATACTACTTCAGTGTCCTAGGATGAAATTAGCTACATCGTTATGAACAGAAGCCAGAAAGTTTGGAATGATTATTAATGGTGAAGCATAAAGCAGAAAGAGGATCAGCTGACCCTGGTGGAGCAATAAAGAAGTTAATTAATTGAGCAGGAGGCAGATTTCATATGAATGAGTCTGCCCAGAGGAGGACAAATTCTAGTATGTAAGATTTTAATTTGAAATATTCTCCAATCAGTAGCACACTTTCTATGTTGGTAGCCATAACTATGTAAATGCAAACATCGGTGGGAAAGAGTCATCTCCTTGCAGTCAGGTTGTGTGAATACAAAGTAGCCTGCCTCTACCCAGGAACTCTTTCAGGAAATTATAAAGGAAATCCCTGCCTTATTTAGGAGATTAGATTAGAAGTTTAGTGTAAGTTCTAATGCTGAGATTCTATAAGAACATAGTATTTGTTGAATCTAATTATGTCACTCGCACTATTCTTTTTCTGACCACCAACACACAACTTTTGCCATTAACAATACTTTCCCATGAGCAGTCAGTGTTGGAATGGAGATTTTATGGAAAGAAGGCACTTTTTACACAAATGATCACAGGCAGGTCTGGGATTCTTTTCTGTTCATTCACTATTTTCATTGTCATTATTTACCTTGGTCTTTCCTTCTAATTTTCTACAGGACTATTTTTATTTTACCTCCAATTCTTTTCCTTCTCTTAATTAATAGCATTCCTCTTTAAAATAGTTTGTCCTTCAACATAAACACAAATTTTCAGAAAACTATAATCATTTCTAAATAATGCCTTAAGTGCAGAGAGCTATGCAATGTCTCAATGCAGATGTCTGTATTAGTGCATACATGATATGTGAAGTACAATGTTCTTAAGGGGCAAATGATGTATTTAATATGACTTATTTATATAGGAACTTGATGAAGAGATACTATTTGCATAGAAAATGGAAGTTCCTCTTCAAGGGAAACTGTATTGGTTAAAAAAAAAAAGATATTGTCAATTTTTCCTGGGCAAATGATGTATTTAATATGACTTATTTATATAGGAACTTGATGAAGAGATACTATTTGCATAGAAAATGGAAGTTCCTCTTCAAGGGAAACTGTATTGGTTAAAAAAAAAAAGATATTGTTTCAATTTTGCCTAGATCAAATGAGGTTTTTAAGGGATGAGAACCAGACTTATGTACCGTGAGACAGATTGAAGGCCTTAATATGAACAATATTAAAGATCATAACTTTGCTAAATGGACTGGAAAGAAAATCATTAACTATTAACAGGTACTTAGAAGTTATAAAATGTGCATTTCTAAGTGCAGTGTTACAATTTGATTCATATCTAAAAGGGAAGTAGCAAATGGAAATGGATATATTTTTTAATACATAAGATGGTTTTATTTTTAGATAATAATATAGAGCAACATACAGAAAAATATGATTTTCATTCCTTGACTAGATTTTTTTCAAAATTACAGCCATTTCCTTCTTTTTCATTTTTTTCTGTGCGTTGTATCTGTTGTATTTCTTGCTTGGCAAATTTCAAATAAACAATATAGTCATTATCAGCTATAGTCATTCTATGGTATGTTATAATTCATTTTTCTGCATATATATTTTAAGTGCCTCATCCTTTCATATATTTCATGCATATGCTAATAATCTGCAGTGCACCAAATACATATGTGTGTGTGATCTCTGTCTGCAGGGAACTCATCACTCAGCCACATTACAGAATTACTAGCAGAGTTTCAAACTTAGGTCATTCCAAATTGCAGATTTTAACTTGACTTGGTTTCACATGTTTTTTGTTTTGTTTTTTTTTTCTCTTAGCCATCATACAAAATGACCAAATGTTCTGTCAAACTACTTGACTTTACCACACTGCATTCCTCTAGGAACCAAAAATGTTCCTAAGACATTTCAGACTCCTCCAAATTAGTGAAAAAAATATATTCTGTATGCATTATTTGAAGAGTTATGGCTCTACTTGAGAAAACAGAAATTAGCTTTACTGACTTCTGTTTTTGTTGTTGTTTAGTTTTAGTTCATGTGGTTTTGTGATAAGGGGAATGAACTCAAGCCTTCACACTGAGCCCTGTTCCTGTCTTTTTCTTTCTGCTTTGAGACAGATTCTCACTAAGTCACCAAGCTGAACCATGCTGGGCTCCAACTTGTCATCCTGCCTCAGTCTCCAAGAGTGCTAGGGTTATAGGCTTAGGCCACTACACCAGGCTATCACCTTGTATTTTTTAATATCATGTTTAATTGTTAGAAGAGCACCAAGGACAAAGAACAGCTAGTTTCTCAATATAGCCATCTAGAGGCCTATCCAGATATACTGGTTTGATGCTAAACTGTATTTGGCTCATTACCTTTATCTGTGGCATAATCATGTACTAAGCTCAAGAAGGGAACAGAGTGCTGTTGTCCCTCTGCATGAGGGGACCTGCAGTATCTGCAGAGTGACACACTCATGATACACAGACACGACTCTGCAAGAAAGGCAGAACCACATGATATGGGACAAAGTTGTACTTTGGAGAGTCACACACTGGAAGGATGCTTAGCACACAGCATTTGTTTCTTGTAGAGTTTTATTTCCCAGCTGAATTATACCTGCACATTGATCCATCATTTCTCAGAGCAGGAAAAAAACTGAGTTGAATGAAATGAGTTGTCAAAATGTTCAAGGCAAGTTAAAACTATCTTATACAAAATATAATTATATTTATATAATATGACATATTATATAAATATATCAAAACAAAGAAAAAATTCACATTTTAAATTTTCACAGTACTGCTGTGCAGTAATATCATTTTTCATTACTTAAAGTAACTTGTAACCTTGTATTAACCTTGTATTGTATAACCCAATGAAAACATGTTTTTGCTTTACATCCCCATGAAGTCACAACACTGAATGAACAGTTGTTTCTAAAATAAACCTAGAAAATTCTACAAAGGCCTGTGTGAAGAATTAAGAAGCAGCCTAAATGTTTGTGTTATACTTCATTTTTTCAAGGGAAACAGTAGTTCGGTTAATTTAAATTGACTTACAAGAATTCTTGGCAAAATCGCAAAAGAGCTTTAAAAGATTTAGCTGTGTGTGCCCAAACCCAAGCGTGACATGTATGAGTGCAGTACTGTACTGTAAAGACAGGCAGAGGAGCAGAATATAGCAACCTCACTGCCAAATGCAAAGCAGATGATTCACAACAACCTGGGCTTCATATTTTCTTATGCTTTTGGAAAATTAGTATCCACTTTAAAATAATCTTGGGTTTTCGTTTTTTAAATTAGTTATCATATATTTGCTTAAAACATAACCAGAAAGTACACTAAATTATTTTTAATAAAATTTCAGCATTTTATAAAAAATAAATATTGCCCTATTACTGAAGTTAGGGTGCTGCTAACATATATTCTTATGGATACAAACTATCTATTTCCATATTGAGATAGAGAAACAAAATTAGCAATATTTTAAATATTGTTACATAAATTGTTACTTGGAGAAGTGAAACAATTTATTTGGAAATGTGATATATTTTGTTCCTAAATGTAATATAGTGAAAGGAAGAACACATGAGAAGAAGTGATAGAAGGTAAAACAAGCAGGATGACATTTAATTATTCGATTTATTAATTCACCCTTTCTCTCAAACAAAATATATTAATAGATGGGCCAGATATGGAAGCAGGCACCGGGATTCAAAGACATGAAGGATACACTTGTTTATATCTTTCACAAACGCAAGTAAGAGATTGAGAAAATTAAACAAGGTCATAGTACAGGGTAAATTTGACATTGGAAGAGCACGAAGAGAAAAATAAAAACAAAACTGTGAAGGCAAGCTTTTGTTTGTTTGTTTGTGGTTTGTTTTGTTTTTCTGTGGGTTTTTTTTTTTTTGGCACAGGGGATTGAACTCGATACCTTGCGCTTATAAGGCAGTTGGCAGAACCACTGAGCTAAATCCCTGGCCCTTGGGGGGTTTTGCTGTTGTTGTTTTGTTTTGTTTTGTTTTTGAACCAGGGATTGAACTCAGAACCTTGTGCTGCAAGGCAGGTGCGGTGCCACTGCGCTAAATCCCTGGCCCAAGGTAAGCTTTTTAAAGATGTGATGCTCTAAAGACAACTTTAAAGTTAAGGAACAGTTGGCTATGAAAATGATGAGGGTGTGCATGGGGTGGGAGGAGAGAACTGGGAATCTTCTGCTCTCCCCTGGACAGAGAGACCCGCATGAGTGCAGGAGCGCAGTGCACAGAAAGCACGCGGCTTTCTTGTAAGTGGAAGAATTCCAATTTGACTATGGTTTACACAATGCAGGCCCTCCACCAGAGGCATCAGTATTACTCAGGAGCATATTAGAAGTACACATTTTCAGTTCTCATTCTAGATCTATATCTACATCTGTTTTCTGTTGCTAACAGCACAGTATGGGTACCTTGTAAAGGAAAGAATTTATTTTAGCCATGTTTCTTGCCCAAGGTCAAGGGGCCGCATCTTGTGAAAAACCTTCCTGCCAGCAGAGTCCCAAAACAGCACAGGATATCACATGGCAAGAGACAGTGCCAAGAAATTTAAATTAGCTTTTAGAACAGAGCCACTTTAAATCGACCCATTAATCCACTCCTGAAGACAAGTCCTAATCACCTCTTAAAGCTCCTACATAGTAACACCTCTTAATATCTCATAACTGGGAATTAAATTTCAGCATAAGTTTCAGAGGAGGCAAACCATATTCAAACCATGGCAACCTACTAAAATTCTGAGGGTAGGACTCAGCAATCTGTATTAATAAACTCTTCCTGCTATCCTGATGAATACTCTACAGATCTGGGGTTTCATCAGTGAGGGCAGTGTCAGGGGTAAGTAGTGTTGAGAATGATGATCTTAGGACAGAAATACAAAGCATGATGCTGATGGTCATGCAGTGCTATTCTTTATTTTGCTACTGAAGCTAAAACTTCTTGAGTTTCTAATTTTCTTCCATCTATCTTAGTTGTGGAGACAGACAAGCTAGCCAGAGTGAGCTTCCGCTAGATGATTTCTCTAGTACCACTGCTAACACATCGAATTATTTTCTCACCTTCATTTTATGCACACTAAAAATAACCCCCCCAAATATCTTTTTATTGTCAGTCCTATAGCTGTCACAATTTCCATATTCCCTAAAGACTATTTGAGTTTTAAGAGTTCTCCTACTGAGAAGGTGCTAAAATCTGAGGAATGACCAATTTAAATTCTAACATATGCTTCTTCTCTGCCAGAACGTAAGCCCACATATCTCTCCTTGACAGTTCATATTCAGTCTCTGGACTTTCCAGACACAGTGAATTATGGCCTGCTCACAGAGCCTCCTGAGAAAATTGCAGCTAAGCCAGATATCCCATGTCCAAGCTTCAAAGAAAATTGGTCAGTTGCAGCAATCCTGGAAATGAAGTCATCTGGGCATAGAGATTGACATGATAAGTGAGAAAAACAAAGTTAGAAACTAAGACCAGCATACACACAGAGGTGCCACTGGTTTATCTCTCTTAGGTTGCATGGTTCTGTGTTCTCATTGGTGAACATAGGATGACACATTTACAAACGTAGGACTTGGTCTCTTGGCTCTTTAGGGCTTCAGCTCATTAAACTTTGATATTTTATCATTCAAAACAAGAGAATGTGGTATGTTATCTTCCCTTGCTTTCAAGTGCAAACCATCTGGTGCAGTAATTAACAGCATCCAAACTTTTCTGCTTCCCTGGAATTAGGGCCAAAAGAAGGTAATTTTATTCATTTCAATTTTGGTTTCTTCTTGGGGAAACTAGAAATTTATTCATTTGTTTGGGTTCACCTGTTCAACAAATATTTGGGAGAACCCACTCTGTACTAAATGCTGTTCTATGTGCTGTGGATATAAAGTAGACAAAAATCCCTGCACTCTTGCATCTTACATTCTAGAAAAAGGTAAAAGACAATAAACACACAAAATACCTAGTGTGTCAGGGTGTAGAGCCGCGGAGCGTAGTTGAGATCCTTCTTTCAAGACTCGGCACATATTCTCTGATATGGCGGATTTCAGCCTGTTGCAGGCTGACAGCTGCAGAAATTAACCTTGGCTCCAAAGGCAAGCAGAATCCAGGACTAGTCGAAATGAAGTACAAAGAGACTGGGGATTTAGCTCAGTGATTCTGGCACCTGCCTTGCAAGTACAAGAGCCTGAGTTCGATCCCCAGTACAAAAAAAAAAAAAAAAAAAAAAAAAGAGGTACAAAGAGCCAGCCACATTACTTTAATTCAAAATAGTTCTCATATGCATTCTCTGCTCCAGGACTCTTCAAGGACTTGCAGCTTTCACATGGAAGTTAAACTGCTTCACCTTTCTATTTCTGCTTTCTACCCTCCCCCGAATAAACATGCTGATGTCACCTCCCGATAAATTTGCCACACAAAGCTCCATTGCACAGCCTGTGTCCCAGTAAAGCCCACCTAAGACAGATGATGAAAAATACTCAAAAATCTAAAGCTCAAAAATGAGAACAAGGAGTTTCTCCTTCCTAATATGAGAAGAGTGCTCAGTGTGAAGTCTGACACACCTAATGCATGATCGTTAAATGTTAACTGTCAATGTAATTGTAATTGTCACTGTGAATTAGGCTGCTTATGAAAATTGTGGAGGAGGCTTATCTCAGCCTGGAAGAAAATAGATATAAATAAGCAGAAAGAAAAGGAAAGTTTTCATGTTAGAAATTGACTTGTACACTTCAATTTGGCAGATACTTCACAGATAGTTAAATAGAACTTCTAAAGAAGAATTTTGGATAATAGTTCAACCTTATGTGCAGTTAACTCTGTATTTAAACTGTGACTCTGTCACTTCTTAAATATCAGGCTGTGTGTGAATCTGTCTATCACTCTATGCCTTACTTTACACATCGTGAAAACAGGGATAAAATATCACCTGTTTTCTGGTATTCTTCTTCATTCAGAAGTGTAAAGTACTTGGTAGAGTATCCAGCATTCATGTAGTTAGAGCTCCCTGAAAGTTAATTATGAATATTGATGGTTATATTTATTTTCAATCCTAAAATTCCAGTCTAACAGCTTCAATATTATATTTTAAATTTTTTTGTCTTTTTGCCTGAGAGGCCATACTATAAAAATTAGGTTCTTTCTTAGTCTTGCCTTAAACATTTATTTTTCATCCCCATCAGCTTACTCTTATGACAGGGTGGCTGGTGATAGTATAAATTTTTGTTTATTTTCTATAGATGGCATACAAGCATGAGTGGAATTCCCAAGATGTATTGACCTTCTGGGACTTGAGCTCTGAAAAAAATGAACTCAGACAAATAATCGCCATATTTAAATTTCTAAAATATTACATCATAGCCAGCACAGTAGAAAAGTCAGGGAGAATTTCATCAGGCCCATTCTAGGATATCATCCGTGAACCCAGAACCTCAGCCCGTCTTATTTATTTATTTTTTCTGCCCCTCTTATTTATATAGTAAACAAACCAAGTTTGGACTACTTTCTTTTAAATACTTAAAATATAAAATGTCTCAGTGCAGACAACATAGTATAATGTTTAGAAGCTCAAACATAGGAGCTAAACTATGTGTAAGTTTTTTCTGGTTCAGCTATTTCTTGCTATGTGGCAATGGGCAAATTAATCTTTCTGTGCCTCAGTTTTATTAAAATGAAAGTAATATTACTATCTCATATGTCTACTAAAAAGACAAAATATGTTAGTATATATGAAGTGCTTAGAATTATGGATGGTTCCTGTAAGCGCTCTGCAGTGTTCTTTAGAATAATTACTACCCTTGTTTGAATGAGACTTCTTCATTGAATCCATTCTGGTTTGAGGGGGGCACTATCCTGTACTGAGAATCAGATAAGGTAGAAAGGAAGAGTGTAATTCTTTGTTATGACACTTTCTGTAGAATCCTCAATTTTTCAAGTGGAAATGAAAAGTCTCGTATACCTGTTTTGTTTTGTGATGCTTAACACAATACCTGAGACTGCACAATTTATAAAGCATAGAAGTTTATGAACTAACATTTCTAAAGGCTGGAAAGTCCAAGAACATTGCTCCAGAATATCCTTGGCATTTGATAAGGGCTCTTTTTCTGCATCATAACACGGCAGAGGGCATCATATTGTAAGACAAAGCAAGTGTGCTAGTTCAGGTCTTTTTCTAAAGCTAATGCCATATGGGGCCCACACTAAAAGCCTCATCCAATCCTCCCCCTGCCAAAAGCTCTTCCTTCAATTACGTTAAGAAATGAATTTGAGGATTAAGTTTCCAACCCACAAACTTTTGGGGAACATATCTATACCATGGAAATAACTTTAACCACCCACACAACTATACATTTTTAAAAATGAAGTAAATAGCTGTCCAACTGATGAAATGAGGCAGTTCTCTACACAACAATTAGCAAATCAAAGAACAAACCCAGCTGTATATTGAAAATTATATTTTGACTCAAGAGTTTTAGGTGCACTATTACTTCAATTGAAATACAAACTACCTTGTTCAAGGAAAGATTTTGCTTCTTCCAATTGCTGAATAGACTTTGTTTTGTGAATTTTGAACTTTTACAAAATCACACTTTTGTTTTGAGTAGTGACTAAAGAGAAGGTTGCTCGATTGTTTTTAAAATGATTACAAGTTGTCTGAAACTGTAGTATGACATGGGAACATACCTCTGTTCAGCTTTCAGTTATTTAACTACCTTTACCATATTTTTCTTCTTTTCTGTTATGTTCTGTATTGCAGCTCTAAGTACCTTTTGAATCCTTGTATGTCATTAACAGACAATTTTTCTCATTGAGTTTATTGGTACATTTTAGGTATACAGTACAGTTACATTCATTATTGGGACCTTGTACCTTTACATGACAGGCCTTGGTTCTCATATTTTCCCCTTGTCCCTGCCCTCCTTTCACCTCCTTCTCCCCTCCCCATTTACAAACACTTTTTTTCCATATTTTTCATTTTCTCATATTTTTTCTTTTCCTTATTATAGATAAGTCTTGTTCATTAAAGAACCATTTCTCACTATTTTTTTTATTTATTCATTTTAAGACCTGGATCTTTTTATAGCTAGCTAGCTGTCTTTTTGTCATTATTTTCTCTCTTACCCTCCTTAAATGCCTACTGAGATGATACATTTTAACTTACATTAATCAAAACCATTCAGTTAGGGTATGTAATTCAAAACCCATGGCATTTTTTTTTCTTAAAAAGTTAAATACCTTTTCAATTCCTTATATCTTAAATTCAGCAGTATTTTAAAATTTATAAAAGTCTCATGATCTGACTTTACCATACCCTTGAGATTATTAACAAAAGCATGTAAGATAAATCTACTGAGATTTACAAGGGTGGCTTGGGGTGGGGGGGCGTCACATGAATTAGCATGTGTCACCATGTCCCTAATGCCTGAGCTGCTCAAGATAGAAATAGCAGCAGTACTTTACTAGAAAGGGAGGCAAAAGTGAGTAAATATGAAGTTATAGAGTTGTTCGGTCTTTGCATTGGTGAATTTATTTTAGAAGTATCCAAAGCCTGAGTATTTACACATATAAAGAGAGAGGAATATTTTCACTGAACAATGCCTAGAAAGCCAGTCTGTAGAGTTTTGCAACACATCCTTAGCTTAAGACTTCTGACAGCTTGAGCATTAATCGGCTTTCTATTGCTAAACAAAATATCTGACACCTTCAACTTAAAGGAGAAGTTTATTTTGACTAAAATTTTCAGTTTTTAGCCCATAGTTAGCTAGGTCCATGGCAGAAATATCATGGTGGGAGGGTGCAGAGTGGAAAGCTGCTCACTTAATGGCACTGGGAGGCAGAGGGTAGGGGAAGAGCCAGAGAGGAAAGAGTTAGGGACCAGATATAGTCCCCAAGGTCATGCTCCCGTGACTCAGTTCCCCTAAAGGGCCATTCACCTACTACTTCTCAGTGGGTTAACCCATTGGTAGTGCTAATGCCTCACGATCAAATCATCTTTCCCAGACTCTTTTAATCTAGTCCAACAAATGATCAAGATTAACTTGCATAAAGTATTGTACTGTGCAAATTGGGGTATAGAGACAGGTGAAGAGAAGCAAAACTCAGCTTGGGAGATATAAACTATAAGAAAAATTCTTTTAGCAAATTGCACAATAAAAAGTCTATAGAAATATTCTCTTGAAGAGATAGATGAGAGATGATAGATGGGTAGATAGATCAATAGATTCCATTGTTGGAAAAAAAAAAAAGAGGACGGAACTAACTGAACACATCAAGTGTTGACTAATATCACATTAGTCGAGGTGATACATAAGTGGAAATTAGAAATTGTTCTCTTTGTATATTACATGGGATAGAAATGACCCATGTTACATCTTTTGCTAATCTTCCAGATGAATTTTAGCAGAATATTCCCAAACATATATATAATATAAATGTATAAATTCATTTATATTAATTTAAGTCATTAGTATCACTCACTAGGGATAAGAGAATATTACAAAGATAGTCAAATATGTTCTTGGATAAAGCTGAATATTTTAAGCAGCTAAATACCATGACTTTGCCCAGGTATATGAGTGTACCCAAATTACCCCTAATTTTCACAGGCATGCTTTCTCAGAAAGCTTGACTAACTAAACAAAGGAGTGTGGATTTTTATTCGTACTTCTCTCCTCCCTAAGGAGCCTTGATGGTGTTTAAAGTATATATACAATATTTTTTAATAAAATAAAGCTAGCAATAGAAAATGAGAGCCATAGAAACAATAAGGAACATGTTCTCATTTGGACAATTATTAAAGATACTCTACTGCTGCTGCCCTTTTGCCTAGAGATTTCTGGTAGCAGCCAAGAAATAGAGACATTATCAGACACTCATGCATGGAGTAAACATGCATGGAGGGCATTGAGAAAATTAGCCTCACATAGAGTTTTTTCAACAAATTCAATTAATTTTATAAGATTTTTCTGTAAACAGGCTTTGACAAAACCAAAGCAAAATCTGAATTTTTGAACATAATTTTTCCATGGGGAAGTAAAAGGAGAAAGGAAGGAAAGTTACTTAATATATTCCATGTATGCAGACTTCAAAATAGAAGTAGACTTCCAAAGTGAAGGACATGAATCATGATTCAAATTGAGTTTCTATATACTTTTTTCATTAGAGAAGAATTTAGAATACCTTAATATAAACTTTGGACTACAGCTATCAAATATACAGTGAGCTAAGTTTAAAAAAAAAAAGAGAGAGAAATGCAAGAATGTCTCAAACTAGATTTCAGAGCTGGAAAACTCAGAACCATAGATTCTAATCTTGTTACATGATCCACAGTCACATCTGTTTGGTTCTGTAAAGATGACTTTATCTGTGCCTGTGTTCATTTAGGAAAAGATATCTACAAGTTCACTTTTCCCTTCTTTCAACTAGCACCCAAAATTGCCAAACTGGCTGTGAAACCTGGTCTGAAATTGTTGGGAAAGGGAATGTGGTTGATCTATTTTGGATCAGGTCTCCCTACTTAATTCAGTTCATATGACTAGGTGCCAGAGACAGCAAGAACAATCTTCCAAAGCCATACCCTGTAGGTGGAGGCAGTTTTCAGAGAAAGGATAAACAGATATTTCAGAAGATGCTGATTAAAGATTCTGAGGTTAGTCTTTAATGAGGACTTAAAATGTGAATATTCTATTTTCACAGCAATACATGACGCAAATTTTATAAAAAGAAGGTGAATATAGATACAAAAATCTTTCTACTATAAAAATCAAGCCCAGCCAATATTTTTGTCAAGGAAACAATAAAACTTCCACATTTGCACTGAAATTGGGCTCCAGACAAAGCAAAGATTGTCCTTAGGAAGCAGATTTTACCCTAGTTACAGAATTAAACATACTCTAGATTGAGAGCTGACAGTCTTGTACCACAGGATACCATGAAAACAGACAATTCTCGCCTGGAAATTTTTTAAAGCAAGTGATTCATGTCATAAAAAACAAAAACAAACAAACAAAAAACCTGAAGAGAAGTCATACTCTCTAGAAGAAATTATGTTAAACTGCATAACTTTTTTCACTAGGTGTGTTTCTTGTATACAACATATTGTTGGATTTTGCTTCTTATTCCATTTTGCCAGTCTATTTCTCTTGATTGGTGAGTTGAGGCCATTGACATTGCTGATTATAACTGATATGTACTGACATATTATTGACATGTTATTGGCCTTTTGTTGACTCTTTTTACTTTTTCACCTTCTCCTTTTAATTTCTTGCCTTGCCTATTTGATTTGCTCTGTTGGGAAGTCCATAGACTGAAAGTGAAAAGATAGAAAACAATTCTCCATGTGTCAGGAGCCCAGAAAACAAACAGGGGTAGCAATCTTATATGCAGACAAAGTAAATTTCAAACCAAAACTGAATCTAGTATTATTGATGTAGGACGGTACTGTATCATACCTCTGTGACTGTAAAATATCTAGTACCTGCTTTATGATACATAGTAGGGACCGTGCTTTATCAGAGCTACATTTAATGATATTACTCTAGAATGTTCTCTTTCCAGATGATGATTAAGAGGCTAATAGAAAAAATGGTGCCAGGTACCACAGCAGCAACAGAACTTTGCTGTTGTCTGGATATTATTCTTTTCTTTGTTTTTTGATTTTTTTTTCAATGGAATGTGCTGAATGTCTATAATTTTGTTCAGATGACTGCAGAACCTCGAAAAGCTGTTGCTGCTGTCGATGCATAACATACTATTATTAGTCTATATATATATATATATATATACACATACACATATACACATACATATATACACATATATATACATATATACACATACATATACATACATATGTATACATACATACATATATACATATACATATATATACATACATATATATATATATACACACACACACATATATATAAATTGAATTTTGGGAAACTTTAACGGTGCTGCCAACTTTGGAAAAAGTCATCCCAGTTTACTGTGTTGAGTTGGCATTGTACAGAAATGGACAGCCATATTTGTCTAGAAATGTTAATTTATTTTTATTTTTATTTTTTTCCATGTGTACAGGGGTAACACATCATACTAAATATGTAAGGTCATATCTACGTGGGTTTGATTACAGAAACTAATAAAGTATTCTCTAAATAATGAAAAAAAGAATAAGATAAGACTATAAGAGCGAGAAGCAATTTAAATATGTTCAGGGACCATTTTCATCTCCAGAATTAAGGATTATTTTGATGTTACATCATTGCCTTTTCTCTTTTACTTTCCTTTTTAGTTTTATTTTAGGATTCCCTATTTTTAATGTTCATACAGAGATTTCTTTAACTGAAATACCGAATAGTTTCTTTGGTGTGAAAAACTATAATAGTACACAGGATCCTAATGAGATAATTAATAATGTGAAATAGGAAGTAAGGGGCTAAAGGTGTAAGGAAAGTGGGAAGGGTGGCGGAAAGGTAATAAGGGAGAAAAAAAATATGAGAAACTGAAAAAATGGAAATAAAGTGTCTGTAAATGGGGAGGGGAGGAGGGGGTGAAGGGAGGGCAGGGACAAGGGGAAAAATGAGAATCAAGACCTATTATGTAAAGGTACAGAATCCCAATGATGAATGTAATTGTATTGTATACCTAGATTGTACCAATAACCTCAATAGAAAGAGAAAAAAATAAAAAAATAAAAAAAATTGGAATGAGAAAAAAAAAACTGCATAACTTTGCAGCATGCATTTCTGGATAAACAGTGGGAAGTAGGCTTACATAAAATGGAAACAGCTTCTCTTGTTGTGTAGAGTTGTGATCAATTGGCTTTCATCTGCCAAAGAAAATGATTTTAGTTTTGTTAAAGTTAGGGATGCTCAATTTTTTCTGATAGCATTTGGAATAGCCAAATTTTTTGTGTCTTGAAATCAATTCTAGTTTTTGAAAAACTAAACCCATATTAACATCTAAGGAGAGGTTTTCTTTCTATCTGCCATATTAGCAAATACCCAGTGTGTCTAAAATCAATATTATATCATGAAGATAATAATTTTAATATGAATAAATAAAACATTATTCCAGTTTATATTACATGACATTGTGAATAGATATGTCAGGAAAAATTCTCCCTTAGTTTATTTTTGAAGGAATATTTATTCCCCCATCCATGTAGAACACACTATTAAGCTCCTT
Source organism: Fukomys damarensis (assembly GCF_012274545.1). Classification (NCBI taxonomy): domain Eukaryota; kingdom Metazoa; phylum Chordata; class Mammalia; order Rodentia; family Bathyergidae; genus Fukomys; species Fukomys damarensis. The sequence continues at coordinate 42,085,837 of NW_022900936.1, forward strand.
CTTTTCTTCTCTCTCTCTCTCTCTCTCTCTCTCTCTCTCTCTCTCTCTCTTTTCTAGTACTGGGGATCAAACCCAGAGCCTTGTACAGGCTAGAGAAGCACTGTACCACTGAGGTGCGTGTTCAACCCTTAAGCCTCACATTAAGTGAACTTGACTCTATAGGCTGGAGAGTAAAAACTTAGTAAAAGACCAATATGTGAGCAGGGCATATTGACACATGCATGTAATCCCAGCAATCAGGAGGCTGAGGCAGGAGGATCGCTGTGAGTTTGAGAACAGCCTGGGCTACGTAATGAGTTCCAGGTCAGTTTCAACTACATAGTGAGACCCTATCTCAAAAAAACCAAAAAACAAAAACAAAAGATCAATATGTGCAGCAAATGATCTTATTTTCATTGTTTTCTCAAAATGATCTTATTTTCTTAATAGTATTAAGTAGTAGGGTGACACTAGGCATAAAACTATTTTGCTTCAAATTTGAAATATTTAACTTAGAGGATTCATGCACAAGGTGTGAAGAAAAGCATCATGTAAACAATTGAGGGGAGGCAGAAAATTGATAAAGCAGTTTTGTGGTACCATAGGGTTTTCCCTTTTAAAATTAGTGTGGGATCTCTTTGAATTTCTCCAAAGCTGATTCCAGTGTTTGCTTGGTGATTGTGTATAGTTTGACATTTTTCCAAAGAGGTTATGAACAATTATCCAAAAACACCCATGGGACTTATTTACTTTAAGGCTAATAAAATACATGTTAGCATGAAGCAGTAGAAAGGCCCCTGTTAGATGCCTAGGTGCTAAATTATTTGAGACAATATGCTTGGGTTCATGCAGTTAACAAGAATTGACTCCCTCACACTGATGATTTATCTGGGCCTCATTTAATACTATTATGGAAGCCATAATCTGCCTTATCAACTGTAAAAATTAAGTAAAAGCCTTACATAGGTTTTATCTTGCTTTAGTATATTGTTGGTAATGTTTATAATTAGATGAGTTTGAATTCAACTGATTCTTTCACATTTTGATTTTAACAGGCTGTCTTGTTAAACCTGCCAGAAATGATGTCTGCTCATTTGTTTTTATTTTTATTTTTGTTTTTATATCCCTATACTTTTTATAAATTAATATGAGATCCATTAAATACAAGACAGGACTGATTTCCTTCTTGAAACTATCATTCTATTAAAAAGAACATAAATTAGAGACTCTTGACAGAATATTTAATATTATTTTTGAATGGTAAAACATTTCCACTCCATTTTACCTTACCCTTCCAGTCCCATCCATCTAGCTTTAGTTAAAGCGACAGAGGAAGCTATGTTCAGCATTAAAATACAAATGAAATAATAAAGTTACATAGAAAATCTTCAGCTCAAGCAACATAGTAAACAATGAGTCATTACTAATATGGAGTTTTAAAATATAAAGAAACGTTTATTCCCCAACTGCTCTGCTCATAGTAAGACACACATACAACCAAATTCTTTCGACTCTTAGTTTATTATAGGGCTCTCAATTTTAACTGAGAAAAACTCAGCTGGTTCAATAAAAAGTGGGATTTTATTGCTCATGCATCTGAAAAGTTAATGGTAATTATGAGATTTGAACTAAATCCAAGGTATCCAACTGGGTCATCGATAATTTCTGTCTTGATTCTATCTTCTTCTTTGTTGAACTTATCACAGAGTCTTCTCATGATTTTTTTAACATTTTATACCTCCATTAAAATTGCAATTATGTGTAAACTAATATCTCCTTCTACTCTACTCTTAGAACTAATTATTAATAGTACCTTAAGGAAAACACAAGCACACTGGTGTTACTATAAATTTTCCAATCTATTCGTTCCCTATCCCTCCCACATTTTCTTGTGCACTTTGGCCTATGTCTCAGATACCTCAAAGTATATGCAGACACTGTTTGAAAATGCCACGCTTTTTGGTACCTCTGCACTATTTGTCATACTGTATCTTCAAACTAGAATGTCCCAGTCACCTCAAAACTGTGTGACTTGCAAATTTCTCCTGCTCACTCCAGGTTTAGCCTAAGAATCACCTACTTTACAAATCATCCTGCACTTCTTTCTGTCTTCATTCTCTCATGCTTTGCCCATACCTACATTTTAGAAATAATCTCCCCATATTATAATTAAAGCTTATATATCTGCCAGTGTCACTAAAGAAAGTCCTGTGGTGGGCCGGGGACTTAGCTCTGTGGTTCCAGTGCCTGCCTTGCAAGCACAAGGGCTGGAGTTCAATCCCCAGTACAAAAAAGAAAAAAAAAAAAAAAAAAAGAACAAAGTCCTGTGGTGATGAGGAAATAGGCATTCGTTTTCATCTCCCCAAGCTCTATGTCTTTGTAGGACATTCTCAAAGATGAATATTTTTGTTACTTCTGAGTGAAAAGAGGATCAATCAATGAACAAGAATTTCCTGAAGAACTCTTCTAGAACTTATTCTAAATAAGGCAATATATTTTAAATTGAAATTACTTTATTTAAACATTTTCTGTGAAAAATAGAATGCAATTAAATTTATTAACCTTATGATTGTAATCTCTAATGTTTATACATTCAATTATAAAACCATATACGTCAAGCCACAGTACCTATTATATTAAGAAGTAATAATCTCAAGTACATAGATTTGCTTATCAATATACAGATACTCTTAATATTATGGCACATGATGAATAGTATTTGAACGTGAAAATCATGGGTTTCAGGCCAGTGATCTGGGGAATGTGTGAAATTTGTAAAGAAATCCTATTCTATATTAAAAAGTAATAGAACATGTATGTATGCATGTATGTATGTACATATGTATGTATGAAAATAAATATTTCAATTGCAATAATGTTCTCAAAGACCTATATAAACTGCCATTAACAGCATGAAATGTTGACAATTACAAGTTAAATCCTTCACATTTAGAATGTTGACAGTAGTTCTAATTATTTAGGTGCTTTAATCACATGTTTTTTAATTTTTGAAATTTTTCACTGAAGCCTACCTAAGTCAGGACATCTTAATCACTCCTTAATGAACAAAAGCTTCTCTTGAAGAAAAAGGAAGGAGAAGGGAGAGGAGGGAAGAGGAGGGAAAGGAAAAGAGCGAAGTTTATCCTGTTACACATCTGCTTCTGCTTCTACCTCTACATCAAGTTGTTCCAAACTCACATTTTCCAGTTATCTCTGTAATCTGGAATTTTTATCAGATAAGTGAATTGAGGTAATCAAGAAAAGTGAATCTTGCTATCTATAGTGTTCCAGTGCAGCCCCAGGCTGACCTATTGAATCCCATTTGTGGAAGTAGTGCCAAGTAGAAGAGACACAGCTGTGTGAAATCATTTTGAACAACCTAGTCACCATTAAGTTTTCTGCTTCAACCAGATGACTGTAAGGTTTCTATCAGCTTAAAATTCATTATTAAAGATAGCCCCTTTAATAAACAGTGTTGGAAAAACTGGATTTCACCTTGTCACAGATTAAAATTAGACCCGTATCTTTTACCAGGCACTAAACTAAAATTCAAGTGGAATAAAAATATAAATATTAAAGCAGAAACACTAAACTTGCTGGAGGATAAGTTGTGTAGTACTCTTGAAGACATTAGCATAGGAAAAGACTTTATGAACAAATCCTCAGTAGCATGGGAATTAGCAGAAAGAATCAACAACTGGGATCTCATCTTTTTAAAAAGCTTCTGCACTGCCAAAGAAAGCACAAGCAGAGCTAAGATACAACCCACAATACAGGAAAAAAAAAATTATCAGTTGTTCCTCAGACAAAGGTCTACTATCTACAATATATAAAGAACTCAAAAAAAAAATCACAATCCCCAAATATAAAGACCCAATTCAAAAATGGGCACCTGAATTGAACAGACATTTCTCAGATAAAGAAGTAAAAGCAGAAAATAAATACATGAAAAAATGTTCCACATCACTGGTCATTCAAGAGATGCAGATGGAAATAACACTGAGATTCCACCTCACCCAAGAAAGAGTGTTTGCTATCAAGAAATCAAACAAGATCTGTCATGTAAGGTACAAGATCCTGATGATGAATGTAATTGTACTGTATACTTAAAAAGTACCAACAAACTCAACAACAACAAAAAAATCAACCAATAACAAATGCTGTTGGGGTTGCAGGGAGATAGGAACCCTTCTTCATTGTTGGTGGGAGTGCAGACTGGTGCAACCACTGTGGAAATCAATATGGAGATACCTTAAACAACAGGATTAGAAGTCCCATTTGACCCAGCTATTCCCCTGCTGGGTATCTTTCCAAAAGAATTAAAATAATCTTACCACAGTGATATATGCTCACCCATGTTTATAGTGACACAGTTTTTAATAGCTACAACCTGGAAACAGCCCAATTGCCCATCAATTGGAGAATGGATAATAAGATGATTTTTTTAATAAGATGCAATACTACTCAGACAATAAAATGGAATAGTACTCAAACAATAAAGAGTGAGAAACTAGAGACATTTATATCTAAGTGGCCATACTCTCACATGAAATTAATAAATTACACATGTGTAAGTACTGAATAGTTTTTCTGGCATGAAAAAGTAGAAGAGTAAATAAGGATTAAAATGTATAATTGATATCGTGTAATAGGAAGAAAAGTCTAAAAGATTAGAGGAAGTAGGAGAGGTAGGGGAAAGATAAAAAGGGAAAAGAAAACATTTGTGAGAAGGAAAAACATGGAAACAATATTTTTCAAATAGGGAAACTTGGAGGGGCTGAGGAGAGGGCTGCGGAATGGGGGAAAATAACCCGATAAGTCATGTGTAGGTACAAGATCCCAATGATGAATGTAGCTGTGTTGTAGACCTAATGTGTACCAGTAAATTTAATAAAGACTAGAAAATAATAAAATTCAGTAATCAACTTATGTGAGTGGAACAGAGACTCTCTTGTCATTCTGTCTTTGATTTCTAATTTTAGGGATAGTTTCACTGTTTGTAGATGGTACAGATATTGAATGACCTTAAAAGAAAGATGTCAGTAAATATTATGTTTATACATTTTTCCTCTAAATTTATATTTCATTTAATGTTATAGCAGGGATATTTAGGGAAAAATTTAATTAACTATTTTCTACTAACTTGTCACTAAACATTCAATCCCAGAATATGAATATGTAAGGAATCATTTGTGAAAGTTAGATTTGTTTAACATTGCCACGTAAATTAAAGAAGAAAACTGTTACTTATTGGGAGAGATTTAATCTTTATGTCTAATATTTGAAATGAATTTTTATCTCTTTTTCACAAGCAACATACATTTAATACGTATACTGTATAAGGTACTATGTTAATCCCTTGTTATGCAGAAAGATGAAAGTTATCATTTTTTTCCCTAAAAAAGCTCAAGTGTAGTTGAAATGTGCCAAACAACTGATGCCTTTGAAAAATAAATCATTTTTTATGAAGTTTTCACCCAGGAGTTTAGTCTCAAAAGCATCATTTTTATAATTTTTGCATGTTTTAAAAAGAAATGTTTTTCTAATCAGGCCTTCACAAAGTTCCACCCTTTAAAATATATTGTACTTAATATTTTTTGGGGGGTTCAGCTTTAATTGAATTTATTGGTACATTTTAGGGATACAGTGCAGTTACATTCATTGTTGGGATCTTGTACCTCTACATGACAAGTCTTGATTCTCATTGTACTTAATATTTTAAAAATTAACTTTGGATGGTCATGTAAGTGTACTGAATTATTACAGTAAATCTTCTGCTACTCTGATGTTTTTAGGGCTGTTTATCTTAAATTTCTGAATGCTGACTAGTATGCATCTTGCAATTTTTGTCTTATATTCATCTTACCTCACATTTCTTTTTTTTTGGGGGGGTTAGTATGAGACAGGGTCTCACTATGTAGTTAAGACTGACCTGGAACTCACTATGTAGCCCAGGCTGGTCTAGAACTCACAGCGATCCTCCTGCCTCAGCCAGCTGATTGATGGGATTACAGGCGTGTGCCACTATATGACTTCCATTTCATTCTTTATTCATAAATTGGCAGTACATAATGATAGTATTTAACATGGGGATTTGCTCTGTGTATATAATGCATCCTAAATTTTTGTCCCCTATGCCTCCCCTCCCTCCCTGCTCCTTCCAACCCTTAGCCCTCTTTCCATTTACAAAAGCTCTTTTTTCTCTTCAATTCTTTTTCTTTCCACCACCATTCCCTGTCCTACCTCCCGACCTCTGTCTCTTGTTCCTCCATCCATGTGAAAAAGATCTCCCTACTTCTTATTTGTCTATCTTTTAATTTGATGTAGATAGGTAGGTAGATATGTGATAGATAGATAGATAGATAGAGATAGATAGATAGATAGATAGATAGATAGATAGATAGATAGATAGATAGATAGATATTTTGGGTTTCTCATATAAGAGAAACCACACAACTTAGTCTTACATTTCTGACATTTAATATTTTGGTCTTAAGATAAAACAATTTACCCGCCAATGGCTCATTGTGAATAAACACCCTATTTTCTTTATCCCTTCATTTGTTAATGAGCATATAGACCATTTCCAAGATTCAACTATTATTAATTGTCCTGCTATAAACATGGTTATGCATTTATCCCTGTTAAAACAAAAGCAAGTAATCTTCTTGAAGACATAGGCACAGGCAAATCTTTCTATCAGGAATCAACAAATGGGACCATATTGATTTAAAAATATTTTAAATTTATTTTTAATTGATTAAAAATATTTACCTGGGGATTTAGCTCAATGTTGCCACCACCTGTCTTGCAAGCGAAAGGTTCCAAGTTCAATCCCTGGTCCAAAAAAAAAAAAAGCTGTTCACATTGGTGGGAGTGTAAGGAGTGGCTCTTACCTGTTGGTTTTCCTTGGAGTGTGCACTTTTATTCAGCTCTTTTTCTTTAGATATCTCCTCCACTACAACCTAACTTCTAATCTATTGCTACTGCACTCTCTTATGTGCTTTATTATGGAGTAAACTGTGCATTCTTGATATGTGAACACAAGTTAGATTATATGTCTGTTTAGAATATCTTTTCTTATTTTTTAAAATCTTACCTGCTATTGTTCAACTGCATTTCATATATGTGATATGTACTTGAATGACAATAGCAGTGAGAATTAGAAAGAATGGTGATGAAGCTTAGAGATACTTGAAAGATAGGAGTGACAGAAGCCATGATCACTGGGAAAGCAGAGGAAAGAATTATGTGAAGGCTGACTTTAAAATTGTGTGTGTAGACATCTTGGAAAATGGTATGCCCACTAGGAAGGGATGATTTTACTCTCCAGACAATGGAAAAGATTCTGAACATTCTTAAATGTTATTTGGAAAATAATTGTCGAACCACCTGATGTGAGAAGGATTGAGAAGAGGCACTATAGAAAGGTAACTCAATTGAAAATCAGAAAACTTGTTTGTCTAATGGTGTTGGGCTGTAGCTTGTTATTAGACTGTGCTAATAGTGGTGAACACAGGATTATACAATGGATGATGGAAAAGTTTACTTGGGACTCACAGTTGTAGAAATATCAAAGATGATGTCATGCTTTTAAGACCATGTGGCCAACATAAAATCCTCTTTAAAGTTAGAAGAATATTTTCGTCTAGGAGAAACATTCCCTTAGTTTTTATGTGTATCTCTTATTGCTCTTTACCTGAGCATGTGGTGTTGAGACTGTTCAGATTAAATAGTATCCATTATATGTTGTTGTGTGTATCTTGTAAGATTTTGCAAAAGGTTTCTTTGCTGTGTGTCTTATGATATATGACCCAAGAGGACAATTTTCCTGTTTGCCTGCCAAGAAACTTTAGAAGTGATTTGTCCACTCACTACTGATAATCAATTTCTTTGCTGAGAGGTTATACAAAAATATATAATTTTGGTAAAATGATGAAGACTATTTACTTCACTGGGTAGCATTTTTAAAAATGTTTCATTCAACAATCAGGTAACTGCTATCTACAATAACTTTTAAAAATAGTTCATAACAAAAAAGAGTTAACTTTACAAAGCTATTTTATAGAAAATAAGACAGAAAAAAAATATTTTACTTTGAAATGTAAATATCAACTAGAATAATCTTAATTACAGATAGGGATACAAAATCACATGCCTCCACAGAAGAAAGCTCTGGTTAAAAATAGCCAAATTGCTTTTTTTTTTTTTTACACACTTTCTTAAAGACATGATATCTATTTTTTTGTTAAGTATTTTTATTCCAAGTAAACAATCTCACTTTTTTGCCTCTAAATAGAAGCAACTAAAGCAAATCTCACTTGATAATGTCATTCTAACTTATGCCAAGCATTGGTGAGGTGATAAATCCTTGCATAGTAACAACTTTGTAGACATTTTTTGGACAATTGCTTCTTCTTAAGAAAAATGCCTTTTTTGTACCAAATAGATCATTTTGATATGCTTGTCTTTTTAAAAAGAATCCAACCTCTTTTATTAAACAATTCTAATTGTCATTTCCGATCAGTCATAAATACGTTTCAGTTCTTGCCATGGACTTCACTATGTTTTTTAAAAATAAGAACCAGTAAACTGTCTCTATTGGCATTGTTTATGAGATTAAGTCATGGGGACATTTTATCCTGCAAAACTAATCAGAAATAATGGCTTCCTCAGGATTGAAAAAATTAGTGGATAGTGCTACAGACAAGTACTGGAGGGATGTAGATAGGTAGATAGATAAATATATAATCCATTTGATATATAACAAAAGTTGTCTAAGAGTCTATTGAAATGAATCAAAGTACTTGCAGCTGTAGAAAGAACATAACTTTCTTTCTCCTCCTCCTTTTCAACACATTACATATATTTTCCTAACTATTCCATGCTGTTCAGTTCACAGTATCTCTACCTGTCTTACTTGTCACTGTATCCCTGGTGTTTAGTTTAGTCTGTGGCATGTAATAGATGCTCAATAAATATTCATTCAATTAATTCATTCTTAACCATAAGTTCATATTCTTGAGCTTAACCTACTTAGTTTGGTAAAGAGTTGAAGTATAGTAGCTGCTGTTTCACAGGAAATGTTGTACACAATAAGTGAATTCTTCTGATTAATGTTATATACACTCTCTTCATTTTCATTGCTACATTTGAGGAAATTTTCCTCATATTAAGGGAAAGATAGGGATGTAGATTACTCTTACAATGATCTAGCTTTTTCTTACCAAAATCATCCAGTGCAAATAACTATCTAGTTCATTCACTTAAAGAAATATTTATTAAGATTGTACCTTGTATCAAGCCCCATAGGCCAGACACTATATTAGTTTGTTAGGATTATTGTAGCAAATTATGACAAACTAGGTGGAATAAACAATGGAACAGTTTTGAAGGCCAGAACATGCTCCCTTCAAAGGTTCTAAGGGAGGGAGAATCCTTCCTTGTCTCTTTCAGTTTCTCGTGTCTCCAGACATTCTTCAACTTTTGACTCCGTGAGACCAATCTTTGCCTCTGCCTTCACATGGTCTTCTCCTCTTTGTCTTATAAATATGCTTGGATTTAGGACCAAGTGTATAATCCAGCATGTCTGAGATTTTAATTTACATGTGTAAATTCCCTGTTTTGAGGGAATGGAGAGTGAATATCACCATTCAACTCACTATAGACAACACAATGAATACATGTCCTCCCCTAATGGAATTTGAATTCCAGCAGAAGAGACAGGTTATTAAAAAAAAGTACTATGTGTCCATTAGTAGTCTGATTTGTCTTTGATATTTCATAAATGTATATAAAGGAAACCCCTAAAAGCCAATAGTATTATATGTGTGTTTGCATGTATATATATGAATCTCATCTAAGAAATGGCCGCATTTAACATAGCCACATACATTGATGTGAAACAAAAGAGCTTAATGGACACATAGTGCAAGATGTTATAAAAGAAAATAATGTTAAAGTAAGACCAAAACTGATGTCATCACTGAAATTAACAATTTTTAATATGTTCATATTTTAATTTACAATGGAAATTTATGTTCCAAAACTGGAAACCCATAGTACTTGTGTAAAGCGTGGATGATTTTAAATGTGATTTTATTTTGATGATGTTTTAAATTTTAAAGTCACATTTTATTCTGATCAGAATTTTTACCAAGATATTGAGCTTTTGTTTTTTGAAACTAGTTTGTCATAACATATTGTGCATAATAACAGTATTTATTTTGTAGGACTATTGTGAATGTGTAGATTTATGTTTACTCCTAAGGGAACAATTATTTATAAAATAACATTAAATCCAGTATTAGCTGCCCGTTTCAGACACTTAATACTTGCAGAGATCCATGTTACATTTACCACGCTGAAGTTTTTGTTTTTAAAGAATCACCCTTATTGTTGAAAGTAAATGTACTCTTAGGGTGTGAATATTAGTTCCAATAAGCATGTGAGTATATTAAGGTGGTGGTGTTGGGAACATAATCTTGATTCCATTGGGAATCTTAGATTTTTGCAAATTTATTGGGAAAATAGTTTTTCCTGTACTGCTGAAGTTTCTTTCTGGTAAACAGTATCTTTCTAAAAGAAAAAGCATGAAGCAGAAATTGAGGTGAGTATACAGCATGTCCTCAAATGACCAGCATTGTATTCATGAATACTGTGTATCTTACAGTGAACAATGTGAAAGCTGTTCATTTTTCAATCTGAAGTAAAATACTTTCAAGAACTTAAAAAAAGTACTTTCAATAAACTGTGATTGCCTTCTTCTGTAGAAATAATTAAAAGGTCTATGGGAATATCAGTATGGTGACCTAACCCAATAAACATCTAGAAATGAAGTTTCTAGATGGTATTACACTCATAAAGGAGGATTAAAGAGGAATTGACCATTAGAGAAAGTTTGGCTCAGTCAAAGTACTAAAAAAAATTCAGTGTGGTTACAGAATGATGTGATAGGACAGGACGCATATGGGAGAAGCATTTGTAGATAACCTTATTAACAAAGTGAAGGATGCTGGAGTTCACTGTGAGGTAAAGTCAGAGCTCTGTGAGGGACAAATACTAACATGATGAAGGCAGATATCCATCAGGACCAAGGGCTGCAGCATAGGTCCTGGGTGTCTCCCTTATTTTCATGTGGGAAATCCTACTCCTTCCAAATCTTGTGGCCAGTAGCATAATAAAATTACTCTAAATGATGAGAAGACTATTTAGTTCAACATTCATACATTGCTGATACAAAAGCAAGGTCATATAAGGCTATGACTGTGCTAGGAGAACTAAAGATCTGAGTGTAAAAAGATTGAGTGGTGACTCAAATCCAGCCAATAGCATGGTCTTAGAGAAAGGGAAGTCAGAGTCAAATTGCCAGCTTTCCGTGTGCAATATGTGTGGACTTAGGTGAGTGATGTAGACCTTTACGCTAGGAGTGATAGCATCTATATGCCAAACCCTTCTGATAATGAATTTCGAGCTCTATGAATTGTGCTAGGAATATAGTTTACAATTAAATAAATCATGGAAGTTGTTGATAAAGATGATGATATTCTTGATATTTTTCCAATCCTTCCGGCCGCATCATGGGTATGTCATTAAATAGTCTCATTTTCAATTGACCAGTTATTTGTATGCTTTTTTCTCTCACAGGAGTATTTAGCATCTTTAGTATATAAATCTAAGAAACAATTATATAGAAATGTATACTTTTCAAAAATGTCACAATTTAATATTTACTTGTCCAATTAAAATTTTAAAGAAAGGTTAATTTGTGTGAAAGAAGACATTACTAAAAGCAACAGTGTAATAATTTTTGAAGGCAACAAAATTTTCTATAAAAATGTATTATGATTTTCGAAGGGCACTGAATTATATAATCTTATTTCCCACATGCACTTTGAATATATGGTCTCAATACATTACTAGCTACCTAACTACTGTGAAAATGCATGTTCCAGGTGTAAAACTGTTGGACTATATTATATATTTTATAAACATAAAAGTTGTTATGTAAACAATGTCTTCTTTTTTAAATGCCATCTTCTAATCTTCAAATTTTAATAATGTTTTTTATAGCATCAGTTTTTCAGAATTTGTTATTTAATAATCTTCAATGAGAAAATATTACATTTTTTTTAGCATAGCATTAATTCCCAAGATATCAGTGCTATTTTGAAGACTAGGAAATTCAGTTACAACCTAATAAAAGAGGATCAGTACATTACTGATTGGATAAGATGCAGCTATTTAAACTTGTCTCTGCATAGAATATAAGCTAAAACTCAACACTGTAATAGACTGCCTGAAAATATCTTGATTAAATCATAGTGACAAAAATGTAATTCCAAGGTTTAATACATTTCTTTTACTGAAAATGATTTGTTTTTATTTACATTTAAGTTTTTTTAAGTCTCTTTGCTGTGACTGATTTCCTACTGACTCAAAAATCAATTCATTTAAGGTTCATATATTTTCTAGTAGATGTGTCATTTTCATGAGAATGTTATTTATTGTTCTGGGTATATATTTACAGATAGCACTGCATTCTTAACAATTATGTAGTACATATGTACTTAAATAGTACATACCTAATTCCCAGAAAAAGACCTGTTTCTATGGAAGCCTTAAAATACATAAGTTTAATAAATTTTATGGCACAAAATTATATGGTTTGGTTTTTGGGTATATGCAGAGTACAACAAAAACTTATATTTGCACTTCAGCACTTTGTTGTACTAATAAATGTCTGGAAATTAATGGTCACCACTTTGATTACCTCTTGCAATTGTAGAAGTCAAAGGAAACTTCAACTTATCTCATGGTAATACTTTTAATATTAAAATATTTATACAATTTTTTTCCTGATGTGTACATTTTTGGGCAGACTATTTTCTTTGATTCAGTTTTCTCTCTGCTTAATGAGTCAATGGATGTTATCTGTAGCAGTTCTGGCAAAGCTAGAGCACACACTGCTACAGTGGGCTGTTTATATCACTGAAAGCTCTGAAAAGTTTGCCATCACTGTTCTATAGCAATCAGAACTTTAATATAGGCTTTGTTCAACTTAAGAGGTATTAAAAGATCTTAGTGATTTAATATTATAGAATATTGGCATTAAGCTATTATTATGAGCTACAGTATAAAAAGAGAAAATAAAGCAAAATTTTGGTTCTAGATCGTGAGCAAGTTCTTCAACTTCTCTGTTCTTCTGTTCCCTTACCTGTGTTCTGAATCAATTTTCATTCTAGCCAATAAAAATTATATCTCATTAAAGATTTAGCAATGCAGAAATCAAGAAATACTAATAACTTAAATTAATTCATATAGTTTTTTAAATTCTTGGAAGATTAGTGAAATGTGCAGCTATTGAAGATTTGATACTTTTTTTTTTTTTGCATAGCATGTACTATGTCCTGAGCTTTATCTTTGATCTCCATATATATATATACACACACATACACACACACACACACACACACATATATATATATATATATGTATATATATTCACACACACACACACATATATACACAAACACACACACAATTAGTCAATGAACAATGTAATGTGTTGTTTTCATGTTATCTGGCCTTTTCTTTCTAAAAAGCTGAAGCTTTAAAAATGTCATTTTTCATATTACTGCTTAATATCTAAGCACCTGCTATATCTGTCCTGCTGTGTAGCTGAGAATTTGGAACTTTAATGTTTGAATTTAGTTCACTGAAATCTATGGAAAATCATTCTTAACAGACACCAAACTGTAAAGTTTTTTTTATTGGCCAAGTTGTTTCAGAGGAAGTATAATGAGCAATTATGTAAAACAAAGTCTGTTAGTCTATTTGCTAATTTCATTTTGCAACACATAATCTTAAAGTGTAAGGTATCAAGATTCTGTTTCTTATATTTTTGTAAGAAAGAAAGGTTTATATTGTGCATAACTGCAGTTATTACACAGAGCGTATTTATTTTAGGTTAGCATCCTATGTACCAAGTACTGAAATAAAGGCCAAATATGTTGGGTTTTTGTTTTCCCTATGTTGTAACATAAATTGGGCAGCAAAATGTCACCGGGGAAATTTTAATACGACGTCTGTGTTTCAGCTTCTGACATGGCGGCAGAACAAGGGCAGATTCTCGTGATAGCCACTGCAGCCGTTGGGGGATTCACTCTCCTCGTCATCCTCACTTTGTTCTTCTTAATCACTGGGAGGTAACTGAAACATACCAGATTTTTCCACGATCTGTGAACAACTACTCTTTATACACTGTGTATTCAAATGCTCTAAATTTAATAAAGCATGTCTGAATTTAATAAAGCAGAGAGGGATGTTGGTGGATTCTGGGCTGACAGTTAACTTTACACTGAAGTGTAAGCCCATATTAGTCATAGATATCAGCAAGTCCCTGCAATGGAAGCATCAAACATTTGGCAAGTGTTATTTGAAAACTACGAATCAAAATTTTGGTATCAATTAATTGATTCTGAGTTTTTCTTTTCTGTAATCAGATTATACAATGAAAAAGACTTCTTAGAAAAAATAGGACAAGTTATATTAAATCTTTAAGAACAGTATTATAGAAAGTGTTTTTATCAATTAAATATTGAAATTCTCCACATTAGAATTTGATTAATTGGTTTTATAAATCTGGTATTTCACCACATTAGGTTAATATGTATGAAATTTCAAACTAATGACAAATTCAACTGAGCAAAGTACCACAATTTGGACCCTGAGAAGTGGAAGTGTTTCAACCCATCTGAACCTTAGCTTTCTCTTTTTACATAGATTTGGTATAATAATATATTAAAATAATTTATTGCTCTTAAATATATTGGATGATTACTGTGAGCCAGATTGTAATGATTTAGAAGAATGAAGATAATGTGTAGGAAATTGTTTTCAAATGTACATAGTACTTCTTATTTTACCATCGATATTTGGTCAAGACTTTTGTCAGAAGCCACAAATATCCTCAAATAATTTCTCCAAAGAGAAAATGTATTTGTCTTAGATATCAATAGAATCACAAACATACTTTAAGACTTCTAGATAATCTATAAATATATATATGTATATATATATGCTACATAATACTAATATCGCTATTTAAAACCAGTGAAAATAAAAAAATTATATACATCCATCCTAATTTTGATTAATGTACACAAAGCTTACTAGAAAACCCTCTTATCTAGTAAATTAACAGAAACAATAAGTAGGCACATTCAGGGGCAGTAGTTCATTGAAGTATAAACAGCCATTATTTTATTCACTTTTAAAATTCTGCTTAGGTACCAATATTTTATTAAAATTCATTTTAAGATTCCAGTGAAATACAGAACAAGCTTCTCTAGTGGTATACAAAATACTATTAAAGCCATAGAGTTTTAAGCTATGATCTGCATATATAAAAAGTTGCTATCTACAATTTTGACACCAGATTGAATACAAGCTATAGACCAATAAATTAACAAGTACTTAGGCTACATTTATCAAGAGTGAGTCCCTGAAAAAATGCTACTGCTATCGGTTAAGTTATACTTAAAGGCCAGGGATTTAACTCGGTGATGCCACCTGCCTCACAAATGCAAGGTCCTGAATTCTACCCCCATAAAAAAAAAAAAAAAAAAA
>NW_022900936.1:42101825-42281572 GCF_012274545.1 Fukomys damarensis
TCTCCCCAAAAAAAAAAAAAAAAAAAAAAAAGAAAAAAAAGAAAAGAAAATATGATTTCCTTGAAAGAAACGTACTTTTCAGAATTTATCAAGGAACAAAGAAACAATAAATATTCTAAAGTGGTCCTATTGTTTGTGATAAATTAAATTGTGAATAATTAATGAAACGAATTGTAAAGGGGACGCATCAGCCCCTATACTTTGTCAAAAAATTTAGCTATACAAATAGACATAGCATTGCTCTTAGAATTAATAGAAATGGTCTCTTGTTTTAAAAGAGTGATTTTTGGATAATAGAAGAATGTTAACTGTAGTAATAAGAAAAAAAAGCAAAATGGGAGTACTACTCAGCTATAAAGAATGAGAAACTAGCGACATTTATAGCTAAGTGGATGCACATTGAGGCCATACTTTTAAATGAAATAAATAGAACACATTTGAGTAAGTACTGAATAGTTCTCTGGTGCAATTTAAAGTGTAAATAATGTTCAAATGCTATAATTGATAGTGTGAAATAGGAAGAAATGGCTAAAGGGGAACTGGGAAGAGGAGAAAGGAAATAAGGGAAAAGAAAAAATGTGAAAAAAAGGAAAAAATGGAAACAAAGTCTTTGTAAATAGGGAAGGGTAAAGGGGGTAAAGGGAGGGCAGGAGTGTGAGGAAAAATGAAGAATCAAGACCTACCTTGTCGAAGGCACAAGATCCCGGTGATAAATGTGGCTGTATTGTTTGTTTAAATGTACCAATAACCTTAATGGAAAAAGAAGACAAGAAAATAATGAGAACTTCATCCTAATAAAAATACTAGTTTGGCGATACCATTTTGCATTTAGATACTGTTGCCCAGCAATCTCCTATGATTCTGTTCTTTCATTATTAGTGCTAACCTCCAATAATTTCTTGTTACAGCTTTGATACAGCCTATCTTTTGTAATAAATAGAAAACAAAGTTTGGAGTCTCTGAACCAATTAACCATTTGGTAGAGACACAATATTTGATCCTATGGCCTACAAACACCAATTATGGCCTGCAAAATCCCTAAACACTAGCAGGAGTCAACTGGTCATAAAAACAAACAACAACAACAACAACAACAACAACAACAACAACATATGCATTTTGGTGAAGTTTTTTTTTTTTTTTTCTGAAAAAGTGTTAAGATTCTTAGCCCATCTAGAACTCTCTTGCAATGTGAAGGCTCAGATGACAGTAATGGTATGTGGGGAAAAGGGGAATATAAATTTTTTTCAGGGATATAAAAGGCTCACATCTGGAAAAAGGAAAACAAAATAAAAGCGCGTTTGTTTTTTGCATCTAAAGTCACAACAGTTTAATTATATTTTTAAAAGTCAATTTGCACCCTGATGTGATGGTGTATACTGTATTTATAATCCCATCTATTTGGGAGACTAAGGCGGGAAGATCACAAGCTCAAGGCCAGCCTGGGTAAGTTAGCAAGATATTCTCTTAAAATAAAAAATTTAAAATTTTCTGGAGATATAGTAGCTGAGTGTTAGAGCACTTACCTAGTATATGAAATGTGAGGACCTGAATTCAATGTCTATTGCCAGAAAGAAAGAGAGAAAGAAAGCAAGAAAGCAAGCAAGAAAGACAGAAAGAAAATCAAGTTATATATATTTTGTGTATTGCTACATGTTTTAAAAACCACATTAGCAAACTTTATGCCTTGGTAATGGAATGCTGCCCATGTGTGAATTTTTAGGCACCATTAACAGGATAATACTCCATCTATAATTAAATAGCACCTAATTTACAGACAATCCTCTCTCTAGAGCCTAGGAAGCTTATCCAGCTATTAAAGTATAAAGGCATCCTGTAAAGAGATCTTAACTCCAAAGATACAAATTATACCATGTTAATTAAACTGTGGTAATTTAAATATAGTGGCTAATTTTTATTCAGAAAGATTATTTTCCAGTTTGGAAGTTCATTTGGAAATTTATGGTACTTTTAACAGTCATATCACCAACAGGAAAATATACCATCTATTCATCATGGAAGTTGATTTTTAATATTTTATTTAATAGTGATTCAATATGTAGCACAATTGGGTATAATGTATTAGTCATATTTACAAATATTTCACAAACATGAAATTAAGGCTTTATTTTATCATACAATATTTTAGTAAACAATTATTTAAATAGCACATATGATTAGAAAAACATTTTATCAAGACAACAGAAAGAAATACTTCAACATGCAATGACAAACTTAAAATATTTCAATCTTCGTAGACTAAATAAGCTGGACTTAATAAAGTTGAGAGTAGGGCTCAAATTTTATCTTGGGATTCTTGGAGCAGAACCTGAATACCACTTATGAAGTGAATTTAATAAAAATTTTTTTTCAATTTCTATACTTGCTAATTTATATCTTAGTAACTTCCTTAACATTCTACATATTGGAGAGGACTGTTTAAGTTCCATGAGATTTAAAACATTCATTTTGAAGTGTCTCTTATGCACCTTGGTAGAGGAACATTCACTGAAATTGTTTTATGAAAAATGTATGCTTTTTCTGAATAAATGCTCAAATTGCCATAGAAGTTGAAGCAAAACTCATTCTCAATGATTGCATTATGTATTGCAGATGCATTCTTTTTAGCCAGTTGAAATTAGCAATTTGTGAGGGCCAGGGATTTAGCTCAGTGTGGCAAGCACGAGGTCTTGAGTTCAATCCCCAGTCCAAAACAGAAGAAATTAGTAATTTATGAATTATAAAATCATATAAATATTGGTAAATTCATTCATGTTGAAGAAGCCATGGAAGCCCACTTATCTGGAAAGAAATAATATATGCCTCTACCAAATTTCAAACATTAAGAAACCTTATGTCATCGCTGAAAATGAAAGAAAAATTTCCAAATTTTTGAGATTCTGACATAAAATCACTTTTTCATCTGATTTTTGGTGCTTTTTACCAACTCTAGTTATAAGAAGTTATATAAGAAAGGAAATGTTGGTTACAGCTGATTATAAAACAGTTTGTAAGATTGCTATCTTATGGATCAATGTATTTGACAGTATTTTATTCTTATGTAAAGCATCAAAATTTTCTGTAGAATATTTTCACATTATAAAATAGTCTTAAATTAGTCAATATGACAAAAACTTTATCCATAGATTATATACATATGTTTTAAATGGTTTTCATCCTTGCATAATAATTAAAATAGTTTTCTGTTTACTTCTATAAAAGGTGTCAATGGTATATAAAGGCCAAAATGAAGTCAGAAGAGAAAAGAAGAAACCACTTACAGAATGGACACTGTAAGTAATGCACTGACTTCCTTCCATTACTATTTTATATTCCTCAGTACCCTAGGAGTTTATTTCAAATTGAATCTATTGAGTTGAGAATGAAAAAAAAAGAAAGTATTTCCAACCTTTCAGTATTAAAGCTTTCATCCGCTTCCAAGTTTGTTTGTAGAAATTGCACCTGCTTCTCATTACCTTTTTTCCAATTCTGCTTGCTAGAAAATACAAGAAACTGAATCTGCTAAAAATACATGTTGACTGATTATATCTAGTTATTTACCATTCATAATAGCTCCAAAACATGACTTGATTTTATGTAATGGAGAATTAGATATAGAGATATATAGGAAACTTTGTTCCTTCTTGTAAGGACTGTCATTTGAAACATATAACAAAGCAATTTATAATTCATTAACACTAAAAAAAGTATCAGCTCTCTAACTCTTAGAATATGTATGAAATCCTTGCTCTGACTACAAGGTTATATTCATTTGAAGATATCTTCCCAAGCAAGCTATAATTACCACTATAGTTGGTTTGATAATTGCCATCCTCTCCTCCCTAACACCCACCTCCACTTCCACTCCACCTCTGAATTGCAATCTACTTTGCCAAGACAGGTTCTCTATTGACGAGTCATTGAATTAACAGAAGCAATGTTCACTAAATAACCATAGTACAGAGCTGATACATGAAACAACTTGTTTAACAATTTAAACTCATCTTTTATTTCACATCAAGCAGAAGGTATGAGGGACTTTCCAATCTGTATCACCCTCCAAGGGAGGGAAAGGATTTAAGTAAGGATCGGATCTTACAAACCAGTGGGATGATTTAGAGCTATTTGGAAGGCTGAAGTTTGAGTTGTCCAAGGACTATCTATATTATAATATTCCATTCCCATTCCCTAAAGTTCTGACTCAGAAATCCTAGGGGAGGGTTAAGGCACATAATTTGCAACAGATCTCCCAGATAGTTCTTTGGTAAAACAAGTATGAGTCCCACCACACTGGCAGAGCTGGAACAACCAATGCTCAGCATCAGATGGCCTGGAAACACTGCAAACAAGTTGCTGAAACCTGGGTCCAGACACCTGGACAGATGACTTATGCTGGGAAAGTTTGAGATTCACTGCCAAGCATTTAGCAAATAATTCCTAAGGTATTTATTATCTGTTTGCTAAGCAGCAGCTTAGCATGAACTATACCAGATGGGCTCAGCAAGAAGTAATCAAAATCACCTGAAGCAGCAAAGGAGCTAAAAGAAAGACAAACTGATGTTTAAGACGACAAGGATAAGTGAATGAGCAATCAGACTTTCAAAATTGAAACTAAGTTTGGTCATTTTCCTCTATGATACATAGATGTATTTACACAAAATGAAGTGATATTAACTGAACAGTTTATTCTACAGCAATGTGTCACCTTAGTTGACTAGAGTGTGTGTTAAAACTATGCATGCATTAGTAAATAACACTTGTTATCTGTATCTAACCTTTTCAACATGTCCATATATCTGATTAGGTACATTTAGTACAATTAGTAGCTACTAGATTTGAACTTACAGAACTCAATCTGAAATCACATCTCTTAGTTAAAAAAAAAACTATCAAGTGGCATAAGACATAGAGGTACAGATGCTCAGTTCTCTTTTCCTCTTTCCTCCAACCTAAACTTTGAAAAGTGAAGAAAAGCACGGCACATCAGAATCTATCTCTACCAGGATAAGAATACCTGGAAATGTACTTTCCTGGTGCTATTTTGAGAAATATTAATTTTCTCTTGATGTGTATCAAGTGTTAAGAAGACAACAGACAGAATTTAATAAATGGAGGCAATAAGCTTAGAAGAATTAATGAAGCAAATTACTGCCAATAATGGACATTTCATCACTTACTCTACATTTACTATATTACTGTTGGCTTGTTTTTGACATTTTCTTTCAAAAACATGTTTCTAAGGAGACCTAAACACTTAACTCTGGATTAGTATGGCTATTTCTATGAAGCAAGTATCATCCATTCTGCCATAAATTTAGCGTTAATCGCTTAATCCATACAAATTCACATTTAGTAAAGATTTGTGTTCTCATTACCTATAAATCCATGTCTAAGATATTTGGAAAGATCTAAAATTACAGTGAAATGATCTGCCCTCCACACACTAGCAATCTAAAGTGGCAAACAGGAGTTGAGGAGCAAAGCAAGAAAATGTTCAGCATAACTTGTTGAGATACTCACAAATGAATAGGAAGCCTATATGCCTGTTTCCCAGGCATTCCAACTCATCATCCCAGCTCCCCTTTTTTAATTGAGTTTATCGATGAATTTTAGGGATACAGTAGAGTTACATTCATTGTTGGGATCTTTTACCTCTACATGACAAGTCCTGATTCTCATTTTGTTTGTTTATTTCAGATGCCCATTTTTGAATTGGGTCTTTATATTGTGGGGGGGTGGTTGTTTTGAGTTCTTTATATATTCTAGATAGTAGTCCTTTGCCTGAGGAGCAGCTGGTAAAAAGTTTTTCCCACATTGTAGATTGTCTCTTAGTTATGTTAATGGTTTCTTTTGCAGTACAGAAGCTTTTTAATAAGTTCCCAGTTGTCGATTCTTTCTGCTAGTTCCCGTGCTACTGAGGATTTGTTCATAAAATCTTTTCCTATGCCAATGTCTTCCAGAGTTCTGCGTAACTTATCTTCCAGCAAGTTTATTGTTTCTTTTTTTTTATATTTAGATCTTTAAACCACTTGGATTTTAATTTAGTGCATGATGAAAGATAAGGGTCTAGTTTTAATCTTGGCAGTTTGAGATCCAATTTTTCCAACATCATTTATTAAAGAGGCTATCTTTAGGTAAATAAATGTTTGGCCACATATAGTCAAAGCTTTAGAGAGAGGGATGAGGATAGAGTAGTAGGAAAGAAAGGGTTTGAGTATGTAGCAAAACTGAGTACTTACATATGTGATTTCTTTAAATATTCACAAAAAGCATGAATTGCACAATACTCTAACCTAAGTCAGTCTATTATTTATTTTGCAGTACGCTTCCCAGGAATTAAAACTTACATTGATCCTGATACCTATGAAGATCCATCCCTAGCAGTCCATGAATTTGCCAAAGAGATTGACCCTTCAAGAATTCGTATTGAAAGAGTCATTGGGGCAGGTAAATATAAAATCTAGACTTGAACATATGATTCCTTCATGGATTTGCAACTGTATTAACAGTGTAATACTTTAGATCTTTGCAATTTTAGTAATTGAAAATTTTTAAGAAATGAAATTATATTTATTGTATTATACTTTATGGTTTACATGCAATGAGAAATTTCACGTTTCCAAACAGTGAGAAATTTCATGTGTTATTTTTAAAATCCTATAGTCTTCTTTCATAGTGAAGACAAGTCACAGTGAAAGTATGTTTCAGGAATTTATTTTGAAAAATGCAATTTCAGGAGCTTGTCATGGAGTTACTATTAATTTACTCAAGCTCCAACATCTACAGATATAGTCTGTACTCTAATTAGTACTCATAAAGATGATTTTGATGATCTTACCAGCAAGACGTATTCTAAGAATCACTGAGGAGGAAATTTGGTTCAATAGTTTTGTATCCTTTTGGTGCAAATTAATAATTCTTCCTAAGTAGAGTTTTTGAAAACTCCACATATTTTATTATCCAATAATTCTGGATAAGTACAAAGCATTATAAATTAGCACAGAAAAAAAGTTGCGCTATGATCAGTTAGGAAAGGGGCTAAGCAGATAAAGCAAAATGTTGCTAGAATAAAGATTGTAGGTCTTGATCCAAGATAAATAGTTGATGCTGTCAGAGGAGCTCTCACTGAGAAAAGCTGTCAAGGACCTAATTCTTTACTTCTTGGGTTGCCTTTGCGTAGCACGTCTTCTTCCACTGAATAGACAAAATTGAGTCATGAGCATATCTGTCATCTAGTCCACAGGAGAGAGAAAGAGTTTGATCTCTTTGTCTTCGAGGCAATAAACTGGAAACTGCAAACATATCTATTAATGCCTCAGTGGTTCAGATACATTATATGGACACATATATAGTCAGTGACAAGGAAACTATGTATGCAACTAAAAAGGCAGCAGGTAGCAGTAAAGAATCATGTCTTCCTAAAAAAGAGAAGAGAGACTGGATCCTGAAGATCTCCTGTAGATGCTGCATATGTGTGATCCTTGGCAGAGTAATAGTTGTTGCATTCAGTTGTAACATCTTTGCAAAGACCAAAAAATAGCAGCTTCTCATACTTTGTCCCCTTCCAAAGCCTGTTCCATAAAAGGACAACCTACATAATTTGCAGGGCCCAGTGCAAAATGAAAATGCAGTACCTTGTTTAAAAAATTAAGAACTTTAAGATGGTGACAACAGACCATTAAACCAACTGCAGAGATCCTCCAAACTCAAGGGTGTGTGCAACTGTATTTGTTATATGGCCAAGAAGCTAAACCTTTTTTTTTAGGCACATGAAATATCAACTCTACCTCAAGAATTCCAAGGATATTTGGAGAGAGTCCTTCCTGACCTCATTCCATTCTCTGTGCACAGTAGAATATGTCATCTTCTTTATGGCCAGGTGTCCCTCTGGAAGCTAACACAAGGTCCTATACAAAGCAAAGCAGCTGCATTATCAAGAAGATTAAGAACCTAGAAGAGACCAGATTTTCTCATCTTCTGCTGAACAAAACACACATCAATAGGCATAATTGCAAATAGTGAGTGGATTATATTCATTTAGTTTAGGGCTTTGTTCTCTTTGTATAGCTGAAGAATAGAGAAGAGAGGAGCTTGAATAATTTCCATTGCACACTACATGATATGTCTTCATATGCTGCACTACTAAATACACACAGACACCGTAGAATCATTTTCTGTTATACAAAAATTAAATGTCAGTTTGTGAGATCATAATGTTGAGAGATAAAGTCAAGTATCTGAAGTATAAACAATATAAAGAAATTAAACCTTTCCTCAATATTTTTTTCTCCTAACAAGTATAAACTTTTCTCTAAAAAAAGCCTAACATATAGCCAAAGCAAGTCATAACTATTAGAAAGGCTATTTTAGTATCACATTCCAATTGTTATCTAAACTCCAATTGTAATGGATTTTTATCATTTAGAAAAGACAAATATTTAACTTATGTAGTCATTCCTATGCATTAATGTTTTTTTTGTCTTTATTCTTCCTAAACTACTTCAATTTTCAAACAATGTGCTAAGCGTCCTTTTTCTATCCATCCTTAGAAAAATCTGAAAATGAAAGTGATTTGAGACAAAACAATTTTAATCTAATGTTCCTCATTTTGTCGCTACCCAATAATAAGTAACTCATTCAGGTTGTTTTATTCTAAAACTTTTTGGGTGGAAAAACAAAAATTCAGTGAGTATATGCATGTTTCCCTTAGTAGCAACATGGAAAAGCATTGTTTAATTTAAGGGTGGAATTGGCTTACCCATCATAAAGGTCACAACCAACATTCATAAAACAAAAGATCAATTCTTACTTTTTCCCAATACCCCTGCCCTCCCTTCATCTAAAAAGTGCCAATAAGCTTAAAACAAACAAACAAACAAAAACAGTTAACAAAAGAAAAGCATAACAAATTTATTTAATCAAAGTTTTACATAGCCTGGAAACTTTCAGAAATGAAGACTGAAAGATCTAGGGAAATTTATTTATTGAATGCTTATTTTTAATAAAAGCTGGACAGCAGCTGTTCAGAAATGTGATTGGACAAAGATCTGTGACTTAATGGTAACAGAGGGAAGGGGGAAGTCCTGCAAGGCTTATCTGTTCAGATTCTTCTTAGCTTCTCTGTGTAGCATTCCCTGCTCAGACATATGAGGTAAAAACCTTTTAGAATGAGACTCTTATGATGTACTATCAGCCAGAGTAGGCAAGAGAGTTTCTATATGGTCTGCGCCTACATAGAAAAGGAGAAGAAGGTTAAAGTAATAACTATTTTCTGTGACTCACTTTGGGAAAGAAGAATTCTGTTTCTATGAATTGCTTCAGGTGAACAAGACAGTGGGACACAAGAGACTTTCTGTTGCCCTTCTAGAATCCTTCAATCTGACATTGAAAGTGACTTATTTGAGATGTTCTCTTCTGAGTCCCAATATTAGTCAAATTATAGACAAATTAGTAATTATGTAACATCTTGCACATATTTCAAAATTGGTTAGTTGTCCAATTTTAAACTGTAATCACAAAGGGAAATTTACATGTCTCCCAGCCTGTTTTTCCTCTACTTGCTGGCTGTTTCTTATCTTCTATTTCTACAATATCAGGGTTCATTAGATTGTTCCTGTGAAAGTATAAATCTATATATCATTGCCAAACAAATCCACAAGACCTGGATGCTTTGGGGGCACAGAAACAGTTACAAATTCTTTCTATGTTTCTAGTTGCAAGACCCAGTATACAATAAATATCTCATGAATGAGTTATAAAAAATGAATATAAAACTAGTCACATTAATTTACTAAGACCATGAGAAATGATACTATACTGGACTCATGATATTTCTTAACACATTCATTAAGCAATGTTAATTGCATATTTAATACTTAAAAAAGACAATGTGCTCATTAATTTTTTCATATATGTCACTCATCAGAGATATTTATATTCAATCTGTCTTCCACAACCCCTCATAAGATTTTCAGCTTTGTAACCATCCAAATTACTCCACAACAAAACATTAGAAAATTTAATTTATCAGTATGAATATTTAGGTAGCTAGGTAGGTAGATAGAGAGAAAGATAGCCTTTAAACCCCCTTATCTTCTCCTGTGAACTTCACTGGAGATTTCCAGGATACTTCTTTGTATATCATCATTCCATTTAATAGTGACAACTTCTCTTTGTTCATCAATATAGGCCTAAATTTCCATGAAAATGCACATTTCCATTTAAATGAGGCCAGCAGCTCTGTTGCATAAGAGACTATCAAGATCATCTATCTCCTTTGATTTTTTTTTTTTTTTTGCACTTTGAAGGACTTTGTGCAGAAGACTGTAAAACAGAAATTCCCAGACTAAAAATAAAAAAGTCAAGTCAGATTAGAATTAAATCATTATTTTACACATATCTTAAGAGATAATGAGAAAACTGGTAAACTGAATTTTAATCATGGTCTAGTAAAGGTTATTGAAAGCTATTCTTTTTCCAGGGTAGTGCTGAACCTATGCCATTATAAGAAAAACTTGCCTAGCAGAGTATGTATAATTTTCAAACATTATTCCATTGAAAAAAATCATTTTTGTTTCTAAGCCTATAGAGCACCCTTCTTAGATTTGACCTTCCCTGTTTCCTTCTTCTGAATGGAAGTGCATAATATCTTTCTGTCATTCATATTCTATCCCTTTATCTGTACAAAACTCATTATTGCCCCTGCTATCAACCTTCTCTTCTGGTTTAGTGTCACTCAATTTTTTCTCTTCCTAGAGTGCTACAGAAAGTTTTTTAACTGTTGGTTCCTCAGCATCATGCAGGTAAAAGCAAGTTGAAAAGATGAGGACATTAAAATGAATGACAGGACAGTGATTTATTCAGCCTAATTGTTTTGTTTTGTTTTGTCATTGCCATATTGTTTGAGGTCATATTTGTCCTTGATAATGTACAAGGCGAAAAATGTTAACTTTTATACCTCTCCAAGTATCTATCACACCAACATGGCCAGACTTCTGTCTACTCTACAGTTGATTATTTTAGTTGTCTTAAAGGAAATATCTTAAGCTTTTTATCATATTTATTTCTCTTTTAGAGATATTCTTTTCTGTAACATGACAAGAAATACAGGCAATATTCCAAGATGTACCTTCATAATTCTCTTTTTTAGCAAAAAGAAACTTGTGTTTATGGCCTATTTCCTGTATAGTTACATGAGATAATTTTTCTCAGGTGCAAGTTTTGTGCTTCACCATCAACTTAAAGGCCTTATGAAAGAGGTCAGGCTGATAATTTTGTGTGCATGTGAGTGTAACTTGAAAACTCCTTTGCATAACCAATAGAACAGTAGAATGAGATCAACAGATTCTAGCAAGGCCTTTATGAATTTTACTCAGAAATTTCATAGCTTTCTAAACCAAATGATTTAAAGAAAGATCAGCCATATGTACCAATTCTCCATAAACAATATGATATAAAATATAGAAGAAACAGACTGAACAAGGTAGAGCCAGGTTTGAATGACAGATTTACTACTAACTTAACTCTGACCTTCACCAGTTTTGCAATCTTTCAGACATTTGGTTTGCTGACCTATAAAATGGATTCATCATAATAATAGCTATTTTTGCAAAATAAAGGGAAGGACTAGAGATGACACAATACTGAGGACTAGGCACATAACAGACACTAGAGAAAAGCATGGCACAAGATATTAAGTTAAAAATAAATAGAATTTTTATATTCAGTTTTGATGTCTCAGAAGAATGATACTCATTATGTGACTTCCAAAGTGCTTTATGACATATCTATCTCCCCTTGGACAATTTGACAGCCAGTGACTTATATAATGGAAATATTTATGATTTTTAGAATAAGTTGAAAATGTGTAATTAAAATGAAATTTTACTATTGTAGGAACATGGAATTATACCATTATCAACCAATTCTACTCAAAGTTTTTAAAGAAACTGAAGACTTAATCTTTCCTGTATCTCATGAGATGACCATTATTACATAGCTACTTTTTTTCCTACAAACTTAATAGGCCATTAGACGAAGTATGTTTAACAAAAGAAAATTTTATTTCAATATCTTCATGTAAAACCATTGTAAACTAATTTATCAACTAAAAATTAGGAGATTTATCAACAGGAACCAGATTGTCTTTTTTAAAAATATTTTTATTGGTAAATTTTAGATATGCAGTACAGTTACATTCATCTTTGGTATCCTATACCTGTGCATGACATATTTTGGTTCTTATTTTTTACCCATTCCCATAGCCTCCCTGGCCCCCCTCCATGATTCCATATGTACAGTCTTTGTTTCCATTTTTTTTCCTTTTCTCTTATTTTTTCTCCTCCCTTTTTACCTTTCCCCTATCCCCGCCCATTTGCCCAAGACCTTTAGACCTTTTCTTCTTATTACACAATATCAATTATACATTTTGACTCTTATTTACACTTTTAGCTTATCACACCAGAGAAACTATAAGGTATTTACACGTGTGTCCTATTAATTTCACTTAAGAATATGTTTCAATGTGCATCCACTTAGCTATAAATCTCTCTAGTTTCTCATTCTTTATGGCTAAATAGTGCTCCATTTTATTTAAAAAAAAAAAAACTTCATTATCTAGTCTCCAGTTCATGGACAATTGGATTGTTTCTAAGTTTTAGCTATTACAAACTATGCAGCTATGAACATGGGTGCACATATATCACTGTGGTATGATTCTTTTACTACTTTTGGGGAGATACCCAGCAGGGGAATAGCTAGGTCAAATGGGATTTCTAATCCTACTTGTTTAATTTATCTCCATATTGATTTCCACAGTGGTTGCACCAGTCTGCACTACCACCAAAAATAAAGAAATGTTCCTTTCTCCTCACAACTCCACCAGCATTTTGTTTCTCATTGAGTTTATTGGTACATTTTAGGTATACAGTACAGTTACATTCATCATTGGGAACTTGTACATGACAGGTCTTGGTTCTCATTTTTCCCCTTACCCCTCCCCTCCCTTCACCCCCTCCTCTCTTCCCTATTTACAAACACTTTATTTCCATTTTTTCATTTTTTTATTTTCCCTTATTTCCGTTCCCCTACTTTTCCCATTTCCTCCCTACACCTTTAGCCATTTTCTTCCTATTTCACATTGTCAATTATTGCACTTGGATCTTATGAACAATTATAATTTTTCACACCAGAGAAACTTGTTGGTATTTACACATGTGTGACTTATGTATTTCACTTAAGAGTATATCCTCAATATGCATCCATTTTCCTATGAATGACTCTAATTTCTCATTCTTTATGGCTGAGTAGTACTCCCTTTTATAGAAAAACCACATCTTCTTTATCCAGTCTCCGACTGATGGGCAAATGGGCTGTTTCCAAGTTTTAGCTATTACAAACTGTGCCACTATAAACATAGGTGCGCATATATCACTGTGATATGATTCTTTTAATTCTTTTTTAAAGATACTCAGCAGAGGGATGGCTGGGTCAAATGGAGCCTCTAATCCTAGTACTTTGAGGTATCTCCATATTGATTTTCATAGTGGTTGCACCAGTCTGCACTTCTACCAACAATGGAGAAGGGTTCCTTTCTCCCCAAAACCCTGCCAACATTTGTTATTGGCTGATTTCTTGAAAGCAGCCATTCTTTGTCGGGTGAGGTGGAATCTCAGTGTTATTTTCATCTGTATGGAACATTTTTTTTTATATATTTACTTGCTGCTTTTACTTCTTTGAGAAATGTCTGTTCATTTTAGGTGCCTATTTTTAAATTGGAGCTTTACATTTGGGGAGTGTGATTTTATTTATTTATTTATATAGTCTAGATAGTAGACCTTTGTCTGAGGAACAACTGATAAAGTTGTTGCCCACATTGTAGGTTGTCTTTTAGCTCTGTTGGTGCTTTCTCTTACAGTGCAGAAACTTTTTAAAAATATGAGATCCCAGTTGTTGATTTTTTGTGTTAATTCCCATCCTACTGAGGATTTGTTCATAAAGTCTTTTCCTATGTCAGTGTCTTCAAGAGTTCTACCTAACTTATCTTCCATCAAGTTTAGTGTTTCTCTTTTAATATTAAGATCTTTAATTCACTTGGATTTTAGTTTAGTGTGTGGTGAAAGATAGAGATCTAGTTTTAATCTTTGGCCAGTAGAAATCCAGTTTTTCTTACACCCTTTATTAAAGAGGCTATCTTTCCTCCAGTGAGGATGGTTGGCTCCTTTGTCAAAGATGAGGTACCTGAGTATGTCTGGAATTGTTTCTGCATCTTATAATCTATTCCACTGATTGTTGGATCTGTTTCTTTGCCAGTACCATGCTGTTTTTATCACAGTGGCTTGGTAGTATAATTTCAAGTTGGGAACTGTCTCTGTTGCCTAGAATGGCTTTTGCTATTCTTAGTCTCTTCTGGTTCTGACTATGTCTTAATTTAGCAGACTTAATGTAAATTTTGTTTGCCTAAAATTGAAAACTCTACATTTTATTTTGGGTGACACTTGCTATTTCAGTTATGGTTTTCAAGTTTTCACATTGTCTCATCATAGTAATTATTTGATAAATATTTGATAAAGCATGAGTAAGTAAATAACTGCAATAACCTATTTTAAGTAATTATATTAAATAGCTGTGCCCTGCCCCTTTTGTATTGGCACCTGAACCCAGGGCCTTTGCCCTGAGATACATTCTTAACCTACTTTATTTTATTTTGAGACAAGGACTTGCTAAGTTGCCTGGCTGAGCTTGAACTTGCAATTTTCCTGCCTTAGACTCCCAGAGTGCTGGACTTGCATATATATGCCATCATGCCCCATTTGTCTATCTTGTCAACAAAAATTTGAATGGAAAGTAAGTTACAGTATAGCGCAATTAACATAATATAAAATCATATGCATAATATATCCAAAAGTTTTAAAAACAAATTCATAAAAATATGTCTGAACCACATAAATATTGTTGCATTGAATTATATTAATAATCTACATGATAAATGAGACCAAAGTTATAGAATGTATTATATGCAATTTTATTTACTTTGTAAAACATGAAAGAAAACAAAATGTTACATTGACAGTTTATTTTGTATTGAGTTTTATCCCTTCTTTGCCTTTTGCCTAAGATCAAGTGTATTTTGTATTGTTTGTATAACAGAAAATAGAGGTCTTTTATAACCTACAAAAAACATATTAATTTAAATTTTTCACTTTGGCCTTTTGCTTTTTCTGTACTACTGACGTGTTTGGTGAAATAAAATAAATTACCCTATTTCCAGTGATTATGAATATAGGGGAAGACTTGGTGCATCTTATATGAAAAGAAATAATGATACTCTCTTGAGATTAAGAACAGAGAAAGAGGAACCACATGCTAACCCCAACAACATTTCCTCTTTTTTTTTTTTTTGGTCTATTAGTTATATCTTGCTGCATGAAATTTACCCACAACTCAAAATGGGAGCATTTCCTATTGTCAATGTCTATAGTCCAGAAATGCAGCCCTGCCTATCTCCTCCAAGATTGTTCCCAAAGTTGCATGCAGCCAGGTATCAGAGAAGGCTGTGATCTCGCCTGCAGTCTCAGCTGCCTAAGAAACCACTTCTAAACTCATCTATGTGGCTGTGGCCAAAATACAGTCTTGCTGTTGGATAGAAGGCTTCTCTACCATGGCAGCTTTCTTCATCAAAGCTAACAAGACTGTTGACAAAGGTTGCAATATTTTAGAAACAATCAAAGAAGTGATGTCACATCATATTCTATTCATTATTGGGCCCAGACCATGCTGCAGGGTAGGTGATCACACAAGATGTACAAACTAGGTTGTCGGTGTCATCACAGGCTATCTTAAAATTTTGCCTAAAGCATACAGAATACAGTGTTATGTTCAGGTGGTCCAAGGTAACCGGCTTTCCCTAGGACACTTCACCTTCTTCAGTCCATCTCTTGTCAACAGTGAATCTTAGAAACCATCTGACACTTAGGTCATTTATTCTGGCAGCGCTCCTACCGTGGAGTGGAAACAGCCTGGTGTCGTGAGTCAGATCCAGTCAGGGTCACATGACCAACTCCCAGAGCGGTTCCCTCTGAAAACAGTTTCAGAGTTTGGGGAACTCTTCCCCCTTTCTTATGCCTATGTTCAGTCTAGGTCAGTTAACAGCTTTTTGTTGTTCATACAGAAAGCTTAAGGTGTTCTTATAAGGATGAGTTCTATCTTAAGGTTTTGTGAGTTGTATCTATGCTAAAGTGGCTTGTATTACAGGTAAGCAGGGTGTCACAGAGACACAGTAATCCCTGGGCCTCTAGGCCTGGCTTTCTCATACTGCTAAGTGGCACATAAATGTTGGTCTTGTGAGATATTTAAGGTGGCCTTGTGACTATGGTTACTCTTTTTATTTCTTTTTGTTGGTACAATCTAGGTATACAATACAGTTGCATTCATTAATGGGATCCTGTACCTCTACATGACAGGTCTTGATTCTCATTTTTTCCCTTTGTCCCTGCACTCCTTTCACCCCCTCCTCCCCTCCCCATTTACAAACACTTTTCTTATATTTTTCTCCTCTCCCTTATTACCTTTCCCCCATCCTTTCCACTTTCCCTACTCCTTTAGCCCTTTACTTCCTGTTTCACATTATTATTTATCTCATTAGGATCCTGTGTACTATTATAGTGTTTCACAACAGAGAAATTGTTATCCCTGCACTCCTTTCACCCCCTCCTCCCCTCCCCATTTACAAACACTTTTCTTATATTTTTCTCCTCTCCCTTATTACCTTTCCCCCATCCTTTCCACTTTCCCTACTCCTTTAGCCCTTTACTTCCTGTTTCACATTATTATTTATCTCATTAGGATCCTGTGTACTATTATAGTGTTTCACAACAGAGAAATTGTTAGGTATTTCAATTAAAGAAATCTCTGTATGAACATTAAAAATAGGGAATCCTAAAATAAAACTAAAAAGGAAAGTAAAAGAGAAAAGGCAATGATGTAAAAAAAATAATCCTAGTCTTATATTATTATTTTTTTTATTATTTAGAGAATACTTTATTAGTTTCTGTAATCAAACCCACGTAGATATGACCTTACATATTTAATTCAGGGCGTTACCCCTGTACAAACGGAGAAAAAAAATTAACATTTCTAGACCAATATGGCTGTTAATATCTGTACAATGCCAACTCAACACAGTAAATTGGGATAATTTTTACCAAAGTTGACAGCAGAGTTAAAGTTTCCAAAAATTCATATTATATATACATGTATATATATTTATATAAAAAGACCAATAATAGCAGTATGTTATACATCAATAACAGCAACAGCTTTTCCAGGTTCTGCAGTCATCTGAACAAAATTATAGACATTCAGCACACTCCATTAAAAAAACAAAAACAAAAAAAACAAAGAAAAGAATAATACCCAGAAAACAGCAAAGTTCTGTTGCTGTTGTACCTGGCACCGTTTTTGTTTTTGTTTTTGTTTTTTAGCATCTTAATCATCATCTGGAAAGAGAACCTTCTAGAGTAACATCATTATAAATAGCTCTGATAAAGCACTGTCACTACTATGTATCATAAAGCAGTTACAAGATATTTTACATTCACAGAGGTATGACACAGTACTGTCCTACATCTATAATACTAGCATCAGATTTGGTTTGAAATTTACTTTGTGTGCAAATAAGATTGCTACCCCTGCTTTTTTCTGGGCTTCTGTCACATGGAGAATTGTTTTCCATCCTTTCACTTTCAGTCTATGGGCTTATTTTTTGCACTAGGTGTGTTTCTTGTATACAACATATTGTTGGATTTTACTTCTTATTCCATTCTGCCAATCTTTCTCTTGACTGGTGAGTTGAGGCCATTGACATTGATTGTTATAACTGATATGTACTGACTTATTATTTTTTTGGTAGGAGGGATAGAACTCAGGCCCTTGTGCTTGCAAGGCAAGTGGCAGAACCAATGAGCCAAATTCCCGGCCCAACTGTGGTTTATCTTATTGCCACAGTATGTCTCTCATAGTATACCACATGTTTCTAAACTTGAAAATGATTTAAATTTTAATGTTAATATGAATATGTCACAGATAGAGGACTTATATTCATAATATAATTTAGAGAATAAATAATAAATGAAAATTGCATGCAGTATTAAATCTCTCTCTTGCAAAGAAATACAATTTTTGTGTGCGTGTGTGCTGTAAGATTATTTCATAATGCCATGTACTCAATAATGCTGCCAGAGGGACCATGTAAATTCTACATTGGCGAGCAGTAAGGTGTGAATTAAAGACATAAATCTGGTCTTAGGATTTGCTTATGTCATACTATAGTTTGTCTAACGTGAGGTAACTAGTTGATTGCTCCCTTGGTGATACTTGTGTTCACAATCTAATTGCATATGTGTTTAACTAATGACTTTGTCTTTCTTTACTGTCCAACTTGTCTATTATTTTGTAACAAACCATCGTAAAAATGAATAGGTCCAAATAATAACCATTTACTTTATTCATAATTCTGAGGCTTAAAAATTTGGGCTGGCTTCAGCAAGAGCTGAGTACATTTTCTGCCAGTCCTGCCTGAGGTCACTGTTGTGATGGCAATAATCTATGGCTGTACTCCTGTTGATTTTCAGGTAGCTGGTACAGCTGACTCATCTGTACCTCAAATGACCTCTCTGACTACACGTGGCAAAATCAAAGAGTGTTCTAAGCAAAAAAGAGGAAGAATTTTGAAGCCACTTGAGGCCTCACCTTTGAACTCTGCCACATCATATTTCCAACATATTAATGTGATCAAAGCAAGTCACAAAGCCAAATCAAAGTTTACAAGGTGGAGAAATAGATTCTGACTCTTGATGAGAGGATAGCAAAATCATATTGTAAATGGATATGCATGACTATGGATATGTGACTGATTTTTGCAAACTACCAGATACTCAATAGTATTTTAAAATATATTATTTAGTTTCAAGGGTCAAAAGGATAACAAATTATGAGTTTGTTTTCAATTTTATCTCTAATACCATTTTGCTTTGCATTCCTAATGAATAATATATACATATTTTAATATATAATATATAAATATGAATTTTATATATATATATATTTTAACTTAGCAATTACTGGATAATTGGCCTTGTGTTAGGCACCATGAAACTTAAAAAATGAATAACAAAGTCAGCTCAAGAAAAATATGTGAAGAAAGTATTACATATAACTTTGAAAGGAGAACTTTATGAGTCAGAAAGTACAAATTAGAAGAATCATAACCTAATAAACATTCATATAAAATGTTATACAAATTGAAAGAATTCAGAAATCACTGAACATTGGAAGAGCAGATTGCATTAGGTAGATTGTATAGGAGAATAAGAAGTGACAGAATAAAATGGTTATTGTGAAGAGAAATTTTACATATCCAAGATATTTTAGGGTTTGATGACACTATCACCTTATTACATCTAATTGTCTTCAAAACAGACTATTCCTTTATTTCAGTAAATGTAACTCTAACCCTCCTTCTTGGCTAATTAGTTAAGGTTAGTGACTTCTTTTTATTTTGGTGATATTTTAATTTATAATGACATATAAAGTTTAAAGTGATTAAAGAAAAAGAGAAAGTTGTTTTGCTTTCCCTGGGCAAGGGCATAAAATACCAATCTGTATACATGTGTACTTTTATATCCAGTATATGTTCACCCACACATGTATATGCATATGATTGTGTGAATTAATCGGATTGGTCTGGGCTGTGATTTGGATGTCCTCAAGGCTACATATGTTGAAATTTAAACCCCACTGAGAGGCATTAAGACGTAGAAACTTAGACAAATCTTATGCTTAGAAATGGGCCTCTGCAAGATGTTTAGAAATAGACAAGGTCATCAGGATGGAGCCCCCATGATTGAATCCCATATGACTGACTTTATAAGAAGAGGGAGAAAACTGAGCATGGTAACACATATCCATAATCCCAGCACTCTGAGAGTCTGAGGCAGGATGATCACAAATTCAAGTCCAGCCTGAGCATTTTAACAACTTATCAAGACCCTGTCTTGATACTGTAAAATAATAATTAAAAAAAAAAGAGCCAGAGATGTAGCTCAATGTTGAAATCCATGGTTCAAGCCATAGTACCACCAAAAAAATAAATAAAGTGATACAGACTGGCAGAGACACATGGACACACAGGAGTGCTCTCTGCCTCTTGCCACATGATACTCAGCACCCCTTGGTACTGTGCTAGCAAAAAGACTCTATTGCCTGATGAGAATGTTCCTCAACTTTGGACCCAGAACTGTGAGCCAAAATAAACGTCCTTTCTTTACAATTCATCTAGTTTGAGGTTTTGTGTTATTGATAACAATAAAACAAAAGAAAAAATAAAAACAGACTTAAGACAGGCAGGCATGCCACAACCCCTTAAACTTAGTAGCTCAAACATCAGAAATTCTTTCTTACAGTGCTGCAGGCTTCAATCTAGAATCATGGCCAGGTTCTGGTGAGGGTTCCTCTACTGGGTCGTACAGGGTCATATTTTCACTGAGTCTTCATGTGGATAGAGAGAGAGTCCCCTCAGATAAAGCCAAGCATTGTCAGATTAGAAATCCACCTTTATGATCTCATTTAACCTTAATTATCACCTAAAGGGCTTCAGTATGGATTTTTTTTAGAGAAAAAAATTCAATTTATACTAGTGTGTTTGTTTTATGTGTTGTGTCAGGAGTGGGTAGAGTGCTATATTAACTGATCCAAGATTTACTCACTCTTATCTGAGTATGTGCTTTGAGAAGTTTTGAACAAAGATTGGAAATAGAAAATTCATAGAGGATTTCCTGCTAGGTTTATCAGAATGGGAGATCTCTAAACATAGAGCTAAGTTAGGGCCAAAAGATAAAGTCAAGGATCTCATAGTTATCAGTTTTTCTAGAGTGATAAATCATGGGGGAAGACAGAGCAATAAGATCCCTCTGGAGATGGTACATTCTCAGTTACTTTTCAGGTCAATATGCTAATATTATTGCTGTTAAGACTACGATGATAACATCTTAAAATCATTCTAACAAATGATAGAACCTTTTCTTAAATCAAGTATTTGCCATTTTAACACAACCCTTATTACTATCAGCACACACGGTGTATTGACTGCTCCCTGACTACAATGGAGAAAGACCTTTATTTTATCAAGAAGCAATTTATGTCATAGAGAAGGAGATTTTTCTCCTGCAAAAGTTTTTCCTCCTTCATACCTACTTAATTCATCTGTGAGAAATTTTATAGTCTTCCTTCATTGTCACTTCCTGACCCGAGCCTTGTACATACAACTTAGACTTCATTTTATATTTGTCCTTCTCACTCTTTATCTCCTGAGAAGAAAGTTCAGTCTAAATTATGAGAACAGGTGCTGGCCAATTTATCTCCCTGGGCTTTGATTTTCTTATCTGAAATAAAAATAAAATGCCTTTGCTTCTTCCTGATTGTTGTAAGAAGCAAAGAGATAAAGTAGACTCTGACTGACCATCCAACTTTTATCAGACACCTCCAATAAAGGTGTTTATTATCTTACCCTATAGCCCATTCACTTAAGGACAGTTTCAGTAAATTGAGGATTTTTGTGAGTTAACAAAATTGGGAAGAGGACCAAGAGGTGGAAGGAGCAGGGAGGCATGGGAGACGTAGGGGATGAAAAAAAGATTAAGATGTATTATGAACAGGCACCGACTCCCCATGATAAATTTAAATACTTGTGTAGTGCAAATATATACTCATTAAAAATAAAGACATTTCAAAAAATAAAAGCAAAAAAGCTACTTCCTTATAATGCTGTATAATCTTATAACAGTGTCCACTAATATTTGTTCTGAAAAATTACCTAATCTACAAAATATAATCTAATCCTTCTTCTACACTATACCATAACTTTTCAAATACTTGAAAGTAATGTGTGAGCTTCATAAATCTTCCTTTCTCAGCCTAAATGTTTCAATCATTCAGGGCCAGAGGTTTGGCTCAGTGGTTCTACTGCCTTCCTCACAAATGCCAGGGCCTGATTTCAATCCCTGGTACCAAAAATACCAAATAACAAAAAACAGAATCTTTCAGCCATTTCTGTCTAGCGTGTTTTTTGAATGCTTTATCATTCTGGTCACCTTTTTTTTTGTTTTGTTTGTTTTGAAAAGTAGAGTTTTTTTCTAAATCTTTTCAGAATTGAACCCAAAATTCCAAATGTTTTGAATAAATACAAAAAGCAGAAGCAAAGCACCTTCCCTTCATTAAGGCAACCTGAGTTTGTGTTTATTTTTGGAGGTAGCTTCCTCACTGTTGGCACAGGAACAATTCTTACCAGCTTATCCCCAGTGGTCATTCTCAGATGAAGTGGTATTCACTCAAACTTGTCCAGGTGACTTTATTACGCTAAATATAATACTTTATCTTATTTATATGCCTACACTACAAATCTGTATAAATCATATGTATGTTCTCAATCTTTTTCTACCTACTTATTACATGTAATATATTTTATATTCACTTTTGGTAATTATTCCCATTAAAATGTTACTATGTTTATAAAAGTAAAATCTCCCAACCTGTGCATGTCCTCTTCCTTCTCAGTTGTACCAGACAGCACAATTATTGTCCTTCGATATCATACATGATGCCTTGCAGTAACCTGTGTCCTCACTGTGACAGCTTAGAGCTCCCTGAAAAGCAGATGTTCACGATACTTTCTATATTTTCTTCTTCATTAGGACAATTGTATTTGCTTTGTTTGAATTCTATATGTTATAGATTTCTATTCATCACCATTATAGAATCTCTGATCACAACATGGTACCCAACCCATGAACATTGTTTTTAACTGCCACTCAAGTTTAATATCCATAATTGTAGGCAGTTTCTTTTATCTAGGCCATTAAACAGCTTAAAATAAAAGTGGTCAGTTTTTCTCCAAGTTGCAAGCCCATTTAACTTATGAGTCTTTATTCAAAACTCAGTCCAAATAGCAACTCTGCCAACTTGTTGAGTCTCCCATGCATGCTTCCCTGGGACAGAGAACTGTGTTCTATAAGGATTGTTTAAGGCTTTAAGCACATGGACGGACTGTCTGTGTGCTGTAGAAAGTTCCTTGTTTATATGGAAACCATCAATAGTTTGTTCCTACCAGAATATTCCCCATGGCTTAAGTTTCTCTTAATAGTAGATAGGAATTTGTAAATGTTTACATGCTTGGGTTTGCATTTACTTTAGTCCTTACAGATCAAGTATTACAAGAATCACAAATGTCCATTTTACAGATAAGGGAATTTAGCCTTGAGATAATAGGGAATCAGCTTCTAAATAGTTAATTCAACCCCACAGTAATCTAATTTCAGACTATATACTTTTATTAAGCATAACTGTACTATAAATAACTTTTGATATTTATGAATCTGTACTTTTTCCAAAAGAATGTACAGTTACTCTTTATTTTATGCATGTTTTATTATATAATCTTCACTTATTTTGCTAGAGCTATGTTCCTTACGTTCATTCCAGCCATCTGTCTTTCTGTTTGCACTCATTCCTCAGCTCACTGAGGTAAAGAATATTGTAATTGCTGATCTCAGTCTCTGTGATTTGCAGAGAAAAAGAGGGGACTGGCACTACCTCCACTACCTAATTCTGAGTACACTGATGGACTGGAAAACCAAGTGCCTTCCCAGGAATGACATACATGTGGTTACCAGCTATTACCACAGAGAAGTAACAATTTCTGTCATTTGAAGGTTGATTCCCACGTTCTTATGTGGCATGTCAAGCCATCACCAAAACCCATCAGATCTATCTTCAAAATATATCCAATCATTGTTTACCAATTTACAATACTGTGTTGTCCAACTCCCCATCTTACCGCCCTTTTTTTTTCCACCTCCCATTGTTTATTATTTCTTTAAAGCAGATAAGTCACATTTATCATTGGGATCTTGTACCTTACATGATATATCTTGATTCTTGTTTTTTTTCCCACACCCCTGACCTCCCTTCACCCACTTCACCCTTCCCTATTAACAAAGATTTTGTTTCCATTTTTTAATCATCTTTGAGTTTATTGGTACTTTTTAGGTACACAGCACAGCTACATTCATAATTGGGATCTTGAACTTGTACATGACAGGGCTTGGTTCTCTTTGTTTCCTTTTTTTTTTTCTTTCTTCACATTTTTTCTTTTCTCTTATTTCCTTTCCCCTCAGTTTCCCACTTCCTCTTTAGCCACACTTGAGTGAATACCGAATAGTTTCTCTGGTGTGAAAAACAAAAGTGTAAATAAGTTTAAAATGGTATAATTGATAGTGTGAAATAGGAAGGAAACTGACTGACTTCTTCATATGGCTTCTCACACAGAGCATCAGAACTGGAAGGTCCCTTTGAAATGTAAAATAGATTATGTCACATCTTTGCTCAAGACACTTCAATCATGGCCTAAACCAAAGGAGAGTGCTGATCAGTGCTTAGCTCCCTCTTCACCTTTGTCTCTCACAGCCTCTCTTGGTAGCAGGCTTGTCCTTCATGATACCAGCCATTCTTTCTGGGGTGAGGTGGAATCTCAGTGTTGTTTTCACTTGCATCTATATAAAGATGAGTGATAGTGAACATTTTTTCAAGTGTTTATTTGCTATTTCTACTTCTTTATCTGCTCATCTCTGATGCCCATTTTTGGGTTGGATCTTTAAATTTGGGAGGGCTGATTTATTTAAGTTCTTTCTATATTCTAGATATTAGACCTTTGTCCGAGGGAGAGCTGGTAAAATGTTTTTCCCACATTATGGATTGTCTCTTCACACAGAAGCTTTTTCATAAGAAGAGACCCCACTTGTTGATTGTTTCTGCTAGTTCACAGACAACTGAGGTTTTGTTCATAAAAGCTTTTTTCTATGCCTATTTCTTCAAAAGTTCTCCTAAGTGAAATAAATAAGTCACACATGTGTAAATACCAAATAGTTTCCCTGGTGTGAATAATCTGCCATAATACATAAGATCCTAATAAAATTACTGAAATTTAGAAATGGGAAAAAAGGAGCTAAAGGTGTAGGGAAGGTGGGATGGGTAGGGGAAGGGTAATAAGGGAAAAGAAAAAATGTGAGAGAATGAAAAGATGAAAATAAAGTGTTTGTAGATGGGGAGGGGAGGAGGGGGTGAAGGGAGGGCAGGGGTAAGGGGAAAAAATGAGAATCAAGACTTGTCATGTCGAGGTACAAGATCCCAACAATGAATATAACTGTACTGTATCCCTAAAATGTACCAATAAACTCAATTAAAGCTGAAAAAAAAAAGTTCTACCTAACCTTTCCTCCAGCTGGTTTAGTGTTTAGATCTTTAGTACATTTTGATTTCAGTTTAGTGCATGGTGAGAGATATCAGGCTACTTTTAATCTTTGGCAAGTTGAAACCCAGCACCATTTATTGAAGAGGCTATTTTTCCTCTAGTGTGGGTGTTTGACTCCTTTGTTGAATATGAGTGGCTAAGTGTGTCTGGACTTGTTTCTGCATCTTCTAATCTGTTCCACTGGTCCTCAGGTCTGTTTCTTTGCCAGTATTATGCTGTTTTTACCACAGTAGCTTTGTAGTACAGTTTCAAATCTGGGATTGTGATACCACCTACCTTGTCTTTATGGCCTAAATTGCTTTTGGTATTCTAGGTTTCTTCTTATTCCAAAGGAATTTTTGGATTGTTTTCTCAAGGTCTGTCAAGTATGCTGCTGGGATTTTAATTGGGATTGCATTTAATCTATACCGCAGTTTTGGAAGTATGGCCATTTTTACTATGTTTATTCTTCCTATCCTGGAGCAAGGGATGTCTTTCCATTTTCTGATTTCCTCTTCAGTCTCTTTTTTCAGAGTACTATAGTTCTCAGAGTAGAAGTCTTTGACTTCTTTTGTTAGGTTGCTTCCTACATATTTCAATTTTTTGGATGCTATTGTGAAAGTAATTGTCCCACTTCTCTCTCAGTGTGTTTGTTTTTCATACACAGGAAAGCTATTGATTTTTGTTGTTGACCTTGTATCCAGCTACTTTGCTGAATTTGGTTATTAAGTCTAGAATTCTTCTGGTGGAGTTCTTGGGGGTCTTCTAAATGGAGGAGTATCATGTCCTCTGCAAGTAATGACAATTTGACTTCATTTCCTATCTCTGTTCCTTTTGTGTCTTTCTCTTGTCTAATTGCTGTGGCTAGTGTTTCCAAAACTATATTTAATAGGATTGGTGATAGTGAACATCCTTGTTTTGTTTCTGATTTCAGTGTGAAGGATTTCAGTTTTGGCTATTTAGTATTATATTGGCTGTTGATTTTTCATAGTTTGATTTTATCAAATTGAGGTAAAGACCATCCATTCCAAATATTTAGAGGGTTGGATTTTGTCAAATGCTTTCTCTGCATCTATTGAGATGATCATATGGTGTTTGTCCTTGGCAATATTAATATAATGTATTACATTTATTGATTTGCATATGTTGAAACATCCCTGCATCCCTGGGATAAATCACACTTGGTTAGGATGTATGATCTTCTTGATGATCTCCTGCATTCTATTTGCAGTATCTCATTAAAGATTTTTGCATCTATATTCATATGTGAGATTGGCCTATAATTGTCTTTTTTGTTTGGGTCTTCTCTGCTTTGGGGCTCAAGGTGATTCTTGCTTCCAGGAATGGATTTGGGAGTATTTCTTCCCTTTCAATTTCACTGAAGAGTTTAAACAGTAGTGGCAGTAGTTCTTCTCTAAATGTCTTGTAGAATTCAGCAGTGAAGCCATCAAGAACTGGACTTTTCTTATTTGGTAAGTTTTTTTTTAACTACATTTTCAATTTCATTGATTGATATTTGGTTGATAGAATTTTTAGGTCATCTTTGTTCAACTTTGGTAATTCATATGTATCTATGAATCTGTCCATTTCTTCTGTATTTTCCATCTTATTGGTGTATAGGTTCTTGAAGTAGGTATTGCTGATCCTCTGGATTTCTGCTGGATCCATTGTAATTTCACCTTTTTCATTCTTAATTGCATGGATGTGTGCCATTTTGTTTTTTTTGTTTGTTTGTTTCCTTTTCTTGATATGTTTGGCTCAGCATTTCTCAATTTTGTTTAATTTTTTGAAGAACCAACTCCTAGCTTCATAGATTTTTTTGTATTGTTCTCTTAGTCTCCATTGCATTGATTTCTACCCTGATCTTTATTATTTCCTCCCTTGCATGAGCTTTGTGTTTGTCCTGCTCTTTTTTCTAGAAGCTTAAGGGTCATCATCAGGTTGTTTAATTGAGCTTGTTCTGTTTTCCTAGTATGTGTATTCACTGCTATGAATTTCCCTCATAAGACTGCTTTCATTGTGTCCTATAGATTCTGATATGTTCTATTGTCATTGTCATTTAGTTGTAGGAACTGTCTGATTTCTTTAATTTCCTCTGTGACCCATTAATGACTCAGAAGTATGTTGTTCAATTTCCATGTGTTTGAGAAATTCTTGCAGTTTCTTTTGCTACTGATCTCCAGTTTCATTGCACTATGGTCTGATAATATACAGGGGATCACTTCAATTCCTCTGCACTTACTTGAACATGTTCTGGAGCAAGTATGTGGCCTATTTTGGATAACAACCCATGTGCAGACAAAAAGAATGTGTATTATGATTTTGTGGGGTAAAACATTCTGAAAACATCGTTAAGTTTGTGTTCAAGAGTTTTATTGAATTCTACTATTTCATTGTTTATTTTCTGTCTGGTTGATCTATTTGTGACAGTGGGGTATTAAGGTCCCCCACTACTATTGTATTATTGCTTATATGATTTTTCATGTCCATTAGTATTTGCTGGGCACACTTGCGTTTAGTACATATATATTTATGATTGTCAGCTCTTCCTCTAGGACTGTTCCCTTTATAAGGATGTAGTGTCTTTCTTTGTCTCTCTTAATCAGTGTTGGTTTGAAATCCACTTGATCAACAAAGAGGATAGCTACTCCTGCTTTTATTGGGCTTCATTACATATTGTTTTCCACCCTTTAACTTTCATTCTATGAATTTCTTTTTGAATTAAGTATGTTTCTTGTATGCAGCATATTATTGGATCTTGCTTCTTGATCCATTCTGCCAATCTATTTCTTTCAATTGGTGAATTGAGACCATTAACATTGATGGTTATAAATGATACATATTTACTTATTCTTGTCATGACTTTTTATTTTTGTTGGATTCTCCCCCTTTGCATTTAATTTCCTGTCATGCCTGATGGCTTCATTCTGCTGGGCTTCCTGGGGTTGTGATCCTCATTTTGTTTTCCTAGAATATTGTTTTAAAATTTTAGAATTCCAGTTAAGTACTCATGAATTTCTTAAGGTGGTTTTTGTTATGAAAGTATCTTATCTGTCCATCAATTTTAAAAGATATTTTTGCAGGGTACATCGACATGGGTTGGAGTTTGTTTTCCTTTAGGGCTTGGAGTATGTCACTGCTCACCTAGTGGATTTGTGTTGAGATTCTAATGGGCTTTCCTTTGTATGTGATTTTAACTGCTTGTAGAAGTTTGTTCTTTTGTTGGGCTTCTAGAATCTTAATTACAGTATACCTCTGCGTAGTTTTTTTGTTTTGTTTTGTTTTTTGTTTTTTGTTTGTTTTTTGGTACTGGGGATCGAACTTGGGTCCTTGTGCTTGCACAGCAGGTGGCAGAACCACTGAGCTAAAACCTGGCCTGCCTCTTTGTAGATTTTTTTTTTTTTAATTGTGGCTACATGTAGTCCACAAGCCTCACTTTTCTGTCAGGTTCTTTCTCCTATTTCAGAAGCTTTCTGCCATTACTTCTGTGAACAGTTTTGTTTTTTTGTTTTTTTGTTTTTTTCTGTTGTCTACTGTTTCTTCTTTGACTGCAATCAGTCTTTTTATTTTCTTCTTTCAATCACCTAGCAGATGCTGAATTGATTTCTCATGGTCCCTAACTATTTATAAGAGATTTTTTTTTCTTTTCCTGATCTTTAATTGCAATGCTATCTTTTATATCTGAAATTCTGTCCTCACATTGGCTTGCTTTGCATAAACTTTCAATGGAGTTTTTAATCTCCTGGA
Organism: Fukomys damarensis; assembly: GCF_012274545.1. Classification (NCBI taxonomy): domain Eukaryota; kingdom Metazoa; phylum Chordata; class Mammalia; order Rodentia; family Bathyergidae; genus Fukomys; species Fukomys damarensis. The sequence goes on from NW_022900936.1 coordinate 42,130,912, forward strand.
AATCTGTTTGCATCAGTTTTATGGATTCCATTTGTTTCCTATGTTGGGTTTCCATCATGTTTCTCAGCTCCTCTATTTTTTAAATCTGTGTCTACCATAGATTTATTAATCATGTCTTGCACTATGGGCACAATCTCTGCTGTTATCTGAGAAATTATTTCTGATTTCATTTTTTCTAGGTGCTCTTCCATTGCCATTTCAGGGATTCCAGGTAATTGAGTATCAAATTGTTCCATCCCATTTCCCTTTGGGGTTGCCTGAGGTGATCTGGAAGTCTGGTTTTGATACTTATTTCCATGTCTTCTTATTTCAACAGGTACAGTCTGCGGTGCCTTTGTTGAGGGAACTTTTTGGTCACCCAGTGGTCTTCAATTTTCAGTAGACCACAGAGCAGCTTTTACTCTTCTGCTCCCCCAGTATACCAATTCCTGGTTTTAGAATGGTGGCCTTCTATTTCCCTGACATGTTGTCTGAGTGGGCTTTTGGCTGGGAGCTTTGCACATTTGGAATGGTATATAAGTGTGCCTCTCTCTAGGGCCCTTATGTAGCTGGTGTCTGGGGAAGCCTTTGGCTGGGGGCTGTGTATCCCAGGTCCTGTTTTCTGTGTAGGCTTCTGTTTGTGGTCTTTAGACACTTATCAGTGGTATCTAGCAAGCCTCTTGCTGTTGCTTGTGCATCTGTGTAATTCTCTTCCAGGTGTGACCTTGGCTGTGGCTGATGGTATGGCAGGACTCTGGATGAAGCTTACATGCCTGTGGAGGTTTCTTCTGGGTGGACTTTGGCTTAGGCCTGTTAACCCATGCCTCTGAGGTCAGTGTAGGATGGGGCCCTACCTGGGACCTGACTGCAGCTGCACCACTCTGGTCAACACAGTTGCTCTCTGGGGTGTACATGCACTTACAGATGGTATGGTGGAACTCTGGATGAAGGTTGTGCACCTGTGCATCTCTTTTCTAGGTGACCTGTGGCTTTGGGACATCTGCTCAAACCTCTGGGTTCAGGGTGGGGACCTACCTGGGATCCACCTGCAGCTGCACCACTCTGGTCCACACAGCTGTTCCCTGGGATGTGTGACCACTTACCCATGGTATGGCAGAACTCTGGAGGAAGGTTGAGCACCTGTGAAGCTCTTTTATTGATGTTCTATCTGAAAGGAAACCTCTTATTTCCTGTGACATGTGGCTTCTTCCTCACTCTTTCTTCTCACCTCTATGGTAATGTGAATTTATCACAGAATTTCATGTCCTTTATAAAATAAATAGATTCCTTCTTTCCACACTCTTACTGTGTATCTTGCTTTTTACTCCATAGCAGTTATTACCAACTGACATATATGATTTTTTTCCAATTGTCTGTTTTCCCCTTTCTCTTTCTTCCTTGCTGTATCTGCAGCCCTTTGAATGATACTTGGCATGTGGTAGTTGCTATAGAAATTTTAATGAATGAATATAAAATTTGACATTTTAAAAAAATAATGAAAAGTATTTATCTGTTGCATGATTTTATTATCAAAAGAATTAGAGCCTCATATTCACTTGATGTGATGGAAGGGAAATAGTAATTTACCTTAGGCATTTCTAGGGTGATGTTCTCTGAGATAGGTATGATAAGAATAGACATTGAGTTAAGTTTAATTTGAGGAAAATTACATAGATTTATAATTAAAATAATCTGATACTGTCATGTAGGAAGGATTTAGATAAACAATGATTGATAGCAGAAAAATATAAGAATGCAAAGATTCATGAGACTAAGGCACACTGAACAAATCTTGGGTTTTTGACCAGAAAAACTGAGATAAGAAACACAAGAATATTTGGAAGAAGGTTTGACCTGTTGAATCATGAAGATAAATCATGTAGATTTCAAACTAAGAATGAACATCTGGACTATTTTCTTATTGTTTGATGAAAATCACTGTGCTCTCTGCATATTAACAAATAACAATTTTAATACTTTACCCTATATTCTATAATTTCTATGAATATGTGAAATAAACTTGCACAGACTCTAAGGAGATTAGCTGTAATATAGAGCAAGTCTATAAGACACAATGCATGAATTACAAGGACAAGAAAAACAAATTCTTCCCAAGAGACTTCTTGTCTTGCTTACCAAGCATAAGTAAAGTCCATAAGTACATAAGCTCTTTGTTGCCAGCACCAGTGCCAGTAAATCTGAGACCTGAGTAGGGGTGATGGGAGATAAGGAAAACACACATACACCCAAAGAGAAAGTTGGGGCCTGGTGGGAAGCAGCTCTCTGGTGGAGATACTGCAAGCCAGTACCTGTTCAGAACGTTTATTTTATAGTTTCAAGGGGGTGTGTTTGGGACAGTTTTAGAAAGAACAAGGTCTTTGTATTATGTTGAAAATTGCTATGCTGCAGTTAATTATCAGGAACATGGAACTTCCTGTGCTGTTCCCCTTATTGCTTGAGTTAAAGGTCAGGAGCTAAGTACAAGAAGTGTCTTTGACCACTTAATGTCCCCAGAGCCAGGCTTTCCACATTACTCAGCTCACTCACTTCCTACAGCTCCCTATACTTTGTGGCCCAGTTACTGCAGAGGCCACATCTTATCTGAAGAAAGAAAATGAAGATATAAAAAAGTGTAAAATTTCATGTTTTAAAAATTAAATTTGAGCTCATTGTGGTGGCACACGAATATTTACCCAGCACTGGGAAAGCCAAGGCAGTTGTATTGCACAAGTCAAGGCCAGACTGAAAAACATAGTGAAACTCTGTCTCAGATGCCCCCAAAGTAAGTTTGAAAAAAAAATGCAGGTGTTGTCTTATATTTCATTCGTAGGCTTGGTAAGATTTACTTGCTGATGTATGGAACAATGTTTATAATACTAGAAAATAGAGGTAATTTACACTGTTACTCTGTGAAGACTAACCACATTCTCCACAAAAGCAGCAGTCAACAGAATTAGAGGATGACAGATTTCCATCACAGTTATAGAGACTATTTTTCTATTTTTTAAAGAGAGAGAGAGAGAGGCAGGCTTGTAATGAAAAGGACAAGGACACCGCTCCTTCCCTTGACCATCCCACTCCAGTTCTTGTTGATCTATGACAAAACTTTTAACATTCAGATGATTACTTTCATACTTTAAAGATTATCTATTCATTCCTGTTATCACAGATGGAGACTCAGCTTCCTCAAACACTCTTATCTCCTCTCCTTTCAATATATGTCCTTCCTTTGGAGTTGATGGTACTTTTATATCTTCAATATTATGTTTGCCTCTATATCTTCTTTCCACAGATATAGGCACTATTTTTTATGTATGGTAGTTTCTTACCTTTATCTAACATGCAGAGTTTAAAAACAGCTTACTTCCAAATTATCATACCCATGTTTGTAAAATGTTTTGGCCCTTTCTACTGTTTCTAGTATGAAAGCTTATGGTAGTCAGTTGTCTTTTCTATTAAGCTGTTAGTCTTTCTTCAAATGACATTCTTTGAAGTCTGGAAGTCCCATTAATGATGTCACTTTCTCCAAAGTATATTTGCTTTTCTGATATCTTGTTGGTGATGCTGGAAATTCATGGCTGATCTACTTTGGATTACGGTCAGAAAAATTGTAGCCAGAGCCAAAATTGCCTGTTTTATTGAAACACAGCCATATAGATTTTTGTACTCTACGTCTACAGCTGCTCTTGTGGGACAAACCTGAGTACTTGTAAGAAGCAGATTTGCCCAGAAGCCTAAAATATTCACTATGTGGGCATTGAACAAGAAAAGAAAGGAGAGAGAGAGAGAGGAAGGGAGGGAGAGAGAGGGAGGGAGGGAGGGAAGGAGGGAGGGAGATATAGGGGTAAAAGAAATGGAAGGGAAGGAAAGGGAAGGGAAGGGAAGGGAAGGGAAGGGAAGGGAAGGGAAGGAAAGGAAAGGAAAGGAAAGGAAAGGAAAGGAAAGGAAAGGAAAGGAAAGGAAAGTTTGCCAGCTACTGCTCTAGACTAATGCATTGTTTAGTGTACCCAAACTCAGTTACATGAACAATTGCACTCCTAAAGCCTCTTCCCCTGGCTTCCATTTGAACTAGTGTATAGGTCTTATCCTTTGTCCTACTCGTTTATCTAAGTTGGAACCATTACTTCTTCTTCTCTTTTTTTTTTCATTAAGTTTATTGGTACTTTTTAGTTATACAGTACAATTACATTCATCATTGGGATCTTGGTTCTTACTTTTGCATTCCACGATAACCCTTGATCTCAGTTGCCATCCTTGTTTTCCAAGAACAAATCCTCCACTGGCTTCCTAAGAGTAAAAAGCTGATAGAAGAATTATATTTTCTGGAATCTTTTCTTTTTGAGTCAAGGTCTCACTTTGTAATGCAGATTGGCCTTGAACTCATGATGGTCTTCCTGCCTCAATCTCCTTAGTGCTAGGATTATAGGCTTATGCCATATCTGAAAAATTGTCTTTTTAATAAATAATTCAGGCAGGCATAGAATTCCAAATAATTTCTTTTCTCTGAGGTTTAATGTCCTGCTTTATTGTCTTCTAGGTGACAGTACTCCTGTGGGCCGTTTCTGTGGCAGGAGGATTCTGCCTTGGAATTTCATAGTAATGCAGGGAATATTCTCTCTGGAATTTCTATAACTAATTTATAGAAACCTTATTAGACTTCTACCCTTTTAAAATTAAATTCATATATTTGATGTTCCAGACTGTTATTATATGAGAAGATTTGATCTATTTTTTCTGACAGACTTTCTATATATCTCTCAAAAATTCTCTTGAGCTGTTTTTTTGTTTTTTGTTTTTTGGGTTTTTTTTTGGGGGGGCTGTTTTAATTTCCAGATATCTCTTTAATTTTCTGATTATTTTTTTCTTGGACCATCTAGAACTTTCCTGTTAAGATTAAACATCTTATAACACACCAGTGTTTTTCTTCTAGTTTTCCAGATTATTGCCTTGCTCTCTCCCCAGTACAAGGTTCTCTTCTCATGAGTCTGGTGATCACTGGTTTTCCCTTTATATTTGTGGGTTAGGCATGATCTGGAGGCTTGGGTCACTGTGGGCCTCACTTTGGGTGGTAAGGGGACTGATTTGTTAGAGATCCCCAAATGTTAACATCTTTTTTTTTTTTAACTATTCCCTGGGAATATTCTTCTTTCCTATAAAAGAGTCTCTAGATATTTCATAGGAATTAATGATCAACTCTTCCTTATAAAATTTCAAACTCTACCTTTCCCCGATCTAGGGCCTGAGTCTTACTCCTGCCCTTCACCATAATGCATACATCTAATCCAGGAGTCCAGTTGTTTCTGTTAAGGGAACTTTTCTCCTTTCAACAAAATCATGGTCCTGTACTCTTTGTTGTGCCCTGATGCACCTCAGTATTGCCCTTAAGCACTTCAGAGTGTTGCTCGAAAGCATGATCAGCATGTTTCAAAATGTAGCTGTATGCACTGGAGTTCTATCACTTGTCCTCTTTTCCTTGAAGATTAATTTTCTATTGTCAAAGAGACTTCATATGAAAGAGGATAAACTTGTGTTTAGTCTATCATCTTACCCATAAGGCATTGGTCTGCAAAGTGAGAAAAGCAATAGATACTCTCCAAAAATAAACATTTATAAATATCCATTTCTAATAAAATATATATTTCTAATATAAAATTAATACTGATTTCTGACATTTTATTTGCTTTTTAACACTAAACCTATATATGTAATTTTTTTTCAATTTATTATAAGACCACTTGAACTCTAGTGTATCTTTCTAAACAAAGTTTCAGTATTTAATATTTACAAACAACTAAAAATGTGAAAGGACGAAAATTATTTGTTTAAAGAACATACTGGGTTTACTTTTAGCAAAATAAAATATAAAAGCAAAGAATGGATTAAAAATAGGCTGATTAATTGTCAAAACCTAGTGAATATGTGGAAATAAGTTTATAAAATCACAGATATAATTTTCTGTGAATTTGCAGACTAAGCACAATATATTTTACACTTGATTTCTGGTTGTTGTTCTTTTCTAATAAAAAAGAAGTAGCACCTATGACAAGTGACATGCAGCTTTCATTTATTCCAACATGAACACTGTCAGATTTCTTCACAGTATTCTACACAGTGAAAGAAAAAATAACATAAAACAGTAAATATTTAGCATTTTCTTTGCTCTGCTTTTGACATACTTGCAAAGGAATGCTTTTAAATTTCTGAAAATTCTCCAGTTTATTAACCTCAATTTTGAAAAATTATATGATAGATTCATACTATCTCTTTGCTTCTTTCATCCAATACCATTAGAGTTTTAAAAATTATTTTGTAATTTCTCTAACTGTTAAATGCTGAATCATGGTGGCTTAATTAGAGAATACTTGAAATTTATACTTCTTTTGCATCTTTCAGTCATTCCATGAACAGTTCATAAATAAGAATAGATGTTGTGTATGGAGTTTTAGCAGATATTTTTATAGAGATCATATGGGAGAGTTGATCTTTTCATATTATTTTTTATATACTATATACAGAGCTAATTTTGGCAAGTTATGTTATCCATGTCTAATATGGGGAAACAAAAAAGTATTGAACTTGGAGTTAAAGATACAGTCCCAAAGTATTGACTTTGAATGGATTAAAATCTAAAGATTTCCTTGAGACCATAATCTTAGGTGAAATGAAGACACATAAATTTAAATATTGAATGATTTTTCTTATCTGAGAAACTAAAACTATATATAAATTAAAGAACAAAATGAAAGCTAATATAAAACAAAGAGACAGATCCTTTGCAAAAGGACAGGAGTCCAAGAGATGAAGGGTGGGGAAGGAAAGGAAAAAGAAATTAAGATGTGTTATGTACATGTATAAATTCCTCATTGTTGATGTCATCATTATGTACTTCAAACGTACTAATAAAAAATAAAATTTTAAAAACAAAAGAAAAAATCTAAGGATCTGCTTCAGAAACATGTTCTTAAAATGACAGGATGGTAAGAATTTTAAGGTTTGTGTTCCATGTACTATTTAATAAACTCCAAGGCACCTAGGACCAGTATACTAGATTATAGCAGAAATTCAGTCTAACAAGGATAGTGGTAATAAGAGTTGACATTATAGCAAAGAGTTTTTGTTTTGGTTTGTTTTGTTTTGTTTTCTGTACCGGGGATCGAACTCTGATCCTTGCGTTTGTGAGGCAGGCAGTGGCATCACTGAGCCAAATCCCGGGCCCAAGAAGAGTTTTCTTGTCTCCTCCTGAAATGCTAAAGGATATGGATTTCTCCTGAAAAAAAATCTCTGAATTCTTACTTTGTATTGTCAGTGGCTCATATAAATAAGTTTACAGCCACTAGTGTTTATTTTCATAATTAATTCAGTAATCTGCTTTGTTAAATAAATTAATTTATATAAAGCCCTTGAAATGTGACCAGTACCTACTTGCTAATTACTATTGCTATATTCATATACTAGGAAGTAGTGAGTAGGAGAAATGTACTAAGAAGTGGCAACTTGTGAACCTTATAAACATGGTAGAGAAAACTGATTCACACAATGCACAAATCTCAGTGAAGAGAACTCAGGGTAATATGATGCCTCCACAGGAATACAATAATTCCGTAGCAACTGACTTTAAAAAAAAAAAAAAGGAAATTGAGGAAATGCCTGATGAAGAATCAAAAGAATGATTCTAAGAAAATTCAATGAGATTAAAAAGAATATAGAAAGATAAGTCAATAAAATTGGAATAATAATTCATGATATGAACGAAAAACTTAACACATAGAAATCATGAAAAAGCAACAGAATTTCCATTTTGGCAAAGATAAAATTATACAGATCCAAGAGAACTGTAAGATCCCAAATAGAAATGACTGGAATAGATCTTCACAAGGACAGATCTATTATATTATCTAAGAATCCCACTTTTGAGTGTATATCCAATGGAAATTAAATTAACATAACAAAGAATTATTAACACACCCATGTTTATGGCAGCATTATTTGTAATAGCCAAGATATGGAATCAGTGCAGACCCCATTAACAGTTGAATAGATAAAAAAGTGATACATATACACAATAGAACATTATTTAGCCATAAAAGCCAATAAAATGCTATTATGTTCAGCAAAATGTATGGAACTGGAAAACATTATGTCCAATAAAAGGAATCAGATGGAAAAAGTCAAATACCACAGATTCTGATTCCTATGTGAAAGCTAACCACCTTGATCTGAGTTTGTAGTAGCAATTACTGGAGATTGGGAAGGCTCAGGGGAAGTGAACATAAATGGAAGTTGAATAATGGTGAGCAAAACACAGTTAAATACAGGGAATAAATTTTATTGTTTCAGAGCACAATGGAGTGACTGTAGTTCACAATAATTTTATAAAGAACTTGCAAAAAAGAATTTGATTCCTCAAAGAATATGATAAGGAAATAGAAATAATTACCCTATTTGATTGATGCATGCTATATACATGTATTCCATACTCCTTAAAAATGTACAATTATTTTTTTAAGTGCACAATTATTAATGTTAATAAAAAACATCTTAAATAATCATGGATGACTTTTAGTGTATTTGTCATTTAAGTAAATCAAGCATCATTGAAATATAATTTAGAAATTTTGTAGAAATAATAGTGAAAAAGTTATATCTCAAAATGGGATAAGCCTTGCAAGCACGATGTTCTGAGTTCGATCTCCAGTACCAAAAAAAAAAAAAAAAAGCAAGAAAAGAAAACAGCATAAACTAATATAAGGCTTCAGAGGTAAATATAAAGCTGTCAGTATTTATTTTAAAGACTAAGAAATGATGAAACTTAATGAGTTAAGTATTCAAGTTAACAATTTAAAAAAAGAAAACCACAAAAATGTAAAAACACAAAAAATGTAAGAAAATAAATAGTAAAGCTCTAAAGACTAAAATAGAAAATATAACGCCAAAAACAAGCTATGTTCTAAAATCACTAATAAATGTGTATAAATCTGAAAAATTAAATCAAGAAAAATATGATGCAAATAACATTATATATAAAAAATCAAAAATATGAAATATCTGAGAAAAACAAAGGAGAAAAGATTTATTTCAGCTCGTGATTTCAGAGGTTTTAGTACACCCTCAGCTGGCTCCACTGTTTCTCAGTCTGAGACAAAAACATCATGGTAGAAGGCCCTGCAAAGCAAAGTTGCTCATTTCATGGTGGCTACAAGCAGAGAGAGAGAGAGAGAGCAAGTGTTCTGGGACAAAACGTAACTTCCAAAGCCAAGCACCTAGGAGCCAGACCTTCATGTAGGTTCCACTTTCTATTTCTGCCAATAATAATAAAAATCTCCTGTAATAATTTTTAAAACATGCTGATTTTGGTATCTCTTGCAATAATTGTATTGTATTCATTTTAATACAAAGAGTTGAATTTTTCTCTCCTACATGTACAGTGCACTAATACAAGTGATCAGCAATTGTTCTATTTTAGTTACTACAGCTGATAGCACAACACCTTCTCTAAGTCATGGCAGTCTAAACATAGCCCTTCACATACTCACTGAATTCCAAAATGTCTTATTTGTGCTGGTGCAGGAATTCTCACATACTGGGTAAATGATGGTCTCTTCTCAAAGGTTTCCTTCTCAAGTAACCCTTGAAAATGTTTAGTGCATCCTTTCAGATGGTTAAATAGTCATGCAGGTGGTCAGTCAGGAGGATATCTGCATAATCAAACATTCAGTAATAGCAGTTACCTGTGGTGTCTACAATGACTAAAACTAGGGGATTAAAAAAAAAGGCAGAATCTCAGTCTTCAAAAGTTTCACAGTGCAGTGGGAGAGATAAATGAACAGAATCTTACAGTTTAATGAAAGAAATGCTGTTGATAAAAGAGTACAAAAGGGAATCTTAGAGAATATTAAGAAATCATTCCTAAAAGGATATTAATTATTCAGCAGAAAAAGGAAACTAATCTGAGAATTCACCATGTGAACTCCATTCTTAGTGCCATCTGTGTATCCCTACAAAATAGTAGCTCTTAAAAATCCAGAAGTTTATTGTTTTATAGTTTGTGAAGTCAAAAATGCAAAATTAATCTTGAACTAAAACCAAGGTGTTGGCAATGCTAATTTGTTCAGAGATTTTGAGGGAAGAATCTGTGTCATTGTCTCAGCTTCTAAGGGTCTTCTGCTTTATTCATCTTTGTGGCTCTTTCTCAGCCTTCAAAGCCACATTATAATACTGTGTCTTCAAACATCTTCCTGGCTCCTTTTCTTCAATTTTCACCACCCCATCTTCTCTGTCTTTCCTCCCTCCCTCCTGAAGGGCCTTTGTGATCACATTGGCCCATCTGGTTAATGTAGCAGACTCTCCACTCTCAATATCATTAATTTAATACATATTTAAGATCCTTTGTGCTAAGTTAGGTAACATACTCATAGGGTTTGTGGATTAGGATGTGGATATCATGATGGGTTACATTATTTAACCACCCCTGCTACTAAATGAACTAAGGAAGGAAGAAGAAAAGTTGATATTAGTAGATACTATAGACTGAATTGTGATCCCCACTGACAAAAAAAAAATAAAAAAAAAAAAAAAACGAAAGAAAAAGAAAAAAGAATCTGTGTTGAAGGCTTAAAACTCTTCCAGTGTGACTGTGTTTGGAGATTGGTCTTTCTTGGGGGTAATTAAAGTTAAAAGAGGTCATAATGGTGAGGTCCTAGTCCAAAGGAACTGATGTCCTCATTTTTTAAAGATTTTTCTCTCTCTTTCTTTCTCTCTCTCTCTCTCTCTCTCTCTCTCTCTCTCTCTCTCTCTCTCTCCCTCTCTCTCTCTCACAATACACATATGCACCAAAAAAGGCCATATGAGGAGAAACAAAGAAGGCAGCTGCTTACAAGCCAGTAAGAGAGCCATACTAGTACTGACTCTGCCAGCTTATTAATCTGGGACTTTCTGCCCTTTTGAAAGTTAAGAAAATAAATTTCTGTTCTTTAAGCTATCCAGTCTATGGTATTCGGTTGTGGCAGCCTGAGCAAACTAATAAGGGAGATGATTATGAAATATTTCCAAGGAGACTTTCAGGTGTTAATCCAAGCACAGACTTCAACAACAAATTTCTGCTGTAAATGTAGATTTGGAATTGAACAGCTTAAAGCTAGTAGTTGGTGGTGATGAAAAACATTAACCTGAGGTAGTGAGTACACTAAAAAGAGAAAATAGCCAGGAACAGAGCCATACTTCTCTGGCGACACTGCTATCCAAATCTCCAAATTCTCAGCAGATGGCTTAATTAGTTCCAAATTTTACTTGCATTGTGTATATAGCCGAAGGGCAGCTGCAGGTGGTGGTAACAATAATAGGAACTAGTACTGTAGAGACAGTGCTATGCGTTTTATATACTTTTACTGCCTATGACTGCAAAATAGTTGTTTGATAGACAAAGGAAACCAAGACTCAACAACAGGGAATGATTTTCCTGGGTCACAGAGATGTTTGCATTAGATTAGGTTTCTTACATGATTCTTCTGATAGCAGAATGACAAACTCAGTTCTGACAGAGTATCAAGCAGAGCTGGCTTGGAAGTGCAAACATTCTTTAGTCTAAAGAGCAGTGCTTTCAATATGCCTTCAGGCAAGGAAGCAGGCCTGCAAAAGAGGTCATCTGCTAAAGGATAATACACTGCATAAAAAAGGTGTTGTAGGGGTGGAGGTATCAGTGAGTTTGAAAAGTTGAAACATTATTAATAAGAGTTGGCAATAAAAAGTAATTACTGGATATTATTATTTCAGTAGAAAAAAAATTAATCTCCTTGAAACATTACTATATTTGGTAGCATGTTTTAGCGGGAAAGAATCAAAACCTGCCTCAAAAGAAAAAGGAGACTCTCTAATGTTTGAAATATGATGTGGGGGGGCATGGTGATATGGTTAACTCAGTCACCAAGGAAAAATTTAACCTCATTTTGAGTCTTCAAAACTCCTACCCTGGGCCAGGCATGGTGGCGCATGACCGTAATCCCAGCACTTGGGAGGCTGAGGCAGGAGTATCGCTCTGAGTTTGAGACCAGCCTGGGCTACACAGTGAGTTCCAGGTCAATCTCAACTACATAGTGAGACCCTGTCTCAAAAAACAAACAAACAAAAAACTCCTACTCTGTAATCTAGAGTTTCTGGACCCAGAAATGAAAGATACTGAGATTGGCATATTAAAAATCTTCTACGATGTTAATGTAATTTTAAAGGACTGTTTACATGGAACTTTTCTAAGATGCAGATACCTAGAGTATTAATATTTCTAGATTAATCTGTACCTTTAATAAGTAGATATGTATTAGGTATTTTGTCCACCCACAATGATACAGGAGCAAAGGAAAGTAAATCAACTTCCTCTGAAGACATAAATTAGTTGTGAAGCCAGAAAGAGTCCTTACCTTCCAAGATCCTATCCTGCCCCTTGTCTCAGTCCACTCCTAATATTGACCAGCCTTTTTAAGCAGGAGAAACCTTGCGTTTTGTTGAGCCTTTCTGTTAAGATGAATCAGAAGCATTAAAATATCAGTTCAATGGATGTTTGATTACACATTTTCCTCAAAAGTTGTTCTTTTTTCATATGCAGTTGGAAGAAATCAGAACAGAATTAGTTATAAAGATGCTGGTATCCATCCTTGAAGGACAGGCAGTGAGTGAAGAGCACTGGATAGGTGATTCTCCTGATAACATTAATAATAGTGGAGTTTACCTTAAGACCTCCAGAGACTAGAATGGCCCTCTAAAAAGGAATTAAAAACTTAATATTACATGTTGTTCCTCTATGCCTCTTTTTGTAACTCCTTTATGTAACACTTGCTGTTTTTTTTATTGCCTTTACACTCAGAAAACAGATTATAAGAAGTTAAATTTTATATAAAGTAATCAAATAAATAAAACTAGAGACAAAAGGTTTTGAACTATCTCCTACTCTACATGAAGAAAGAATGCAAGATACTATGCACCTTTTTAAAAATATTTGCATATTGAAAAATTCTCTGTCAGCTACATCTACTCTAAGATCCATAAGTTTGAACCTAGAATTATTTTCTCCTCATTCATATTTTATTTATGCAACAAATATTATAATTTTATTTATCATATATCAGGTACTGTGAGTACAACAGATAGTAGAAGCAATCAGGGCAATGTCTTCAAAACTTATAGTAGACCCGATGGAGCTATGGGGAAGTGTTGAAATGGAGAGATGGCTAACAAATGAGTCAACAAAAATGGATTCAAAGATGATTTCAAGTATTTAAAAGGGCTATGCAATAAATATCATAATATTCAAACGAAAGAGCAACAGGAACACAATATTGTTAAACAAGTTGTATTTATTGCTCACTTAAGCAAAAAAAAAAAAAAAAAGAAAACACACTATGTGCAACTGTAGCACATATCAGTTAGAGGATATTTAGAAGAACCTAAGTAGGATTTGGGCTTTGGTTGGGAAATTCAGAAGAGGGTAGAGCAAGCAGGGATTTACTCTAAATTAGATACCCTCAAACAGCAAAAACAACTCTGTAACAATATCTTGGATTTAAATTTTATTTTTCACTTACATATAATCAGATACATTATGGCCTATAATATAATACCTTGATATGTGGGTATATTGTAGAATGCTTGAATAAAGGTAATTTTTAAAAATTAATTTTGTTGGTGCATTTAAGGGATACAATATAATGGCATTCATTGTTGGAAATTTGTCCCTTAACATAATGAATCTTGTTTCTTATTTTTCCCCATCCCCCTGCCCTCCTTTCAACCCTTCCCTCCCTATCTGCAAAGACTATGTTTTCATTTTTTTTCATTTTCTCATATTAATTCCATTCCCTTCTTTCCTTTCACCTACTCTTCCAATTTCCCCTTCCCCTTTTTCCCTTTTCTTCCTATTTCATGTTATCTATTATACCTTTTAGTCTTTATTTACGCTTTCAGTTTCTCACACTAGAGAAGCTACTCAGTATTTATATGTGTGTCCTATTTATTTTACTTGAGTATCACCTCATTGTGCATCTATTTAGCTATAAAGATTGTTAATTTCTTATTTTTTATAGCTGAGTAGTGTTCCATTTTATTTTTTTAAAAAACACACACATTTTCTTAATCCGGTCTCCCTTTGATGGGCAGTTGGGCTGCTTGCAAATTTTAGCTGTCACAAGTTGTGCTGTTATGAACATGGGTGTGGATATATCACTGTGGTATGATTCTTTTAATTCTTTAGCAAAGATACCTAGCAGGGGAATAGCTGAGTCAGATGGAAGTTCCAATCCTAGTTCTTTAATGTATCTTCATACTGATCTCCACAGTGTTTTCACCAATCTACACTTCCAGCAGCAGTGAAGCAGTGTTCCTCTTTCCCCTCAGCACCACCAGCATTTGTTATTGGTTGATTTCTTGATAAAGCCATTCTTTGTGAGGTGAAGCGGAACCTCAGAGTTGTTTTCATTTGCATGAATATAATGGCGAGTGATGGTGACTATTTTTCAAGTGTTTGTTATTTCTACTTTACCTGAGAAATGTCTGTTCATTTCAGATGCCCAATTTGGATTGGGACTTTAAATTTGGGGGGCAGATTTTTTAAAGTTCTTTTTATATTCTAGATAATAGACCTTTGTCTGAGGAAGAACTGCTAAAAAGTTTTTCCCGCATTGTGGGTTGTCTCTTCACACTTTTGGTTGTTTGTCTAGCTGTGCAGAAGCTTTTTAATAAGAAGAGATCCCACTTGTTGATTGTTTCTGCTAGTTCAGAGACAACTGAGGTGTTATTCATAAAGTCTTTTCCTTTATGTCTTCAAGAGTTCTACCTAACCTCTTTTCCAGCTGGTTTAGTGTTTCTGTTTTAATACTTAGATCTTTAATCCATTTCAATTTTAGTTTAGTTCATGGTGAGAGATATCAGTCTAGTTTTAATCTTTGGCAAGTTGATACCAAGGTTTTCCAGCACCATTTCTTAAAAAGGCTATATTTCCTCCAGTAAGGGTGTTTAGCTCCTTTGTTGAAGATGAGTGGCTAAGTGTGTCTGGACTTGTTTCTGCATCTTCTAATCTGTTCCACTGGTCCTCAGGTCTGTTTCTTTGCTAGTATTATGCTGTTTTTACCACAGTAGCTTTGTAGTATAGTTTCAAATCAGGGATTGTGATACCCCCCTACCTTGTCTTTATGGCCTAGAATTGCTTTTGCTATTCTAGGTTTCTTCTTGTTCCAAAGGAATTTTTGTATTGTTTTCTCAAGGCCTGTCAAGTATGCTGCTGGAATTTCAATTGGTATTGCATTGAATCTATATAGCAGTTTTGGAAGTATGGCCATTTTTACTACACTGATTCTTCCTACCCAGGAGCAAGGGATATCTTTCCATTTTCTGATATCCTCTTCAATCTCTTTTTTTTTCTCATTGAGTTTATTGGTACTTTTTAGGTATACTGTACAGTTACATTCATCATTGGGATCTTGTACCTTTACATGACAGGTCTTGCTTCTCATTTTTTCCCCATACCTCTGCCTTCCCTTCACCCCCTCCTCACTTCCCTATTTACAAAAACTTTATTTCAATCCCTTTTTAAGAGTGCTATAGTTTGCAGAGTAGAAATCTTTTATTTCTTTGGTTAGGTTGCTTCCTACGTATTTCAATTTTTAGGATACTATTGTGAAAGGAATTGTTTGCCCCATTTCTCTCTCAGTGAGTCTGTTTTTCATGTACAGAAAAGCTATTAATTTTTGTGTGTTGGCCCTGTATCCACCTACTTTTCTGAGTTTGGTTATTAAATCTATAAGACTTTTGGTGGAATTCTTGGGGTCTTTTAAGTAGAATACCATGTCATCTGCAAAGTATGACAATTTGGCTTCTTCATTTCCTTTTATTTCTTGCACTTACCTAATTACTGTGGATAATATTTCCAAAACTATATTTAACAGAAGTGGTGATAGTGAACATCCTTGTCTTGTTTCTGTTTTCAGTGTGAAGGATTTCAGTTTTTGACCATTTAGTATGATATTGACTGTTGGTGTTTCATAGTTGCTTTTATCAGATTATGAGGTAGAGATCATCTATTCCAAATTTTTGGAATAGATAAATGTGTGTTGGATTTTGTCAAATGCTTTTTCTGAATCTTTTGAGATGATCATATGGTTTTGTCCTGGGTTATGTTAATACAGTATATTACACTTACTGATTTGTGTATGTGAAACATCCCTGCATACCTGGGATGAATCCCATGTGGTCAGGGTATATGATCTTCTTGATGATCTTTTACATTCTATTTGCCAGTATCTTATTAAGGATTTTTGCATCCATGTTCATTAGGGAGATTGGCCTCTTTTTCAGTTAGTTATTTCTCTGCTTTGGAGATCAAGGTGATGCTTCCTTCCAGGAATTTATTCAGGAGTATTACTTTCCTTTCAATTTCATTGAAGAGTTTAAACAGGAGTGTCAGTAGTTCCTCTCTAAATGTCTTACAGAATATAGCAGTGAAGCCATCAAGAACTGGACTTTTCTTAGTTGATAAGTTTTTAACTATGTTTTCAATTTCATTGATTGATAATTGGTTGTTTAGAATTTTTAGGTCAACTTCATTCATATGTATCTAGGAATCTGTCCATTTCTTCTGTGATTTTCATCTCATTTGTGTATAGGTTCTCAAAGTAGGAATTGATGATCCTGGATTTCTGCTGGGTCCATTGTAATTTCACACTTTTCATTACTCATTGCATGAGTTTGAGCCTTTTCCTTCCTTTTTTAAATAAATTTGGCTAAGAGTTTGTCAGTTTTGTTTATTGTTTCAAAGAACAAACTCTTGGCTCCATCAATTTTTTTGTATTGTTCTCTTAGTCTCTGTTGCATTTCTACTCTCATCTTTATAATTTCCTCCTTTGTATGAGTTTTGAGTTTGTCCTGCTCTTTTTCCTAGAAGCTTGAGGTTCATCATCAGGTTGTTTAATTGAGCTTTCTCTGTTCTAATGTGTGTTTTTACTGCTATGAATTTCCCTCATAAGATCGGTCTTATTGGGTCCCATATATTCTGATATGTTGTACTGTCATTGTCATTTAATTGTAGGGACTGTCTGATTTCTTCTTTAATTTCCTCTGTGACCCATTGATTATTCAGAAGTGTGTTGTTCAACATCCATGTGTTTATGAAATTCTTGTGGTTTCTTTTGCTATTGATCTCCAATTTAATGACACTATGGTATGCTAATATACAGGAGAAAATTTCGATTCCTTTGCACTCACTTAAACATGTTCTATGAGTCAGTATGTGATCTATTTTGGAGAATGACCCATGTGCAGCTGAAAAGAATGTGTATTCTGATTTTGTGGGGTGGAACACTCTGTTAACATCTGTTCAGTTCATGTGTTCTAGAGTTTCATTGAGTTCTACTATTTTGATGTTTATTTTCTGTCTGGTTGATCTATCTATTTGTGACAATGGGGTATTGATATCCACCACTATAATTGTATTAATGTTCATTTGATTTTTCATGTCCTTTAGTATTTGTTTTATTTAGTTGGGAACACTAGTGTTTGGTGTATCTATATTTATGATTGTCACCTCTTCCTCTAGGATTGTTCCCTTTATAAGGATATAGTATCCTTCTTCATCTTTCTTAATCAGATTTGGTTTGAAATCCACTTGAACTGCAAAGAGGATAGCTACTCTTGTTTTTTTCAGGTTCCTGTCACATTAAGTATTGTTTTCCACCCTTTAATTTCAGTCTATGAGATTCTTTTTTAATTAAGTGTGTTTCTTTTATATTGTATATGTTGGATCTTACTTCTTGACCCATTCTGCTGGTCTCTTTCTTTTGATTGGTGAATTGAGACCACAAATGTTGATGGTTATCACTGATATGTATTGACTTATGCTTGTTATGACTTTTTCTTGTTGTTGGATTCTCCCCCTTGCATTTAATTTCTTGTCATTGCTGATAGATTCATTTTTCTGGGCTTCCTGGGATTGCGATTCTCATTGTCTTTCCCTAGGATAGTGTTTAAAAATTTTTGGAGTGCTGCTTTTGTATTCATGAAGTTCCTAAGGTGCTTTTTGTCATGAAAGTATCTTATTTCTCCATCAATTTTGAAAGATAGTTTTTCACGGTACATCAATTTAGGTTGAAGTATGTTTTCCTTTAGGACTTCAAATTCCTCACTCCAGGCCTTTCTTGCCTTGAGTGTTTGTGTTGAAAAGTCTGCTGTGATTCTGATGGGCTTTCATTTGCATGTGATTTGTTTCTTTTCTGTGACTGCTTGTAGAATTTTGTTCTTCTGTTAGGTTTCTGGAATCTTAACAATTACAAGCCTATCTTTAGACTTTTTTTGATCATGGTTAGTTGGAGGCCACAAGCTTCCCTTATCTGTATGTAAAGTTCTTTTCCCCTACTTGGCAAGTTTTCTGCCATTGTTTCTGTGAACCATTTTTTATGTCATCCTCACTCTCTCCTGTTTCTTCATTGACTCTGATCAGCCTTTTGATATTCTTTGAATTGTCCAGCAGCTGCTGGATTGATTTCTCATAGTCCATTACTGTTTTTAAGAAATTTTTCTTTTCCTGGTCACTAATTGCAATCCTATCTTCTATATCTGAAATTTTGCCCTTGCATTGGCTTGCTCTGCTGCATAAATTTTCATTGGTGTTTTTAATCTTCTGAAAATCTGTTTGCATCAGTGTTATGAATTCCATTTTTTTCCTATGTTACAACTCCATCATGATTCTCAGCTTGTCTATATATTTATCTGGGTCTACTATAGATTTATTAATCATGCCTTGCACAATGGGCACAATCTTTGCTCTTATCTGAGAAACTATTTCTGATTTCATTTTTTTCCACATATCTTTTGTTGCCAATTGGGGGAGTCCAGATGGTTGAGTATCAGACTACTGCATCTCATTTCCCTTTGGGTCTCCCTTACATGCTCTGGATATGTGGTTTTGAATCTTCTTTATGTGTCTTCTCATTTCAACAGATGCAGCCTACTGTGTCTTTGTTGAGACAACTTTTTGCTTGCCCAGTGGTCTCCACTTCTCAGCAAGTGACCAAGTGCCCTTTTCTCACTATTCACCAGTACACCAATTCCTGGATTCAGAATGGTGACCCTTTGGATACCTGAGCTGACTTGTTGTCCGGGTGGGTTTCTGGCTGGGGCCTGTGCACATTTGCAATGGTATCTAGGTGTTCCTCTTGCTGTGGCCCCTATGTACCTGTTGTCTAGGGGGGCCTTTGCCTGGGTGCTGTGCTCCCCCATTCCTGTTGTCTGAGAAGGCTTCAGGTTAGGGTCTCCATGTACTTATCAATGGTATTGGGGTGAGTCTGGCTGTTGCTTGTGTCCTATGTAGCTCTTTTTCAGGCAGGCCCTTGGCTGTAGCCTGTGTACTCAAGCCATTCGGGTTGGGGCAGAGCCCTCACTGGGATCTGCCTGCAGCCACACTGTTCTGGTCCACACAGCTGCTCCCTGGGATCTGTGCACACTTACTGATTCTAAGGGATGGGCCTCTGGCTCAATGCTAAGATTTCGGATTGGTTCATTTTTTTTTTTTTTTTAAATTGAGTTTATTGGTACATTTAGGGATACAGTACAGTTACATTCATTGTTGGGATCATGTACCTTTACATGGCAAGTCTTGATTCTCATTTTTTTCCCCTTACCTCTGCCCTCCCTTCACCCCCTCCTCCCCTCCCCATCTACAAACACTTTATTTTCATCTTTTCATTCTCTCACATTTTTTTCTTTTCCCTTTTTGTTCTTCCCCTACGTATCACACCTTCCCTACACCTTTAGCTCCTTTCCTCCCATTTCTAAATGTCAGTAATCTTATTAGAATCTTATGCATTGTTCATTTTTGTAGTTAGTGTTTTTTATTAAACATCTCATTTTGTTTATGCATTGGTTTACTAATTTCATTTTATTTTCTACCTCTTTTCTTATACTCATTGCTCCTTTAAAATGATTATTTTGATTTTTCTTCAGGCAATTCATATCCCATGTCATTGGTGTTGGATATTAGAGCTTTATTAGTTTCCTTCAGTAGTGTCATGTGCTGATTCTTTGTTATTTATGTGTCCTTGCATTCAAATATGTGCATTTGAAGGAAGTGAATCCTCTTTCAGTCTTTCTAGTTTTGACAATGTAAACTTTTGTCCTGTAAGAATTCTTGGCTGACAGCATTCTCTCTGGGATCATAGTTGAGCAGGGTGAGATATGAACTTCATGGCTGACACTGAGTCTACCATGAAGATCACAGGGTGGGTCTGGTACTTGGAGTTCGAGCAAACATAAGTCTTATTTGTTCCCTGGGTACACTGGGACTTTGATCTGTGAGATGGTGCTGAAATGATGGTCTGCTTTGGGGTTCTTAGATGGCAGGTCACTTACCACATATCTGATATGTATGGCTTCCTCTAGTTCTTTGGGAGGAATTCTACTACACTGTGGAATAGGACCCTGGCCAAACCATACTGTGCTGGTCAAAGACTGAAATGGATTTGAATGGAGACAAGATTTTTCCATATATACAGCCAAGCCTGAAAATTTCAGGCATTGTTTCTAGGAAAAAAGATATCTCCCAGTGAATTCCTGGGTGAGCAGACCTACACTAAGACTGAGATTGGGAAGGGCTGGAGCTGATATGCAGGTTAATTTCAAGATCCACGGTGACACCAAGGTCAGAGCATCAGTTTTCAGGGCACTGTCAGATACCCTGTCCTTCAGCCCCTCAGGTAGGCTAACTTTCTCTCTCCAGACAAGAATGACCAGAACAAAAATCCAGGGCTGAGAATTCTATTTCAGACAGAGCTTGGTAAGCCTGTCAGATAAACTCAGATAGACATATCTTCTAATACTACCCTGGCTTTGGAGAGACACTCCAAGGCCACAGTTGTGAGTGAGTAAAACAGGTTCAGAGCTGTTTTAGAATCTACCTTGGGACTGATATTGACAGGCCTAAAAAAACAGCAGTGGTGTTTCAGAATCCCAGAAAATCCCTTTGTGGGGCAGACTGCAGATGAGAGAAATTGGAGCTGAACTCTAGGGCTCTTTAGTTTCTGCTTTAGGATAGAGGCCATCAAGTCTGTATTGGGGCCTCTCCCCTCAGTTCCCTATACTGACTAGCTAACTCCAGGCATGTAGCAGAAAAGGGGCTGCTGGTGCCTACATGAAACCCCCTTTAAGATCTTCTATGGGGCAGAGATCATCAGGTTTGTCCTGAAAAAAATAATATATATATATGTATATATATATATGTATGTATGTATATATAAGCCAGCAGGGTCACGTGGAAGTTAAAATTAGGAACAGAGTGAACAACTAGGATTGTGAGATGCATGCTTTGTGGTATTAAGAAGGAGATATAACACTGACTCCTACAAGAAGGTATAACTGGCTTGTGTGAATCATTCTCCAGGCTAGCTAATTAGGATAAGGAGGCCCTGCAACTCATCTGTTGGATAAAGAGGGTTGTTTGGCTAGGAAACCTTATCTGCTGGAGCAGAACAGAGAGAACTTAAAGTAGGCCTATATGTGTCTCTCCATCAAGTTTCTCCAACTATTGAAATAGCTCAATAGTGTGCCTTAATCTGAGAATAGTATAGTATTTTGGTATAGAATAATATCTTATAAATCTTAAATACTGGGAAGGTAGACTAAAATAAGAATATAAAAATAAAACTATTAATTTTGGGGCCAGGGATGTAGCTCAGTAGAGCTGCACATGTCTGGCAAGTGCAAGGTCCTGAGTTTGATCCCTGATACTGAAAAAAAACACAAAAAACTATGAATTTTTAAAAAGTAGCATTCATTTTAGCCAAGAGAGAGGGGTGTATGTTATGTGGGGGTGGCTCAGTGACCTTGTCTCTGTCTTGCCTTAGATAAAACTATGAATTAACCCTACTTTGTCTCCTTTTATCATGACTTTACAGTAGCCTTGTCTGAGGTTAGTATTATATCTGATAGGAGAATAAAATAGCCTAACTCTCACAGCCAGCTTTTCAAAGCCAACTTCTCAAAGGAAGAGGCTTCTCTCTCTCCTTCCCCTCTCCCTTTGTCTCTCCCTCCACGCCTTCTCTGTTAGAAGGATGAGCTGGTGAAGATAAGTTACATGGAAAGATGACTGGAAAGCTTTCTTCTGAAGACACATCAAAGCTCAGCCTTTACTGCTAAAAAGAAATTATGCCTAAACTGGGGCTGCACTCAGTGATAGAGTGCTTGCCTAGCATATAGGAGGCTCTGGGTTAGCACCACAAAATCAAAAAAGAGCCATTGATATAAAGAATCATTACAGTGGGTGTACATAGGGAAGAGGAGAAGAGACAACCTGTAGTGGAGATTACTCCTTTTGGGTGGAAACAGCAAGTTTGGTCAAAGAAATATTTCATCATACTTGATTTTTTTAACTCAGGAAGATGGATCTTGGCTTTTCTGACTCTTCAAGAGTTGAAGGTGAGGGGGAGCCAGACTCTCAGAAAATGAGGAATAAAATTTTGAGAAGCCTTCAAGTGATAGTGATATTGGACAGTCCTCCAAGCAGCATCTCATTGCCTGCATCCTTTCCTCACAGTTATAATTCAAGTATATAGACCCTACATGGAAAATCCAATACTAATTGATATTTAAATATTCTATATATTATCCAGAAAAATTGCTTGTCCAGAAAGATTTTACTACTGTCCAAGGAGATAACTTGGGGCTGTTAGCTAGTGAATGCACTGTCAGTGGCAGAAGATCAATTACTCTGGACATACTTGTCTTTTCTCTCAAAATTACAAAGGCATTTTTTTCAGATCATCTAGCATACACCATATATGAACTACATTTCCATTGTCATTTATTAGTAAAGGGTTCATAGGTTATTAGCTTTATCATTCCATCCACCTGTCCAAATATCCATCTGATGTATTTAAACACTAGACAAGCATTGGCTTGAAGACATTGTTACCAATGGGGAATTTAGCATATTAGCACAAGAAAATATTAACAATGATATATAGCCCAAGAGCAAAGAATTGTGATTACAAGGAAGAAGCCAGATGGGCTAGATTCCAAGGAGAGCTCTTCCACTTCTTAGTTGTCACTGTAGACAAGTTACTCAGATCGTTTTTCTTAGATCATGTTTTTTCATCCATAAATTAAATAATACTAGTAACTATTTCAAAGGTTTGATGTGGAAATTAAAATATATTTTAAATTCTTAGACAACACATGATAAGCACTATATAGGACCTATTGTTGTAATTATGATTGCAACTATGTATTGTAAAAGAAACAAAGTACTTACTTAACACCATATCCCTGTAAGCCAGGTTACACATAGGCCCTCTATAAGGGAAATAATGAATCAGTCTTTGGCAGCATCTGAAATTACATTTAGCTTAAAATATGTTTTCTTGGCTTCCTGATATGTCTGATGCATTCACACCTACTGAGGATATATTTTAATAAATTCTGTGACTTAGCTCTTTGGACTTTGCCTAAAGAATGCACTAGGAATCTCAGATCTTTAATTGAATCAACTATACTTAGTGCCAATGAAATAAGTGTGATGACGGCTAGATCTTGCAAATCTTTACATGAAGAAAACACCTGCTTGGTGTTAATAAGATACATGAATTTTAGGCAACAGAAAACCAAAGAAAATTATCACTATGTCTGTCTTGATAAAATACCAACAGAGTTCTCATTGATTTCATTATATTCAAAAGTTTATTTGACTTTCCATGAAATGTGAATGGGAAAAAAAATCACATGGATTGTTAGTTCATGCCAGGTGTTGTGTTTCAAAATATTACTGAATTTTTACAAATGCAGAATTTATAGTGATTGATCCTGAAGCATTTCAGTTATCCTTCTAGGTTGTATAAGCTCAGGAGAACAGAGGTAATGTTTTAGACTTCTTTGAAATTTAGAGCAAGTTAACACTGGTACATATACATACATACTAAATGATTGCTAAATTAATATTTTGCTATTGTTCATACATCCACTGAAGCTAGGAAAAAACCATAACCCAATCTATTGTATTAGTATTTCTGTCCATGCAGCTTGTAATTTAGGTTGTATAATCACTAACTATTGTTGAGATTGTGTGTGTTTATATGTCCATATATTAATTGGCCCCAACATCAATTTTTAATGGTCAATGAACCCAGACATTTTAACCAGGGGAACCAAATCACCTATACCTAGTGGATTCCCTGAATAAGAGCATTTGGTTCATGCATGAGAATTGTGAACAGGAACAGGAAATGTTTGTAGTGATTGCTTTTCCATAGACTTACATTAGTATTACCCACTCCACTAATCATAACTTCTTAGCAAATCAGAGATATCACTCAGTGGTAACTCCTGTGATATAGCATATGAAAATGCATTCCATGATTAATGAATATTGACATGGTAATGAATAAATACTATTGATCAAGCATATTGTCCAAACTGGATTTTTAAGAAAGAAATCTTCATGTGAAAATAATAGAATTGAGATTCACATTCTTATTTTTTTAAGAGTAACACTTAATGGCAATTTGATATTTTTGAAATACAAGTATTCTGTTTAAACAAATAACTGCTTTTGTTCATATTTTAAGGTGAATTTGGAGAAGTCTGCAGTGGGCGTTTGAAGACACCAGGGAAAAGAGAAATCCCAGTTGCCATTAAAACTTTGAAAGGTGGCCACATGGATCGACAAAGAAGAGATTTTCTAAGAGAAGCGAGCATCATGGGTCAATTTGACCACCCAAACATCATTCGCCTAGAAGGTGTTGTCACAAAAAGTAAGTTTCTGATTTTCTTGCATCTTTATTTATCAATGTGAATTTGTTTAAAAACTTAATAACAATGCCACAGTCATCAAAGCAATAACTCTGTTGAGATATCATCTTCTGAAACTACCCCTCAGAATTTGATTCTAGGCTATGACATTATCAGAGTTTGCATTGGTTGCCAAATTGCTTTGAAATGGTATTGACTATAAAGCGTTACAAATTTAGTTGAAGTCAGTAAGTCAAGAATAAAGAATTATATTTCTTTCTGAGCATCAATATTAATAAAAGGAATAGTTTCAATATTGTGAGTCATTCAGGTTAAATACTACTGTTTAGAAATAAAAATTATATATAAATATAGATACTTTATCTAGAGTAAAACATTTCAACAAAAATGTTTTGAATGAAACCATCTACATAAATACCATTAAAAATAATCATAATTGATAAAAATGAAAAAGAATTAGTTTCTAAAGTAAAGCTCCTGCTCTTATAAATAGTAGGATCAAGTCCATTCTTTGAAAGAAAATTTCTAAAAAATCCAAAATTAATCATAAAGTACTCTAAAAACATAGATTGCTGTATATTCTTTTTTGGGGGGAGGGGGGGTGCCGGGGATTGAACTCTGATCCTTGGGCTTGCAAGGCAGGCCACCAAACCACTGAGCTAAATCTCCAGCCCCTCATTTTTATTTAAATAAGGTATAAAATGTAACAATATTTCTTCTCATAGTATTCAATAATGAATTAAATATATAAATCCCCCCAAATGACATTTAAAATATCATAAAAGTAATTTAGATCCTTAAGAGAAATATTTTCTTTTATACAATTGAAATTTCTAAAAACAATTTGCAGGATGTTGAAATTTTATGTCATATTGCAAAGCAATAGTTTCTCTGATGTGAGAAATTAAGACTGTAAAGAGGATAAAAATGTATAATAGATAATGAGAAATAGAAAGAAAAGGTCCAAAGCGGAAAGGCAAGTGGGAAGGGGTGGGGAAAAGAAGGAAGGGAAAGGAAAAAAACATGAGAAAAGGAAAAAATGGGAACAATTGTTTGTAAATAGGGAGGAGCGGAAGGGTTGAAGGGAGGCAGGGGAATGGGGAAAAAGAGAACCAAGATAAAATATGTATAGGAACAAATCCCCAATGATGAATGTCATCATACTGTATACCTGAAATGTACCAATAAACTTAAAGAATTAAAATAAATAAATAATAATAATAAAAGTTGGCTAAAAACATGCAATTGAGTGTGTCGGCAACTGCTAAATCCTCAGAAGGCCTTGGCCCACGTGCTGTCACAAGGAGCAAATGGCCCATGGCCATGATTGTTTGAAAGGCAGAAAAGAGTGCTCTGGGTAACAAAGGTACAGGGAGCTTTTAATGACCTGAATGGGACTTTTCCGTATTCGTGACCTTGTGTAGTTGTTTCTCACACTGACTCTGAATATCTGTGTGACTAAGTTTGGCCAATGGGACATGAACAAGTGTGATACAAGTGGAGGCATTTTACATATTTACACACTGCAGTTTGCCCTGCAATGCTGCTTCTTCCTGGAACCCCACTCCAGCTGAGTGAAGGCGGTCCATGTGACAAGGCCACAGCAGTGCTGCAGAGAGAACTGAGGTGCTCCGGTCAGCCACATACCGAGCTCCCAGTAGAGAGCCCTGAATGCCAGTTTTATATATGAGCCATCTCAGACATTACACTCCACCTTTAATCCCTTCCACAACCAGATGGCTGCAGTTGTAGTAAAGAAGCCACTCAGCTCAATCTAGCCAATCCATAGAATTATAAGACAGAATAAAATGGTTATTATAAGGCATTAAATTTGGGTGGTTTGGTATATAGCAATGGGAAACAATAAGATGAATCCCAATTAGAATTCTTCTGTCATTTAAGAAGCTTTGTATAATTTAACATCTCTATTCTTTACTTCCATATCTGTAAAATGGGATCAAAATAACCCATTGTAGCATTGACTGGAGCATTCCAGTTCTCTTCTTTTTAACATCACATGTGGCTCATAGTAAGCCAGCTGAAGTGTTTAGCCATTATTGATGACTACCCATGCCACCATGTCACAAACATCTTCACCACTTTATCCTCACAGCAACTCTTGGATATGACAATATCCATATTTTTATGATAAGAAATTGAAGTTCAAACAGGTTAACTGGCTTAGGACTTCTAACATAGAATAGCATGATTGGTGTTTAAACTGAAGCTCTTCCTACTAGAAAACCCATGTTTGCTTGCTTTTCTTTTTCTTCTTGTTGTATCTCAGTGAATCAGTTTCACACTTTAGTTATCTTACCTAAATTAAATAATATTAAACAAATAATCTGAATTACAAACACAACACAGCCTTTAAAAATAGTAAAAATAGTGAAAGCAATTACTCCTATAATATAGTTAGGAAATATATCCATTTCAAAATACCTAGTAAACAATAAAATCTAAATGAGAGAAACTGAGATACATAGAAACCAAATAGCTTATAACACATAACCCTATGAAACAGTGGAAGTTATATTCTAAATCAACTGCACACATTTAATAAGAACTTGAAATGGTTTATTTTACATGAATATTCAAACAACCAGTATAGTAATTGCAATCTAACAATCTCACCACAAATGAGACCAGTGACCTCTACCTACCCAAATTTGTGATTCAAAAAAAGTGAAGGTTGTTGTCCTATTAAGGAAAAGAAGAAAGAAAAGAAGATTTCATTTGTGTTATGTAAGGATATATAAGGACAGGTTCAGTACTGGAATGACAATGATGCTATAGTTTTAATTTGTAAGAGTGAACCCTGTATAATATGGTGTGCAGCTGCCAAAGCAGGCAGTGAGGATAGAGAAAGAAATAATTCCCACATAGGGAAGTGGATTTGTTTATGCTGTTATCATCATCTTGACTCAAATGTTATGGCATTGTTAGGAGAAAGGCAATAATTAAATATATAAATAAATGCATGCCTCATTCCCATAAATACATGGTAATTGTTCCAAGATTGCTTTTACGTAGCTAAGAGATAGCTAGCAATTAATGCTCCCTAAAGACTAACTCATTATGTAGAGATAATACTGATGAAGATAAAGATGCAATATAGGCTTATAAGAGTATTTTTGGAAGTCAAAGAAATTCATAGGCTCTCATTTAAAAGTGATAGATAATTATAGATCAAAAATCTCAAAATTGTTCTATAAATTCTTAATAGGTATACTACTTAATCTTGTAAGTTTTTTTTCTCTAAGAAATATATAAGATTTTCAGGAATATTTTTGCTTCTAGTTATATTTGTGCATATAATTGCTTTTACAAAAAAAACTTGAAATGATTAAAAGCTATATTATACAAATAAGAATGTCTGGTAAAAATTGAATGTGTGATACACATCACAGTTTCATTAACCTGTTATGATAAAATGATATAAAAAGAAATTAACTGGCCTATAACCATGTTCTTAATGCACACTTTTTCTCCTAAAAACAAATAGAAACCATCAGTTAAAGAACAGATGTGTAACCATTAGTAGCATAGATAGTAGCAATTTGTAACAGCTAATGCATACACCAGTGTCATTAACTGTAAACCAAAACAGAAAGAGCTATGCTTCTATAAAAATAAAAATTGCAGTTTAATGATGAAGAAATACATTGAAGAACCCACATTTCAGGGGAGACTGGGCCCCATAATTAAAATCTATGATGATGGAAGAACTACAAAGAAAAATAATAAACTACAAAGAAAAAATAATATCTGTCAGATGAGTTTAAGTTACAATAACTATACCTCAACTAAATCACAAATCCAATAAAGAGTAGCAGGATCAAAAACATTCCCAAACAGAACTTCACGTCAGTGTACGGCATGGTTTCATTGTTTTCTTTATTAAGTATATATCTGCAAAATATAATGATTACATTCATTGTGCAGAGTTGGTACATGTACATGATATATCTCAATTCATTTTATGTATCCTTCCCCTCACCTGTCCATTTCTTGATCTCTTTCCTAGTTGCTAAAGTTCTCTCTGCTTCCTATTATCTTTTAGTTTGCTCTTTGATTTATTTGTGCCTTGAGTTTCCCATATAAGAGAAACTATGTCATATTTGAGTTGGTGAGTCTCGTTTATTTTACTCACATTAAAGAGCACCCATTTTCCCACAAATTACTGAAATATACCCTTCTTTATATCAGCATAGTACTCCATTGTGTGTGAATAGGACATTCTTTAAAGATTCCATGGAACTTTATTGAAGCTATAACTGACGGGGCTGAGCCCACTCAAGCCCTCTTTAAACACTCCAGAATAATAAAGTTATACAAAGAGTTTTGGGCGCTCCATAGAGTGTCCAACTAAAAGAGTAAATGAAAACAGTCAAAGGCATTGTAGTACAAGTTTAAGAACTGCCTCTTAGATCTCAGAACATATTCCACCTGTCATATCAGAGCCTTTCCCTGTGGTTTCCACAACCGTTATTGAACTGCTATATCTGCTTCTCTGTTAGTATTTGTAGAAGTAACATGACTTCTTTAGACTTTAATTTCCCCTGTATAAAAGACTGAAAATTGCAGATTGGATAATAAAAAAGATTACATATAGCTGTGGTTGTTTATAATTCCATTCCTTTGACAAAAGAGTCATGAGAATATTGAAAAAAAATTATGCCAGTGATAAATTATCCCCTCATTTTTAACTTTGTTAATACTTCAGGATCAGAGTGATGATTCAAGTGAATAAAAAGAAGATGGCCTAAAGAAGGCCAGAATAAAACAAAATAGTCTTCAATTTTTAAAATTTATAGTTTATATTATAAAAGTTTATAGGTAAAATTCTCCCATAAGCAAAATAAATCTTTGGTATTGTTGGCTTTCCATCACTATAACATAATAGCTGATATAATTAGTTTAGAAAAGAGGTCTATTTTGGCTCTCAGTTTTGGAGGTTTTGCTTCCTGACTGATTGTTGTCTTGTTTGGGGCCATTGATGGTGCAGTACTTGTGTTAGGAGCCCATGGCAAAGCAAAGTCATTCCCCTCCTCCCCAGAAAGCAGAAGCGGCACTCAGGGAACTATTCTCCTCTGAACGCCTATCTCTAATGACCCAAGAACCTCTAACAAGGTCCTACCTCCTACAAATTCCACCCACTGCCTCCCAGTAATACCCCTCTGGGGACCAAGCTATTAACTCATGGGCCTTTTTGAGGAAGAGCATTACAGAGATAAAATATTCTGCAAGTCTCTTCAAAATAATAGACATTAAATATTTTATCTGAGATTCAGTTACTCTGGTAGCAAAGGTAAGTTAAGAGTTTTTCTGTTTTTTCCAAGAAATATTTACTGAGCACCACAAGATATAGGGCACTAGTGCTGATTAAAATCTATAAGATATTGCAAAGAAGGGCTCAGTACTCTTGAGAAAGTGAAAATCCACAGGGAGTAAAGATTTGTAGGTCATTATTTCCCAATATAGTGTGTCATATGCTATTTTGGATGTAATTTTTCATTAATTTATTCATTTATTTGGCAAATGAATACTCTTCCAATATATAGAAGTTGTTAATATAAGAACAGAAAAGAACTACAGAAAACCAAAAGACATATATTATATATATAGATATAGATATATATCTATATCTATATAGATAGATAGATATAGATTATATAGATTATATATTATAGATATATAATTTTAGGTACAGAACAAAACCTGAATGTAGTGAAGGAACAAACCATGCCTAAATAGGAAAGTACTCCAGGTAAAGGCAAAAGTTCTGTCTTGATGCTAAGACTTTGGCATGTTATTGGAGCATCAAAAAGGCCAGAGAACAGTCAGAACAGTATATATTACATACTGAAAGGAAAAGCTACTGGAAAGCAAAATAGTAAGGAGGTTGGTATGGTAATCTAAATAAAAAGTAAGAAGAAAGTATACAAAATGTCAATATAAATGAAAGGAAAAGACTCAAGCCTATTTCCAAGATTGAATTAATAGACTTTAGTGAATGACTATACAAGGGGAATAAAGAAGACTCAAGTGACTTCTCAGTTTATGACTTCCAAAAGAAAAAAGATAAAGAGGAAATTCTGGAGAAGTAATATATTTAGTGGACAAAGGGCATGATTTCTTGTTTGACCATGTTAAATTTGAGGTAACTCCCAGTGATTGGGAGTCTGGACTACAGATGTAAATGAAAGAATCCTCAGTAGATGGGCAATAGTTGGTGGTTAAAGCCATAAAAAGAATGAAATTACCCAGAAAGCCAAGACAAGTAAGCATTTAGAGATGCACTGGAGAAAAGAAGCTTGTGAAATGAAAGAGATAGAGGAGCAACCTGAAAGAGAAGGACAAATTTCTAAGAATGAGATGCCAGCAGAATAAAATTGTGAAACTAAGTGCGTAAACGACTGGGAAGGATCCACTGAATGTGGCAATCAGAAGGATTGGTGAGGATGGAGGCCAGACTCCAATGGACTATATAGAGTGAGGCATGTACACTTCACAATCAGGCTGATAGCTTTAAAATGCAAATTAAAGGTGGTTAATGTCTTAAATTTCAAGGCCTTAAATTATTTCTCATCCAAGTGGTATTTATTAAATGCCGATGTTTGTGGCAGGCACTTTTCCAAACATTAGGTATTGAGCAATGAATAGGAAAGCCCACGTGCCTGTCTTTCTGGGTCAGATTACTGAATCTATATCTTCTAGTTTCATTCTTCTTGAATCACAGATTCTATTCATTCTGAATGACAAAGCCATATCCAAATTGCTCTTGATTTCTCCATGGTTGCCTTCATTTTCTAAATACTTGAAAAGATCAGAGAAAAAGTACCAAGCATAACTTGAGTGGATGCACAGGCAGCTAACTGCTGTGAGGACTGTGGTCTCTGGAAGGCTCAGCTTTCTCTGGAGTTACCAGCCTTCCTTTTGTTCAATGAAGTAAGTTGTAAGAACATTTGCTGAGATGGCAGGTACAGAGCTTTGGTGTTGGTGAGTGTTTGAAATAGTTTCTGAGAAAGATGTGGAAGAAGGCTGACCAGGAAAGATTCGAAAAATTGTGTCCATTAATGAAGACTCAGGAACCTAGAGATTGTGCTACCTTGTTACCAGTGAAGGAAAGAAGGATAGAATAAAAGTGGGAAAAGATACAACTCTAGGGAAAAGGAACAGAATACAGGAGGCAAAAATAGAAAGAGTGATTTTTTTCCTACTTTTTCGTTTCCTCCACTATCCTTAAGTATTTACTTATTTTTGAAACGATGAATTATTTTTGTGCAATTTATGGAATCTCAAGGGATGCACAAGACATTTGCTATGAAGTATTTGCTCTTTGGAATTATAATTTATGTATATTGACACTCATTAAATGAATCAAATGTGACTGTAGCAAATAATAAGATGACATAGTCTGGTGGCCCTCATATCCCACCCTGCTCAAGCAGTACAAGAGCTAATTGGGATCATTAACATTTTTTTATTTCTGTAAAAGTGTATTTCCCCTTTTATAAGATCAAACAAATTTTTTTCTGTATTTAGGAGAAATTTGTTCTTGTCCCTTCAGTATTTAAGCATTTGTGTTTGCTGAAGGTCATTCTTTCAAATCTCCTTCCTAGATCTACCTTTACCCTACTCCCTCATTGTGTTCCCTCCTGTCATTAAGCCCCTCTGCTAAGTATTGGGTAGATTGTAGTAAATAGTAATGGTGTTAGAAAATCTAGTAACAAGTTGCTCAGTGTAAAGTTAACACTCTAAACTAAGAGCATAGAGAGAAAAAGGAATGCAAATACAATTTTTATATACATAATATTTTCTTTTAATACTCCCAAATAAAATTGAATGAAGCCATGAGGGTAAAATCTTATTTTCAAAAATAAATGAATTCCTTCCATATCATCCATAAGATAAATTTGTTCTGAATGAAGTGTGTGATGAGTATGAATTTGGAAAGGACTGTAGATAAACTAGATAAACCTGCATTATAGACATGAATTTGCATCTATGAATTCGGGAGAATAAAACTGACCTGCCAGGATGCAGAATCAGGCAATCAATCATTACTGAGAAACCTTCCCCAGGTTTACATAAAGCTGATAAAGAAGATAAAAATCTTAATCACTGAAAAGTATTACGGGCCCATCTGTATGTAATTTATACTTTTTAAATATCCAAAAGATAAATGAATGGAAATCTAGCAAGGTTCTCATTGGATTCCATGAAAATTCATTGGTTTTTGGTTTTTGTTTTCTGTTTTGTTGTTTGCTTTTGTTGTTGTTATTTGTGTTTGGAATTGAATTCAGGGTCTTGTACATACTGAGTATGTGCTTTGCCAGTGGCCACCATGATGAGTATTTTAATGTTTGTTTAAATACGTAGAGGGCTAAAGGTGTAGGTAAAGTGGGAAGGGTAGGGGAAAGGTAATAAGGGAGAGAAAAAATAGGAGAAAATGAAAAAATGGAAATAAAGTGTCAGTAAATGGGGAGGGGAGGAGGGGTGAAGGGAGGGCAGGGGTATGGGGTAAAAATTAGAACCGAGACTGTCATGTAAAGGTACAATATCCCAATAATGAACGTAATTGTACTGTATACCTAAAATGTACCAATAAACTCATTGAGGAAAAATAAATAAATAAAATTAAATAAGTAGAGGTGGAATGAATGGGCCCAGTGGTAAATGGATATTTAACTATAAGAAACATAGGTGTCCATCAGTAAAATGAAACTATGACGCATGTATGGATTCATCTGGGGTCTTCAGGATCCTGCAGTTTTGCTGGGCTCTATGGTAAAGGAAGTGAAAACACAGGCTTTCTCCATTCAGTTGGGGTTCCACTCTTTCACTGCTATATCAAAGCTGCTCTCATGTACTCAAAGGAGTAACCAAAATCTCATCAAAATTGATTCATGCGATTTATGATGACCACCATAATTGAGCCCAAGCTCAATGTACTGGCTGCCTCCATTTTTCTACTTGCTCTGAATTTTCTTTTCTTTTCCATGTCACTGCGTCCTCAATCTCCTTCTTCTCAAACCTCTAATACATAGTCCCAACATGCATTTTATATTTATTTACTTTTGAGTAGAGAGGAAATTCTGTGTTACATTGGCATGGATTTTGAAGAGGCCATGATTAATTGGTATGAGCTTTTTAATTATGTTATTAGCACATTACTAATAACAAGTAAGTAATAAGTATGAATAAAGGAAATGTCAAGAAAATAGAGAAAAGAAGGAAAATAGAGAGGAAAGTTAGAAAGAAGGGGTCTGTCTTATGTTGTAGCACGTACACTCAACTTGGAGTGGATATAGAACTACATTACTGTGCTCCAGGACTGAAAAATAAAACTAGGTAGAGTAATCCATTCATGATTGAGATAATGCAACAGAATGATGTTAATTTATTGACATTTTCATTAGGTCACATAAATCACTGTTAGTGTGTTTGTTCATTTCCTCCTCATCACACATGTCAACCAGACATTAGTGATTTTTTTTCTCCATTTCATCCAGATGCAATGGTTGTTTCAGAATTTTTAGCCCTGAATATAATGCATTGACCTTTCCCCTAAACATTAATAAGCATGATTCTTTTGAAATAAGTTCAGTTTTCATCTTGGCATGGCCATATATTATATGGGGCATGCTATTGTATTTGATATAGCCATCTATAAATACAGAAAGCTATAGCACCTCTGTGACTTCATCACTATTTCATATACCTAGTGATTGAACTATTCCATTACACTGAAATGAAGGTATACAGAAATGCCTTCCATTAGCTACTTCTGTGATTTAATGATTTCTTAATATAGGTTATGTCTCATGCCAAGAAAATCCAGGATATTCTCTGGGGAAGACAGGTTGAAATCAGAAGTACAGGGCTGCTGGAGGGACTTGAAGAGTAAGATTGCTTAAAGAGAGAAATAATTCAGACAGCCTATTGGGAGATCTCAATTTGTTTTAAGAAATGGAGAATGCAGTGATTTCCCTTAAAAGGGATTTATAATTAATATACTTATTACTTACATATAAGCTAAATACATTTGCTAAAACCAAAGCTTTCCTCATGTTAACTATAAGGTTCCTTCCACATTACCCTGCTTCACTGTTGCTGGGTCACAGAGTTGGTTGGTAATAGACTCAGAAAATATTTCACAGGAATTACCTCCAAATAGAAAATCTGGAAAACTGTTTACCAAATGATGAAGGTTTTAACATATAAACATATAAAGCTTTATAGTTATAAATATATATACCTTAAATTTTTCTTTTTAGAAGAGAAAAAATGAAACAGTTTCTATGGCTAAAATAATGCTACTGTCACTATGGCATGCTCCCCAGATTTTTTCTATAATAAAATTCTTAATTTCTACAGGTCTATCTTTTTTTCTAATTAAAGAGAACTCCTCCTTTACTAATTAACAAATTAAAAAACTGGCTTGGAAAACAGGATGGGCAAAGTAAGAGAAGCTGCTATAAATGGAGTAAACCTTTGTATTAATGAGATTTGAATTGTTTCAATCCTTTATGAAGAAACTATTTGTAAATTTAAGAGAATCAGGTATATTTTTGCTCATATTAATGATGTGTTCAAACAGGAATAGGTATGCTTTTTAAAAAATGACATAGTACATGGAGATAATGTAAGAAAAGCCATACTACAATTTATAATCCTGATAAATTAATCTTGGATAGACAAAATAAAACCACTTCAAATGTTAAAATCAGTATGTAGTTTTAGAGTTACTTATTGTAGTAAAGACTAGTTTTGTAATTTCTAATTTTTGTCCATAAATCTCTTCATTGATGCAAAAATAATGAAATGATAGTGTTAGATTGTATATATTCTGACTTTTAAAAAACTATAACAATTTTTATTTCTTTTTAATGTTTTACAGCCTTTTTTTCTGTCCCTGAACTAAGCTTTGTCATATGAAACCTTGCTCACACCTGTCCAATTAGATACAGTTAAATGAACAGATTAGAGAATCAGTTAATTTCTACTTTGTGACTCTGGAGTAGCTTGAATTAAGGAACCCTTCCCACTTAATGTAGTTGTCTCATAGTTCCTTGTCCTGATTTCACTCTTACTTCCACTGTAACCCATTCTTCATTTTCAGAATGTCTTTTAAAAAGGGCAAAGAAAAACAAACAAAATTGAACTGAAAGAAAGGGGAGGGGAGGGGAGAGCAGGGAGGAAAAAGAGGAAACTACTCGAAAAAAATATCTAAACTTACGGCTTTGGCCTTCAATATGATCTAGAACCCTTCTTACTTCTCAGATGCTGACTTTCAAATCTCTTCCCCGCCAGCTGTGCTCCAGAGCACCGAAGTTGTCTCTGCCTTGGGCTTTCCCTGTGTTTTCCGAGTGAAGCACATTCCCACACAGCTGCACAGGGCTGGCTGAAGACCTTCAAAACCCTACATAAATCTAAAGAAGTCCTTCTCTGCTTCCTTCTTTATCTTATAACTTTGTACTTTTTCTTTCTTTGTATATATAATTCTTTGAAGTCATAGAGACTATAACCTGAAGATAAATACTATTAAAATTTTCATGTGTTCTCTCTCAGGCAATAACCAAGGTTAGAAAATAATTTTACTGAGCTAAAAGAAATCTTTGGTGTAATCGCCATGTCTAGACAAATGAGACTCTCTAGCAAAACAATTTGTGCCATATATCTTCCCCTGTGGAAAAGGGAATGGAGAGAGAGGCAGGGAGATAGAGAAACAGTAAAAGAGAGTGACAGAGACAGAGACACAGAGAACGAATTGGAATCAGTACAAAATATTTCCCAAATAGAAAGACAGCAAAGTAATTGATGTCCACTACATGGATTCAAAAAACCTTCACAAAAATAGTATGTTTGGATTTGAAAGTTACAATCAGAACTCACTCTACATTTGTACTTGTTACACATATACAACAATATATGCTATCAGCTCTACAACATGATTAATGAAATGGCAAGGAAAATAGAAAATCAAATATTTTAGGAGAACAAACACATGATTAACCAGTAACAATTTAATGTAATCATGGTTGACTTATTCATTTACTATAATTTATGTTTTCTTTCAATAACTACTTACAAAAGGAGCTAAGAAAATAAATGGATTTTTCTTTCTTTAACTTATATTTGAACAAAATGAAAACATAAGAAGTGGGAATGCATCATAAAATTGCCATTAAGAATTATTGCAACTATAAAATGTGATTGTCATCCACCAACCAGTAATATCCCCTAGAGTTAACAGCGATCAATAATCCAGACATAGACTTCCTGAATATTCTATAAATGTATACAAACACATCTATATCTGCACTTCTCCATATATTGTTTATGCACAAAATAGAGTAATGATATACAAATTAGTTGCATTTAAATTGTTTAGTTTTGACTATGAGTAACAGAACAATTAGAATCATGGTGATAAAAAAATAAGATACATTTTTCTCACATAAAAGTATACATATACATTTTTATCCTCTAGGTCCTTGTACATGCTGGGCAGCCCCTCTGTGCCTGAGCTACATTCCTATCCCCAGGGCATTTGATGGCTCCCTGATCATTTGGGAAGTTTCTTCCTTCTGTTTCATTTTCTACTTTTCTCAACATGACACTTTTACCTCACAGGCCAAGATGTTGATCTAGTGCTGCCTTTCCCGTCCACCATCCTGCCAGTGGGAAGGAGAAAGCTGCTAGCTTGTTACATTAAGAATACTTCCTGAAAGTTATGCTGAGAACTGCTTCCAGGGAGGCTGAAGGATGTTGTTATCCTAGTGATCATGTTATCTGTGTTTATCATGCCTTTTTATTTTCTGTTGTTCTGATATTTTGACCTCAGGAACTGAAAACTCATTTTATTTATCCAGTTCAAGGTAATTTTCTTCAGTTTCTTTAATTGATTCTCCTCAGTTTTCTAGTAGAATTCACAGAATATGTACACAAGATATCTTGAAGCTTTCCCCTTTCTATATTTTATCTTTACTCGATATTTTTTATTCTTGTATAACTGTAAGATAGTTAATACATGTCTTTAAAAATAAGCATTTGTTTTATTTTTAGGACATTTTCCTGCTTCTGTTATATGTTTCATCATATCTTCTTAAGAATTCTCATTACACCTCTTTAATGGCTCATCTGCTTATCCGTACTCTTTCATGGGTGTCTGCCTCAGATGAGCTCTCTGCTCCAGTTGTTTAGCTCAGTCTCTTATTCAACTCTGCCAAACTTTTCTTTCCTGATTAAAGTTAGAGAGTCAACTAACCACACATGCAGAATAAGTAAGAGTAGATTTGTCAGTCAGTAACATATTAGTCATATTTCTTTCTCCAGAGTAAAGCTTATCTACTGAAGTGTAGAAAGCAGCAAGGAAGACCACTTCATTTAGCAAAACTCTGCACATGAAATGGGATGTGAGGTCCTTTTCCAATTGAAGGAAGGTATATTTACTTCAAATGGGAGCAGCAGCAACTTCTGCCACACCCACAGTGCCCTACTGTAGGACTTCCTCTCATGATAAGAGCAGCCACGGTGCTCCCAGGCATCCAAGGTCATTCTTAGAAAGGTCTGAGGAGTGACCATTCCAACAGGCTCCTGGCTACCTCCATTCAATATATAAGTACAGATAACTCGTAGAAATTAGTAGTAAACTAATCCATATGTCTGAGACATACACGTAGTTGATTTATGGCAAAATTTATGGCACAGTCTTAAAAATATTGGGAACAACAGAATTTACCTTCAATTAATGCATGGCATGCATAAATATGAATAGTAGACCTTGACTTCCAAGTAAAAAGTATAATACTGACAAAAGGGATTATATCAGAACACTTTAAATTAAAACAAATCTCCACTATTATCAGTATTTTACAATATGCATAAGCAGTGTTATAGGATACACATATTCATTTATAAGGGTGAGCTAAAATTTTAAATTGACTTTTCCTTGCTCCCATAAGTCCACTAAAATGATAGTGAAAGTGCACAAAAGTAAATAAAGATGAATTAGAATTGAGTATAATGGAAAAGATCAATGGAGACTTTGATGAATACTTGAAAATGGAAACTGGATGATTGGGAATAGATAGATGAGCCAAACAAATTCCCAGTGAACAGCTTTTAGTCTGTTCACTGGGTTTTCTCTTAGTCACCTCTCATTCAGGAAAACAGCTCTGATAATGAAGAAAAATGAGCAGCCAAGTTTACCAAGCTTTAAAAAAGAAAGACACAAAGGAGAAGCAACAACAAATAAAAACACAATAAAAATATTAAGGAACAAAAGAAAATCTTTTTGTAAATCTATTTGGTTCTCAGAAGGGAAAACAAAACTGCATCCATACAATAAGAATAAGCTTTTATTAAGGAAAAAATTCCAGCCAAACTAGAGTCAGAACCAAAAATCAAAACTGAACAGTGTTTAGCATGAAAGAAATAACAAACTCCTTTCTGAAATCATTATTGAAATAAAAAATCATGAAAGTGAAAGACTTGGATGCAAAGTAGCACATGTACACAAAGAAAGGAAAATCCCAGCAAGATGACAGCGCAATTAAATTAAATTACATAAAACAAAAGTGTAAAATGTGTTCTTTGTTTCCGCAGTCTCTAGCCCCATTTCCAGTGCTCAGTAGCCTGTCAGAGAATGGATACAGAATTTATAATAATCCCTGGAAATTTTAGTGAACAGCTTTGACCTTGGCTATATGGTGATCAAATTTCTTTCATTTGCTGTTTAACAAATATTTACTGAGAAGCTTAATTCT
Source organism: Fukomys damarensis (assembly GCF_012274545.1). Lineage (NCBI taxonomy): Eukaryota > Metazoa > Chordata > Mammalia > Rodentia > Bathyergidae > Fukomys > Fukomys damarensis. The sequence continues at coordinate 42,170,436 of NW_022900936.1, forward strand.
GAAAGTAGGATAGGCTGAAAATATAACATCCAATTAGAGATTGGAAAGACTTTGTCCTCGCAGAGCTCTAGAGTCTAATAGACAAATAAACAAATAATATATAATGTAATATAAAGCATTGATGGAGGCTAAAAGAAAAACTAATGCAATATAAAGAGAACAAGGAATGAAAGATTGTTTGAATTTGCATTTGCAAGCTTCTCTGCCAATGTGATATATGAAAGAGATAAGGCTTTTAAAAAAATCACATGAAGTCATATTCACATGAAGTACAAAGACAGAGATATGAGAAACTTTGTCCATAGAACAGCAAGAAAGCTACTGCTTTCACTGAGGCAGTCAAAAAGGAGGAGAGAAAAGCAGAGAAATCAGCTGCAGGTAGATCGTTTAGGCTGCATGTATCAGTACACATATTTATTCTAGGGGAAAATGGGAAAAGTTTAAGGAGGAGTTGAAATGATCAAATTTACGTATTCAAACCATCACTTTATATTGATGGCAAATTAATTATGGAAGTACAACAGCAGAAGCAAAAGGTATCTAAAATTTTTCAGATAAGCATACTTACCAGAAAGTTCTTGGTCCTGATATGAAGCAAACTAAAATTATCCAATAAATGTTTTGAAAAAATTAAGCACTTATTTAACCTTGAGGTCTGACACATTCAATGAACAAGTTTAGTGACAGAATTTGCACTTCCTTCTCTAAAGACCATTTTCAATGGTGGGTTTTAATGATAATATTTCTATGAGAAAATGATTATAAATTTGGTTTGTTAGTATCAAATGTTCAAAATCAATGTATAAGTAGCTAATGGAACAAAATCATATTAATAGAATTATTTGATTGTACACATTTAAAAGTAGTTAAGTGAAAGTTCAGAAGTTGGAGGCTAATGTGGAGATATGAAACATTTTCACCTCTCATAGTGAAATAGCTATTAGACTTTTGAATATTGTTTAAGAACATTGAGTCAATTAGTAGGGTCAAATAAAAATAATCAACAAAACTACCAAAACTGGGGAAGTTTATAATTCAGCAGGGAGTACACTGATTCTGTCAGATAAATCAAGAAATACTGAAGGCTAAGGCTAGGGGTATAGCTAAGTGTAATATATAGGACTCTGGGTTTGGTTCCCAGCACAGAAAGTGAGAGAGAGAGAGAGAGAGAGAGAAGAGAGAAGGAGGGAGAGAGGAAGGCAGAAATAAATAATAAATGCAATGAAAACATCAAAAGTGTATTAAAAATGCTTGTTGTTAAAGAGCAAAATGCTACATGCATTTGGTAGATCTTTTTGTTGTCATTTTTAATCTTTGCATTTGCATTTTTATCTTTGTATGTCTTATACTTTATAATAATGGTAAAAGACATAAAGACAAATATCATGCTATATTAAAGATTTCTATTATAAACATTGCATTTATTTTTACCTCACAATAAAATATTACTGACAAACTTACAGTTTTTATTTGTTGAGTAAAAGATCATGTTTTAAGGAAACAACAAAAAGACAAAATCTGCAAGTCACATTATTAAACAAACTGATGTATAGGTTATGACATCCAACATTGCCATCTAACACTTTCTTTTCTAAAAGCAAACAATTCATTCATAATAGATCAGATATACGAAAAAAATTAAGAAGAAAGCAGAAACATTTTGTTGGATTTGATCAGTGTAGATGATTACCATTAAATACGCAAAGATTCTAGAATCAATGTTTAAAAACAAAAACTGCCAGCAGCTATTACAACCTTTAAGATCAATTGCAGCATAATCAGAGGTCATAAGAAAATAAAAGCTTACAGATGTCCCAAGTAAATGTCAGAATGTATAGTACCTTAGAGACAGAAAAAACAAAAAAACAACTTAATCATTCCCACTGTCAGAAAAAGAAGTTGAAAATGAAGGATAAAGGTGACTGTCACCAGAGTAGAGATGTTATCCATGATAACCAATTCATAAGACAAGTGAAAACTGTCTTGCAGAGAAGTGAAGACCCTAAGGAGTCTCTTGCCAAAATTCATAGAAAAAAAAAGACAACTTAGTTTCACAAGCACATGAAGTGAATAAACATCAAAAAGAATGTGAGCACAGAAACTTGAAGGCCTCTACATTAACCAAATGTCATGATTTATAAAGCATGAGGTATAAATGTTCAAGGAAAATTGGCCTGAAGGAAAAAAATGAGTAATTGTGCATTGGAAGTAATATTAACAACCATGTGATTACAGATGATAATTATAATCTATGGTTATAGCTTATGGAAAAAGGAATCTACTTTGGAATAGCCACATGTATAATTTAAAATTCTGAGGAGACAGTTTTAAATTCTGCTTTCAAAATAATCCTGGCTATGACAAGTGATAGTAAATAAGCACTGCTGGTAAATAAATATCACAATATATCCTAAATTGATTAGATATTAATGTAATACAATATCAGAACTTTCAAATTATGAATACAAATATATATTCCCATGAGTATATTAACTTTCAAACCATAACACCAAGTAAACCCTGGAAGAGAATCTTAATACTATCAAGTCAAAGCTTCTTAATTTGAATATATATATATATATATCACATTCACTTGAAATACAGTGTTGCTTTTGACAATGATTTAAACCAATTATATGTAGACTATCCAGGGTTTTTTGGTTTTTTTTGTTTTGATTTTTACAAAATGTGTGTGTCAAGTCTCTTAGTAAGAAATTAACCAATAACAAATGCTGGTGGGGTTGTGGGGAGAAAGGAACCCTTCTCCATTGTATATATATATATCACATTCACTTGAAATACAGTGTTGCTTTTGACAATGATTTAAACCAATTATATGTAGACTATCCAGGGTTTTTTGGTTTTTTTTGTTTTGATTTTTACAAAATGTGTGTGTCAAGTCTCTTAGTAAGAAATTAACCAATAACAAATGCTGGTGGGGTTGTGGGGAGAAAGGAACCCTTCTCCATTGTTGGTGGAAATGCAGACTGGTGCAACTACAGTGGAAATGAATGTGGAGATACCTCAAACAACTAGGATTAGCGGTTCCATTTGACCGTCATCCCTCTACTGGGAATCTATCCTAAAGACTTAAAAGAATCATATCACAGCAACACATGCTTACCCATGTTTATAGTGGCACAATTTGTAAAAGCTAAAACTTGGAAACAGCTCAATTACCCATCAACTGGAGATCGGATAAAGAAGATGTGATTTTTCTATATAATGGAGTACTACTCAGCCATAAAGAATGAGAAACTATAGACATTTATAGCTAAGTGGATGCATACTGAGCGCATATTCTTAAGTGAAATTAATAGGACACACATGTAAATACCAGTTTTTCTGGTGTGAAAAACTGAAAGTGTAAATAAGGTTCAAATTGTATAATTATAATGTGAAATAGGAAGAAAGAGGCTAATGGAGATGGGAGTGGGAAGGGTAGGGGAAAGGAAAGAAGGGAAAAATATTAGAAGAGCAAAAAGTGGAAACAAAGCCTTTGTAAATAGGGAAGGGTGGAGGGGGTGAAGGGAGGGCAGGGAAATAGAGAAAAAATAAGAACCAGGATACATCTTGTAAAGGAACAAAAGCCCAGTGATGAATGCAACTGTACTGTACGCCTAAAAAGTACCAATAAACTCAATAAAAAAGGGAAAAGAAAAAAATGTGAGATTATGAAAAGATGGAAGTAAAGTGTTTGTAGATGGGGAGGGGAGGAGGGGGGAAGGGAGGGAAGGGACAAGGGGAAAAAATGAGAATCAAGACCTGTCATGTAGAGGTACAAGATCCCAACAATGAGTGTATCTGTACTGTATCTCTAATATGTACCAATAAACTCAATTAAAGCTGAAAAAAAAAAAAGAAATGATAGAAACTCAAATCAGGCTGTCCTAATTCAGAGAATTTTTTGGTTCTCCTAACTATAGATACAGTCATTTAACTGCTGGTCGGTTTAGATCTAGCATTTTTTTTCCACTGAGCTACATTTAAAAAAAATGTTTTCCCTGTTAAGTTTATTGGTACATTTAAAGCAAACAAAGCACTTTCATTCATCATTGGGATCTTCTACCTTTATATGACTTATCATGGCTCTTGTTTTATCCCCATACCCTTGCCCTCCCTTCACCCCATTCACCTTTCCCTATTTACAAAGACTTTGTTTCCATTTTCTTCTCACATTTTTTCTTTTCCCTTATCTTCTTTCCCCTCCCTTTCTCATTTCCCCTTTAGCTACTTTCTTCCTATTTCACTCTGCCAGTTATACTATTTGAACCTTATTTACACTTTTAGTTTTTCAAACCAGAGAAACTATTAGGTATTTATTCATGTGTTCTATTTATTTCACTTAAGAGTATAGCCTCAATGTGCATCCATTTAGCTATACATTTTTCTAGTTTCTCATTCTTTATGGCTGAGTAATGTTCCATTTTATAGAAAACCCACATCTTCTTTATCCCGTTTCCATTCAATGGGAATTTGGGTTGTTTCCAAGTTTTAGCTATTATGAACAGTGCCACTATAAACATGGGTACACATATATCACTGTTGTATGATTCTTTTCATTCTTTTGGAAAGATACCCAGCAGAGGGATGGCTGGGTCCAATGGAAACTCTAATCATAAATCTCTGAGGTATCTCCATATTGATTTCCATAGTGGTTGCACCAGTCTGCACTCCCACCAACAATGAAGGGTTCTTTTCTCTCCACAACCCAGCTGCGTTTGTTGGTTGATTTCTTCAGAGCAACCATTCTTTGTGGGGTGAGGTGAAATCTCAGTGTTGTTTTCATCTGCATTTCCTCAAAAACCAGTGATAATGAACATTTTTTCACTTTTTTTAAAATATGGAGACCAAACTTAGGCCCTTGCACTTGTGAAGCAGGCAGCAGAACCACTGAGCCAAATCTCCAGCTAGAACATTTTTCATATATTTATTTGCTGCTTTTACTTCTTTGCCTGAGAAATGTCTATTGATTTTAGATTCCCATTTTGAATTGTGTCTTTGTATTTGGTGTTCTGATTTTTTTGAGTTCTTTATATATTCTAGATAGTAGTCCTTTGTCTGAGGAGTAGCTGGTAAAAATTTTTCCCACATTATAGGTTGTCTTTTAGCTCTGTTGGTGATTTCTCTTTTACTGCAAAAACTTTTTAATACAATGAGATCCCAGTTGTATATTATTTGTACAAGTTCTCATGCTTCTCAGGATTTGTTCATAAAGCCTTCATTTATTGCAGTGTCTTAAAAGTGTTCTACCTAAATTACTTTCCAATAAGTTTAGTATTTCTATTTTGATATTTTGATCTTTAATCCATTTGGATTTTAGTTTAGTGTGTGGTGAAAGATAGGGATCTAGTTTTAATCTTTGGCAAGTTGAAAGCCAGTTTTTACAACATCATTTATTAAAGAGGCTGTCTTTCCTCCAGTGGGGATGATTGGCTCCTTTGTCAAGGATGAGGTAGCTGAGTATGTCTGGTATTGTTTCCGCATCTTCTAATCTATTCCATTACTCTTCAGGTCTGTTTATTTGCCAGTACTATGCTGCTTTTATCACAATGGCTTTGTAGTACAATTTCAAGTTGGGAATTGTGATACCCCCTGCCATGTGCCTGTTGCCTGGGATGTTTTTTGAGATTGTATGTCTTTTCTAGCTCCAAATGAATTTTTGGATTATTTTCTCAAATTCTGTGAAATATGCTGTCAGGATTTCAACTGGGATTGCACTGAATGTGTATAGCAGTTTTGGAAGTATGTCCATTCTCACTATGTTGATTCTTCCTACCCAGGAGCAAGGGACGTCTTTCCATCCCCTTATATCCTCTTCTATCTCTTTTTTCAAAGTGCTGTAGTTTTCAGTGGTCTTTTGTCTCCTTCATCAGATTTATTCCTAGATATTTCTCTTTTTTGATGTTATTATGAAAGTAATTGTTTTCCTAATTTCTCTCTCAGTGAGTCTGTCCTTTGTGTACAGGAAGGCTATTGATTTTTTGAGGGTTGACTTTGTATCCCAGTACTCTACTGAATCTGACAATTAAGTATAGCAGTCTTTTGGCAGAGTTTTTTTGGATCTTCTATATAGAGTATCATATCAGCAGTTTAACTTCTTTCTTTACTAGATTTATTCCTTTTATTCTTTCTCTTGTCTAATTGCTGTTACTAATATTTGTAGAACTGTATTGAACAGGAGTGGTGACAGTGCACATCGTGTCCTCTTTCTGATTTTAGCATGAAGTTTTTAGCTTTTGACCATTTAGAATGATATTGGTTGTTGGTGTTTTGCAGATAGCCTTTATCAGGTTGAGATAAAGACCAACTGTTCCAATTTTCTGTAGGATTTTTATCATGAATGCATGTTGAATTTTGTTGAATGTTTTTTCTGCATATATTGAGATAATCATATGGTTTTTGTCCTTAGTTCTGTTAATATATTGTATTACATTTATTGATTTACATATGTTGAACCATCCTTGTGTCCCTTGGATAAATCCAGCTTGGTCAGGGTGTATGATCTTCTTGATGATCTTCTATATTCTTTTTGCCATAATCTTATTGAGGATTTTTGCATCTATGTTCATTACGGAGACTGACCGTAGTTCCTTTTTGGGGGACGGGGGTCTTTCCCTGGCTTTGTAATCAAAGAAATACTTACTTCTGGGAATGAATTTGTAAGTATTGCTTCTCTTACAATTTCATTGAAGAGTTTAAAGAGTAGTGGCAATAGTTCTTCTCTAAAAGTCTTGTAGAATTCAGAAGTGAAGCCATCAGGGCCTGGGCTTTTCTTTGTTGGTATTGTTTTAGTTACACTTTCAATTTCACTGAATGTAATTGGGGTATTTAGACTTTTTATATCTCCTTCATTCAACTTTGGAAGTTCTTATGTGTCTAGGAATCTGTCCAATTCTTCTGTATTTTCCATTTTATTACAGTATAAATTTTTGAAGTGGGTATTGATGATCCTCCGGATTTCAGGTGGGTCTGTTGTGATTTCACCTTTTTCATTCATAACTGAGTGAATTAGAGCCTTTTCTTTCCTTTTTTTTTTTTTTTTGATAAGGTTGGCTAAGGATTTATTGATTTTATTTTTATTTATTTTGGTTTTTTTTGTTGTTTTTTGAGACAGGGTCTAACTATGTAGTGAGACTGACCTGGAACTCATATGTAGCTCAGGCTGGTCTCAAACTCACAGCAATCCTCCTGCCTCAGCCTCCCAAGTGCTGGGATTACAGGGGTGCGCCACCACACCCAGCCTGATTTTATTTATTCTTTTAAAAACCAACCTTATGATTCATTAATTTTTTGTATCATTTTCTTAGTATCCATTACATTAATTTCTGCTCTGATCTTTATAATTTTCTCCCTTATACAAGCTTTCATTTTGTCTTGCTCGTCTGTTTCTAGGAGCTTAAGGTTAAGCATTAGGGTGTTTACTTGAGCTCACTGTTTTCCTAGTATGGTCATTTACTGCTTTGAATTTCCCTTGTAGAACTGCTTTTATTGTGTCCTATAGATTACTTTATGTTGTACTGGCATTATTATTTAATTTTAGAGACTGTCTAATTTTTTCTTTAATTTCCTCTGTGACCCAGTGGTTGTTTACAAAAGTGTTATTTAATTTCTATGTGTTTGTGGAGTTCTTGTGATTTCTTAGGCTATTGATCTCCAGTTTAATTGCACTATGTTCTGATAATATACAAGAGATGACTTCAATTCCTTTGCATTTACTTAAACATGTTCTATGAGGTAGCATGTGGTCTATTTTGAAGAATGGCTTGTGTGCAGCTGAAAAAAATATATTCTTATTTTGTGGGGTGGAACATTCTGTAGACATCTACTAAGTCTATTTATTCTCTCTTTTTTTTGACAGTATGGCACATCAATTTAATTTCTTACAGTATCTACATTTCAGTCATATTACTGATCATATATATTTTTTTCAGCTTTAATTGAGTTTATTGGTACATTTTAGGGGTACAGTACAGTTACATTCATTGTTGGGATCTTGTACCTCTACATGACAGGTCTTAATTCTCATTTTGCCCCTTGTCCCTGCCCTCCCTTCACTCCCTCCTCCCCTCCCTATCTACAAGCACTATTTCCATCTTTTCATTATCTCACATTTTTGTCTTTTCCCTTATTACCCTTCCCTGCCCATCCCACCTTCCCTACACCTTTAGCCCATTTCTTCCCATTTCACAATGTCAGTAATCTTATTAGGATCTTATGTAATTTTGCAGTTTATTCACCCCAGAGAAACTATTTGATATTTAAACAAAGGAACCCTTCTCCACTGTTGGTGGGAGTGCAGACTGGAGCAACCACTGTGGAAATCAATATGGAGATGCCTCAAAGAGCTTTGACTAGAGGTTCCATTTGACCCAGCCATCCCTCTGCTGGGTATCTTTCCAAAAGAATTAAAAGAATCATATCACAGTGATGTATACACACCCATGTTTATAGTGGCACAGTTTGTAATTGCTGAAACTTCGAAACAGCCCATTTGCCCTTCAGTTGGAAACTGGATAAAGATGTGGTTTTTCTATAAAATGGAATATTACTCAGCCATAAAGAATGAGAAAATAGATTCATTCATAAGAAAATGGATACATATTGAAGATATATACTCCTAAGTGAAATAAATAAGTCTGTTTATTCTAAGACTTGGCTCTGTTCTGTTATTTCATTGTTGATTTTTTGTCTAGATGATCTGTCTATTTTTGTAAGAGGAGTATTGTGGTCCCCCACTACAACTGTATTAGTGCTTATTTTGTTTTCATATCCATTAATATTTGTTTTGTATAGTTGGGTACATTAATATTTGGTGCATATATATTTATGATTGTCATTTCTTCCTCTTGTATTGTTCCTTTTACAAGGATGTAGTGGCCCTATTTGTCTCTCTTAATTAGCTTTTGTTTGAAATCTATTCTGTCTGCAAATAAGCTACCCCTGCCTTTTTCCAGGCTCCTGTTGCATGGAGAACAGTATTCCATCCTTTTGCGATCAGTCTAATTTCTTTATGGATTAAGTGGATTTCTTCTATACACCATATTGTTGGATTTTGCTTCTTAATCCATTCTGCCAGACTGTTTCTTTTGATTGGTGAATTGAGGCCATTACCATTGATGTTTATAACTGTTATGTATTGGCTTTTCATTTTCATGTTGTTGGTTTTTAAAATTTTTTTCCCTATTTCCTTTTAATTTCTTGCCTTGCCTGATACATTTGCTCTCTTGGGCCTTAAGGAGCTGTGGTCTTTGTTTTCTTTTTCCAGGACACTGTTTAGAAGTTTATAGAGTGATGGTTTGGTGTTCATGAAATTTCTCAGGTGTTCTTTGGCATGGAAGTATCTTATTTTCCTATCCATTTTGAAAGAGAGTTTAGCAGGATACATCAGTCTAGTTTGGAAGTTGTTTTAGGACCTGAAATACATCACTCCAAGCTCTCCTTGATTTGAGAGTTTATGTCAAAAAGTCTGCTGTCATTCTGATGGGCTTTCCTTTGTATGTGATTTATGTCTTTTCTCTTACTGCTTATAGTATTTTGTTCTTCTATTAGATTTCCAGGATCTTGATTATCATATGTCTATATGTAAATTTTTTTAAATCATGGCTAGTTGAAGTCCTATAAGCCTCACTTATCTGTATGTCAAATTCTTCCCCTCTGTTTGGGAAGTTTTCTTTCATTCATTCTGTGAACTTTTTTTTTTTATGTCATTTGTACTTTCTCCTGCTACCTCATCTATTCCTATCAGTCTTATGTTATTCTTCTTTTCATCATCTAAGAGTTGTTGGATTGATTTTTCATGGTCCCTTACTGTTTTTAAGAGATCTCTCTTTTCATGGTCACTGACTGCAATCCTATCTTCTATATTTGAATTTGTATCTTTACATTCATTCATTTTTCTGTGAATGCTTTCAGTTGAATTTTTAATATCCTAGATAATCTGTTTCATGGATTTCATTTCTTTCCTATGTTGGACCCTTAAGGTTTCCATTTCTTTCCTGTGCTGGGCATTCATGGTTTCCATCATGGTCCTGAGCTCATCTATTTTTTTTTAATCTGCTTCTGTTCTAGAGTTTCTAATCATGTCTTTCATTGTGCTCACCATCTCTGTAGTTGTCTGGGAAATTATTTCTGTTTCTAATTTTTTCTAGAGCCTCATTTATCTGTCTTTTACTTCCTGTGCTATCAGTTCAGGGTGACCAGATTGTTGACGGTCAGACTTTTCCACCTCATTTCCCCCAGAGTATACCTTTGGTGGGGTGGAAGTCTGTGTCTTGTTTAAATGCCTTCTCATTTATATTTTTGTCCTTAGTCCTGTCCTTAATTCCTGGTTTAATACTTCAATCTTGCCAATATATCTGGTGTTTAGGTTTTAAATCTCTAATGTCTCTGAGGCAAACTCAGTTTCATTTTATCAGGGAGGACAACTGATTAGATCAATCACAACACCTTAGCCCAAGTGATATAACCAGCAACAAACACAATAGCATCAAGCACAGATTAGAAAAATGACAATTTGTAATAATGATTAATCTATCACTTTTAACCATGTGGATGAAATCAAAATCGAGGACCAGCCCAAAAATGTTTATAGTGGATAAACTCTTCAATATACAACTTTACTATTCAGGTTTGGATTTCGAAGAAACTTGGGAGGGAGGGATAGATAGGATAGAGAAGGGCTAGAAATGAAATCAGAGGACACAGGAAGATCATACAAACTCTAGAGAGCTATTGAAGAGAAGAGGAGATGACAGAACAAAATATTCCCCCAAAAGAACAAACTAACAGCAATAGGGAGGCTAGAGACTGTAATCCCTTTCTTTTAAAATTAATGGCAGTGGAGAGAAGGAAAAAGAGAAGAAAGGGAAAAGAAAGAAAATAAATTTGAATTAGGATAGGAACAGGAACAAATAAGGAGAGTAATGGAGATCAAGGTGGGAGAGAGAGAAAGAAAAGATTAAGAAAAAGATTTTAAAAAGGAAAAATTGAGAAAAGAGAAAGATAAAAATATTTTGAATGATTAAAGATAAGTGAAAAATATTACTTTGAAAAGAAAAAATACAAATGGAGGGCCTTCATCAGGATATGCTTCTGTTGACACAATAGACAGCGTGGGCAGGAGTGTGCAGGTCTAAGTGAATTAGTCTCAGCAAGCCAGCAGCTCTCCCCTGAGGTTCAGGCTGATTTTTGGAGGCAAGGCCCAAGTTGAGATCTCTATCCTCCTGCTGGGTTGAACTCTGCCTGCTTCTACTGCAGGTTCCAGCTGTCTTTAACATGAAGTTAGGTCAGGTTCCAATATGAGGTTCTGAGGGTCCCTCTGACTTACCAACTACAGTGGCGTGGTGTGCCTTTATCACAGATTTTCTTCACTTTCCCAGTGGGCTTCAACTTTCATCTAGGAGCTTCAGCAAGCCCTTCTTTCTCTTGTTCACATGGGGGTCTGGGCATGAACACTGCTGTATTGGTGCCCACAAGGCAGGGCTCCTTTGTGGCACTGGGTAAAAGGGGCAGGCCTACCAGCGGGTGGCAAGCAGTGGCTAGGCTCCTCTTAAGAGCTGCTGTTTTTTAAAAGCTGATCTGCTTGTACTTTCTTGTCTCTGCCTTTGCTTGTAATTCCTTCACTTTCAGTTGAACTACTGTTGTATGGCGGCCCCCTGGACCTTGTGACTAACCTTGTTCAGTTCCCATAAATAAAAGCTTTCATTCCACAATGATTATAAAAAGTTCTAGACAGGGCTGGGAATTTAGCTCAGTGGTTCTGCCACCTGCCTTGCAAGCACAAGGACCTGAGTTCGATCCACAGTACCAAAAACAAACAAACAAAAAAAAAAACAGTTCTCGAATTTAATTTTATTACCCCAACATGTCATAACAACCACTGAAATTCATCAGAGATGGAGGGGTAAATTTAAAGTCCACCAAACAACAAGAAATCACACAAACTGAAATAAAAAAAAAGAGTGTTTTTTAAAGAAAATTAATGTGTTCTTCTAAGACCAAAGGAAAACCAAATGGAGATAAGCAAAAGCAGATGTTCACTACATTCAACTGGTTCATTTTTTCGTTCAACACATCTGGCATACTTGTAGTGTTATATAAAAAGTATTGGAACGGGAGGGATGAAAATCTAATTTTATGATCCTTAATAAGTTACCAGCTATATCTGGTTTTGTTTTACATGTAGATTATTTTTTAAATATTTTCATCATTGCAAATCTATGAATGCTTTGGTGGGAAATAAAAGCTTGGTGCATAAATGATCATGGTCAAAAGTAACTCCAGGACTGCGTTGAACACCACTTCAGAGGACCTCATTCACAGAACACAACAAAAGAAATCTACCCATGTTATCTCTAAAATGAAGTCAAACAGATTTTTTGTTAAGGGACACTGTGAAAATTTCACATGACAGCATTTTGGAAGCATCCAAAACATAATGGTGGTGGCCACTATTATGGATTGTATTGTGTCCTCATAAAAAGTACATCAATGCCTTCTCTTCCTTAGGACAAGAGAAAGTGACTATGTTCATAAATATGGTGGTTTCAGATGTAATTGATTATGACAAGGTCATGCTAGAGAAGGATAGGCCTTTCATCTAGTACACTAAGTGCCCACCTTATAAACAAGTTCCTTTCCAGGAGAGTGCTTGGAAGTCAGATTAGTTCATAAATCCAACAAAGTCAGTCTCACGCACCTTTGACATAATTATCCAATATAAGCTGCTTTGTGCTTCCTAGCAGTCTCCTTTGCACCACCACTGCTTTTCCATCCTGGGCTCTGACTCAGCACTGCGCTACCGTCCACTATCACACTGTATAGTAAGCGAGTATCAGCTTAACTGTGACCATGTCCACCAGACACATGAGCTGCTTCCTGATTGGTTCATAGTGAGGAATGTTCGGAATGCAAAGTCCAGTCCTATCTGTGAAAGTTAACAACTGGACATTTGTAAATTGAGGACTTATTATTGTTATTATCTTTATTATAAAAGGAGAGAGAGAGAGAAACACAGAGAGAGCATCAAGGGACACATGGAGACATGTGACCATGTGAGGATGAAGGCTGAAACTAGTGTGGGGCATCCACAAGCCAAAGAACAATAAGGATTGCATCCTGTCTCCAGAAACTAAGAGACATGTGGAATAGATGCTCCTTTGGAACCTTTAGCAAGGATCCATACTTTTGTCACTACCTCCAGCACTAATGAAACATGAAATTGCTCTCCTTTTAAGGCCCTCAGTTCAGGGTAATGTGTTACAATAGCCATAAGAAACTAATACAGACCCATTGGAATGAGTCATGCTTAGTTAAATTTGAAAATATTCAATCTTGATATTTCCAAACTATAGTACTGCATATTTCAAGTCTATTCACATTTTTTTAAAAAATAAGAATATTCAACAACCACTGCATTTTTTGATCATCTGATTGTGTCTCTGTATAACACTTGCCCATACAGAAAGTCAAACTGGTTTTATTGGTCTCCTTTCTCTTCTAGCTCTCCTTCTTCTCTGACTAGCTATTTTCTCTTTTTATCATGTACTTTCAGTGTTGGTAAAATCTGATATTCAGCCATCAGCCCTCTTCTTTTTACCATGAGTACCAATCACCAATCATAGATTACCGAAGTCTAAGTTACAGCTACTTTGCTCCCCCAAGATTCCAAATACACAGTGGCTGGTTGTGTTTATCCACCTTAACACCAAATGTATAGGTAAAACTGAACATATGCAAAACAGAAGTCATGAATTTCCCCCAGATATTCTCCTTTTTCATAAACCTAGGAATTATCACAGATTTCCCCTTTTCCTATGTTTTACATCTAATTCAGAACCACACTGTCTTCTGTTTGCCTTCTTCACTTTCTTTTCTCTTCCTTTTCATCTCCTTTGTTGATTATTGTATATTCAATCAGGTGTAGCCACAAAGAGAGACACAAGAGAATCTTAAGAAAATCAGGTTTCTGATCTTACGGGTCCTGAGCATGCAACACATACATGGACAGAAAAGACAACAGGGATTTAGGAGGCAGAAGACTGCAGCAAGGGGGAGATTTAGGCTGTGGTCTTTATTGGGGGTTTCCACAAAAGAAGAAACACAGGGCTGATAAACAATATTGACTAGTTTAAATAATGTCAGTGGGCTTGGGCTTTAGGAATGAACTTTAGCTGCCTGGCACCTGGTCTAGGAATGAAGAAGACAAAGGAATGTTGTCTGGGGTATAATAGGAGGCTTGGCTTTGGATGGATTGGTTTGTATATCAAAGTCCTGCTGAAGGCTGAGCCTTTCTATTCTAAAAATTAGCTAGTACTTGGGGGGCAGTCTCTTGCCAGAAAGAATTATTTTTTTAAGATGCTCACACATCGTAACAAAGAGTATTTTATTATTGTTATTTATTGTTGAATTACAGAGAATTGCATAACTTGTATCCCTGCCTCCATTTTTGCTATCACCCAATTCCTGTTATGCACCACTAAAAGAATAATGCTTTAAATGGAGTACTACTCAGCAATAAAGAATGAGAAACTAGAAACATTTATAGCTAAATAGTTGCACATTGAGGCTATCCTCTTAAGTGAAATAAATAGGACACACAAATAAATACTGAATTATTTCTCTGGTGTGAAAAACTAAAAGTGTAAATAAGGTATAAATGGGAATGTGAAATAGGAAGAAAATGGCTGAAGGGGAAAGGAAATAAGGGAAAAGAAAAATGTGAAAAAATGAAAAAAATTGAAACAAAGTCTTTGAAGGGGATAAAGGGAGGACAGGGGTATGGGAAAAAAAGAAGAACCAAAATATATCATGTAAAGGTACAAGATCCCAATGATAAATGTTACTGTATTGTTTGCTATGAATGTACCAATAAACAATGAAAAAATGATATTTTTAAAATGCAAAGCAGATAACATTACTCCTTACTTTCACACCCTCCAAGATTCCCCACAGATTGATGGAGTCCAAGATCTTTGGCAGAATATTCAAGGCCCCCATTGATCTGGCATTTGCTTCCTCTCTGGGATCAGTTTTCTAATTACTATGCCTGCTTTGGCTTCATTTGACCACTTAAAGATTTTGGGGAGCATCATGCTCTCCAGAGCTATTCTTTCTGCATGTAATGCACTTTCTCTCTCTCTCTCTCTCTCTCTCTCTCTCTCTCTCTCTTCTGTTTGTGTTGCTCTCTCTCTCTCTCTCTCTCTCTCTCTCTCTCTCTCTCTCTCTCTCTCTCTGTCTCTCTCTCTCTCTCTCTCTCTTTCTCTCTCTCTCTCTGCAGTAAACACTTGCCCTTTTTAGGTTCAAATCAAGATTACCTACTCTAAGTAGAGTCATGACATTTTCCCCCTCTGTACTCAAATATGGTATCTATTTTCTAAAAAGTATTTATGCCACTTGTTAAAGATTGGGAGGCAGATTTTATTCAAGAAGAACCATGGTAGAAAATAGGGGACCACTGTAATGGGACTGTTTCAGTGGGTGAGAGAGATATGACTCCACTCCAACAAGGACAAAGATGGATTTATAACCACAGAGGAGGGTGTGGGAGTCAGTGGATAGAAAAATCATATGGAGATGAAACATCAAGGCTAAGCGGTTTACATCCATACTAACATGACTCGATTTTGATGAAGTCAGGCCAGGGTGATGTGATACTACTGACGGTTGTCAGACTACCAAGGATGAGGAATTTTTGCTAAACAAATCGAGCAAGATTCTTGCTTTAACTGGATTCTTAGTCATTAATAGTCTTGATAGCTTTTGATACTACCATAGCATTAAAACATGGTGTTGCCCCTATTATTTTATATACAGTGGTCTACCCAATTATTTCATGAAAGAAGAGATTATTCAAGGTATATATCAACATGTGACAGATAACAGATGCCCAATGAATTTCTATCAAATTAATGAAAAACTAAACAAATATAAGAGCAAATATTGAATGAGCTCAAATATTCAATAAATTGTCTCACTTAAAAGTAAACAAAGTGATGGATCTATAGACACTGGCAATCAAGTTGCTTGGACTTTCTGTTCGGACATTTATTTAGGTAACTTTGGGCTTTTATTAATCTGCCCAAATCAGAATATAATAGTTACTCATTGAGTATTTAGAAAAGCTAACTGAATATATATTTATATTCTGAAGATTATGTTATAAAATTAAAGGAAATTATATTTACTGTGTACTTTTGTTAAAGATGCTTTCAATGATGAATAGGGAAGTCATTTATTTTTATTGGACAGAATTCTTATGCTTTCTGTGTCCATACGTTGAAAACTCGGAGTCTAATTATGAACAGTATTTCTGTAGTTTCTGGCACTTCATTTTCCAATATACATGTAATAATGAATGCATTTAGTGACAAGTAAAGTTACTTCAGTCTTGATTTATGTTGGACAAATCCAGACTGCAATCAGTTTTTGCTCTAATGGTTTTTCTCTGTGTGTTCAGGGATACATGATCAGAGATGGGTTTTGTTAGTCTCCATGGTAACTCAAACCTTTTTACATTCTATCTGAAAGGAGAAAAAAAAGGCTCAAGCAGAATCTACTAGCACTGTCAGTGGATACCACCACTAATTTTTATTCTTAATTGTATTATCCTACTATATTTTATTACTACCTGTCACAACTGTCACCACAGTTTTTGTGAAATAACTAAAGCAGTTCACAGTAGGCAAAACAGAAATAAGTAAAAATAGATTAAGTTTGTGATATAAACAGAAATGGAAGGATGCAAAGGAGTGGAGAAAAGGTTTTATGGAGAAAAAAAGAGGTACAAATTGGGAGTTCACAAGTCCCTGGAATTTGAGTAGGCAGCAAGACAGTATAGAAGGCATTTCATGGAGTGGAAGGAGCGTGGGCAGAGGTCTGAAGGCAGGAGCATTCCTGTATTTTGGAAATGGGGAAGAACTTAATCTGTCACAAGCACTAGACAGATTAAATGGGAGTTTAAATGCAAAAGAATCAGAATAAAGAAGACATGATTGAAAACTAAGGTGAATGTTTAAATTTTTTTAAATTACAGTAAAAGATACATTGCCCCCCCAAAAATATTCCTCCCTCTTTCAAGCACACTCATTCCAATAGAAATAAATTGTCTTTATATTCTATTAAGAGTAAAAGGTCTAGCAAGGGAAAAGTCCAAATAAAGCAGTCCACTTAGAGAAAAGAGTGTCAAACTAAAAACCTAAGTACTGTACAAAGATCACATCAGGGATAGACAGAATTAGGTGCGTTTTAGTTACTTTCTTGTTGCTGGAACATAAAACCTTGCACCCACAACTTAAAGGAGGAGGCTCAGAGTTTGCAGAATCCATAGTCAACTGACGCAAGGCAGGGTGGCATGGCAGAGAGGAATGGCAGAGGAGAAATAGCCCATGACATAGTGGAGGGATGCCTAGAGGGATCAAAGGAGGAGGAGGGAGATAAAGCCCTCTAGGCCACTCTCACTGACCCATCTCCTCCCAACATCACATTTAGCTACAAGTGCATCAGTGCACAAATCCACAGATGAGTATCTTGCCCCCATGTTCCAGTCACCTCCCAAAAGCTCCACTTAAGGAGCTTTTCCAATTTTGAAATGGTCAAAATTAAGAGTAGTCAGGGTCAGAGGTGGGATGGTGAAAATGAGTACATGAGGCTTGGGGCAGGGCTACTTGGATAGAAACCATAGCAACATACACAGTATATTATCACATAGAAATATATCACCTGTGTCACTGTAGTGAGTTGTCATTGAGGGCAGCTACCTTGCTTATTATAAAATATTACTGCTAGGGTGGCCTGGAAATTCAATAAGCCCTAATTAGGAAAGAATGGAAGCATGGGGACCAATTATCAGACTCTTGGAATAGTCAAAATTAAGAATAGTATTACAGGGCCAGAAGTGGGATGGTGGAAATGAGACTATAGGGGCAAAACAAAGAATATTCAAGAGTAAAACACCACTTTTAAAAAAATTTAAAGTTAAATATTTTTGTTTGAAGCAAACTGAGTATATCAGACAGTATCTCCCAAATATTAGTGCTAATGATATGGTGGATTCTAAAGCTGACTTGCAAGTAGATTCTGGTACCTTTACAAAAGTCATTCTCTCAGTGCTCTGGACATTGCATTATCATCCCAAATTCTATTTTTTCATACTATTTTGTTTATAACCTTCAAAGGACAAAATTACGTGTAAGGCATAAATCTTTCCTAAGACTAAAGGAGAGTCTGTCTTGAAACTCCAAATGAAATATTTTCCTCTGTTTCAGAGGAAACAACAGACACACATTAGATCCAAATTTTTCTGTTACTTTGATCCAACATGAATTTGAAATAGCTTTTTTTATTATTCATTACATTTATTGGTACATTTTAGGTGTACAATATGATGACATCCATCATTGATAATTTGTACTTGTACATGATATATCTTGATTATTATTTTCCCCTGCCCTCTCTTCAGCCCCTCCACCCATCCCTATTATAAAGACCTTGTTTCCATTTTTTCTTTTCTTATATTTATTCCTTTCCCTTCTTTTCTTTCCCCTACCCCTCCCACTTCCCCTTCCCCTTTGTTGTTAAATAGCTTTTAATTGAAATTGAACATTAAGAACTACAAAGGAAAGAAGTCTCAGTTCACAAAAGACTAATTGCTAAGCTGCGCAGCATTTATAAACATCAAGGTCGATGTGAAATGTAAAAGGTTAGTGAAACTTGCTCTAGACTCAGAATGACCATTACAATGTATGGAACACTGCATACCTCTGCTGCCACTTTCTGTTCATAAAACAATAAGGTTATATTGATCCTGTTTTACTATTTCCCCACAGTCAGAACTTCATGAATATATGCAAGCTATCCTTTTCTATCTTGGCAATTTATCTAAAGTAGTTTTCTTAGACAAAAAAACATCTTTTTTGTTCTGATTCATGCCTTTGTCACCTTAAACACTGATCTAATTGCTCCTTTTTGCTATTTTCTGATTTTGTTTTAGGATGCTGTTTTAACATATTTATCAAGTTACATCAAACTCTTGGTAATATGAGACCTTACCCAGGTAGAGTCAAATCATTATTAATGATGCTCCATATGTGGTTAAAAGCAACAATGCTCAACTCTTACTGCAGCTTTTTCATAGCAATGGTATCTATACTGAGTAATTGTGTATTTTAATGGCTTGAATTAATAATTATTGGAATATTTAAAGGATAAAGAATGTTAAAGAAGTTTTCAGTATGCTTCTTTGTACTTGGGTACAAAAATTCAATATGCCTGACTAGGACCAAAAAAATAAAAGGAAGTAAGAACAAATAAATAAATAGAAAGCAGTGTGCTTTTAGATTATATTAAGTAGAGAATAAGTATTAGTCCAGATCAACTGAAAAACACCATTGGATTTTGGTCTGTCACAATGTCAGTAATAGATAGTGATCTGATGTGGCTGCAGGAAAAAAAACTAACTGCATTTTAGGTTGCATGTAAAAGAAGAATAGGACCTTTAAACTGGAGTAGAGTCTTTCTAGTTTACTTTGGGTACTACATGTCTGACATGTACTGGTCAGTTCTAGAGGACAAATTTTATAACAACATTAGCAAAGTATAGTTTGTCAAAAGTAGAGTAAGCAGGATGATTAAATGTTTAAAACAAGTGTCAAACAGATCAAGATACTTTTAGCCTCCAGTCAAACTTGAGGAAGAAGATAGAGAGATAACAACAGGTTCTCCACTTATTTATTTCCTCAGGGGCAACTTCACAGGACAAAATTAAGATCAATGGATATAAGACAGATGAGTGTTTCATAAAAACAAATTTATATTGACTTAGTATTAACAGGAAGTCCCAACAGTGAAACAGATTGACACAGAGCATAGTTACAGAGATGTAAATAAATAATTCCATAATGTCCAGGATATCTAGGCTCTTCCCAATTCTAGATTTTCTTGCTTGAATATAGCCATGATATTTTTCTTTTATTTTATCTAGTAGCACATCATATGACATGTCCTCTATTTTATTTTGCCTTTTTTGTCCCCCTTTCTATTTAATCAATTCAAAAGAAAGCATTTAATTACCTAAAATATTACAGGCTCATTCTAGAGAAATCCAAATTTTCATATAAAATAACAGAATGATTTTAATAGTCAATCCTAAAGCCTTAGTTTATAGTCATTCAGTTGGCAAACACATATTACCATGGTAGTAGGACACTAATACAAATAAAGCTCTGTCTCAACTCCCAATAGAACAAAAATCTAGAAGAAGTGACAACTAAAGTGTTAAGATGAATGCAATAATGTGTAATGGAAAAGGGAAAGAGGCTCTGCATAAGCACAATGAATTTATCTAAAATAGAAAGAGAATAAGTTCCTCAAAGGAAGTAACATTTAAGCAGAGTCTTGAAGAATGTCATAAAGTTAGCTTGGTTAGAAAGGTGAGGAAAGGTCATGTGATTAGCAGAAAAAGCATTTAGGAAGAAACTGAAACTACAGAGACATGAAATAGCTTTAGAAAGTTTACACGCCTGTGAGCATTTTTCTTACAGCGGGAGCAAAAATTGTATGAAGCCAGTTTTATGAGTTATGGCCAGAAAGATTGGTGAATTTAAAAGCAAATGACTGACAAAAAACTACAAAGTTAATTGCACATTATTATAATGATATAATAAATTCTTACAAATCTTTTTAATTAAACCTTAAAAATAAGACAAAAGATGCATATGTAATTTCCATAAAAATTGATTGTCAGTAAAAATAAAAGAATGGATTCGATTTCACTAGTAGCCATGGAAATTAAAACTAAAATCACATTATTTTTCTTTAATCAAAAATCGAAGAGTGATCCTCTCAATGTTAGAGAGCACTTGGAATTTAATACACACTTGAAATTAAATTTTGATGGGAGTATAAATTCATATAGAGTACTGGTAGACTGGAAGTATCTATTAGACTTTTAAGTCAACATATTGTTTAACTCAGAAACTCTACATCTATATTAACTGTCTTAATTATTTTTTCTCATTGCTGAAAGAAAATACCATACATCCAAATTTAAAAGAAAAGGTTTAGTTCAGCTCACAAGTTATAGAGGTTTCACTCCATAATCAGCTGGCTCCATGGAAGGGTGGCATGGCAAAGGGGCATCATGGAGGAGAATTAGTTTATAGCTTGGCAGGTAGGAAGCAACAAGCAGCAACAGCCTGACTCTCCCTTTAATCGTTTTTAAACTACTCACCTTTTGGGTTGTATCACCCACAGCCAGAATGAGACTTCCCATTATCCATAACCAGAACTATGCTAAATCAATCAGTGGACTACTACAGTAATAACATACCTGTTATGGTTTATATTTAGATGTTCCCCAAAAGCCTCATGCTTCTTTAGAGGTGGCTAATCTAGAGTATGTGATTGATTTATGGTGGGGTTAGTCCCAAGGGCACTAGGATTAAGGGCATGAGGGCAACCCATGCTAAGTAGTCTGAATAATATAAAAAGAGAAGAAAGACACTGTTAAGATCTCTCATTGCTTTTGCTACTATGTGGGCACCATGAACTGTTTCTCCTCTGTGATATCACTCTGCCATGTGCCACTCTGCCTAAGAGCCAGCTGATTATGGACTGAAATCTCTACAAACTGTGAGTTAAATAAACCCTTTTCACTTTAACTTTGGGTGTTGGATATTTTGTCTCAGCGATGAGAGAGAACTAACTAACACACACCTTTAATGTCAGCCTCACATACCCTAGATCCAGCCACCTCCAAAAAGCCCTGCCTATGATTGCATGAGGTTTTGAGGGGACATCTAGACATAATCCATAGCATTCTGCCCCTGGCACCCAAAAGACTCATGTGCATCCCTTTATTTAAAAGTCATTTAGTCCTTGTGTAAGAGTTGCTAAAGCCCTAACAGTTTTAGCATTGCTGAAAAATCCAAGTTCAGAGTCTTCTCTGAGATTTAAGGCAAATTCTTAGCTTTGAGACCTATAAGAATGGAAAGAAAGTTAAACACATCTGACGTACAGTGGCACAAGATAAACATGAGCATTCCAAAAGGTACAAAAAGGGAGATAGAAAAGAACAGGACCAAAGTAAGTATAAAACCAAGCAGAGCAAATATTAAGTCCTTTAGTTCCATGTCCAGCATCCAGGGTAATCTTTGGCAAGATGTGATCTCCAAAGAACTTGTGTGGCCCCACCCCATGGCACTGTAGATGATTGTAGCTCCCATTGCTTCTTTCTATAGCTGGGTTTACTCCCTCCTTGAAGCTTTACTCAGATGATCCATGCTTTTGGCTTCCCCAATCTTTTAGGGTCTCTCCTGCAACTTCAGCTTCATATTCACAACTTCATACACTTACCCTTGGGTATACACTGCCTGGCCTCCCAGGCCTTCTTCTGAAATCTGGGTGGAAGCCTTCCTGACTCCACTACTCTTGCATACTGCATGCACCTAAAGCCAGCACTGCATGGATGATGCCAAGATCTGCTGCCAGCAATAGCCAGGCTTCCTTTTGGCTTGATTGTAGGGATCGAGTATCTGAATTGCTGAGTGCTATGAGCCCAATCCCAAAGAACAAATTCCATAGGCCATCCTTATTCTGGAACATGGTGCTCTTCTCAAAGCAAAGTCTTTCAACTTTGCAAGTTTGAGGCTGCAAAAACTGGAGCCTTTTGATTCTTGTAACGTTGGCAGGCCATCTTTTGTATTGTGCTGCTCATTCTCATAAACCATGTTCTCTTCTGTTTTATCTTTGCAGTCTGTAGCTCTACTAGAGGTCCATTTCTGGCCAAACTCAAAATGTTTTAAATCATTTTGCTGGGTTATTTGCTCTTGATTCTCTGCATAGGTCTGGCTAAAATCCCCAAACACTATCCATCTCACTACCTCAACATTAGACAGCCTTGAAATTTCTTCCACTAGATTAATTAGTCCACTACCCTTAATCTTAGTCTCAGGCAAAGTCTCTGAACACAAGCAAAATGCAGGCAAACTTTCTGCCAAAGCATGACAAACATGGTTTGAGTCCGACAATCTAGTCCTTGCTCATAACTGAAATCTCCTGAGCCTAGTTTTTAATGGCTTCATTACTCTCAGCATTCTCATCTTCTGAGCTCTGACCAGAATATCAAGTTAATCTTATAGCATCCCAGGGTTGCTTCTTCAACTGGCATCTCCAACCCTTCCTAAAAGTTTCCACAAGCTTTCTGAGCCATAGGCCGGGAAGCAGCACAGCAATGACCCCACTCCTGGTACCAAATCCTGTCTCAGTTATTCTTTCTCGTTGTTGAGAAAAAACACCCAACACCCAATATCAATGGTAGAAAGGTTTATTTCAGCTCAGTTGTAGAACTTTCAGCCCATAGTTATCTGGCTTCAAGGCAGGGTGACATGACAAAGGGGCATCACAAAGAAGAATATCCACAGCATGGCAAATAGGCAACAATAGCAGCAAGAGCAGCAGCAGCAACTTACCTCTCTCTTTTATTCATTTTAGGCTACCTGCCTTTTGGGTGGTGCCACCCACACCCAGGATGGGTCTTCCCATTGTGGACACCCAAAACTATGCTAACCCAATCAATGAACTAATTTAGTAATCACATGCTCTTAACCACATCATCACACCCATAATGCCAGTATCACATACCCTAGATCCAGCCATCCCCAAAAAGCCCCACCTATAACAGCTTGAGGCTTTGGGAGACATCTATATACAAATCTTAATATATTTCATACATACATATTGTAGCCTAAATACCTACTTTCCTAATCAGGAAGGAAATGACTGGATAAATTATTGTATAACTGTACTCATAAGTATTATAATATGGTTAAAAGGGAGATATGTTAATTTCATCAAGGCTCTACAAAACATAATCAAGTTTAAATATTAAAAATCAAATTAAATGCAGTATGTATAATATAATCTCATTTATTTTAAAAATTCATACAATGATTAATTTTCATATCTTTATATATAAATATACATGTCATATGAAAACATCTGAGAGCATATATCAAACTAATAATAGTAAGGGGCTGGAATTACATGAGTGATAAAAGGAAATTTTCATTGTTCTAAATTGTTTAAATATTAATAAGAATAGTTGGTGCATTACAATCTAATATTAATTGTAAGCATTATTCTTAAATCTGTGGGGAGTCTTTGAAAGGTTTTAAGTAGGGAAATCACACAAGCATATTTGCATTTTAGGAATATCTTTCTGCAAAATGAATATAAAAAGCATTGGAGAGAAATTGACCAAGAGACAAGGAAGACAATAAAAAATGATGACAGTAATTCAGATTCAAATATAAGGATGGGCTTAAATAAGGCTCTGCCATTGCTATTAAAGTAGGGAGAAAGATTATTTAAAAAGATATTTACTACCTAGAACCCATAGCACACCACTCCATGGGATAAGAATGTGATTACATGGGAGGAGTCTAAATGATCTTCAAGTTTTTAATGTAGCAATTAGCTGGCTGGTCCAGTCCATTTACTGAGATGAGGAAAACAGAAAGTGTGTGTCGGAGAGGGAAATAGGTGAATGATAACTGTGATGCTTGGACTCTTAATAACCTAAAGAACTTGGGGGTTTGAATAGGAGATCTAGCTCAAAAGATTTTTCTGTCAAGTCATTTTTTTCCTTGAAAATTGTGTTCATTTCACTAAAGAAGAAGTCAATGGCAAATGAGTTTCATTAAAATATATCAAGTTTCCATAAAACTTCAAGAAATTTCTAAATTACACACACACACACACACATACACACACACACACACACACAAAATGTTCAGTACATTTTCCTTTGAGTAATCCAGGGAATAGCTATAATTGCCTGTCATGAGATAAAAAGTTTAAGAGTCATGCAATTTTCTTCTTGCCTTCTTTCTATCCCACCCACTAGCCAGACAAACCAACTGATATTCAGGTAAAAGTTCAAAACTTTGAAAAATATTTTCATCAGTATGATCCAAGTGTACACTGACATATAAATCTTGAAAAGTGTGTATTCTTTGTTGTCAGCAATGTGTCTTGAATTAAGAATATGTGGGTTTTTTAAAAAATAAAATGGAATACTATGCAACCATAAAAATGATAAATTAGAGACTTTTATAGCTAAGTGGATGCACATTGAGGCAATACTCTTAAGTAAAATAAATAGGACACAATGTGTAAATACTGATTACTTTCTCTAATGTGAGAAACTGAAAGTGTAAATAAGGACTAAAATGTATAATAACTTGAAATAGGAAGAAAAGGGACAAAGGGGAAGGGGAAATTAAAGGGGTAGGAGAAAGGAAAGAAGGGAATGAAATTAATATAGGAAAATGAAAAATAATGGAAACAAAGTCTTTATAGCTAGGGAGGGAGGAGTTGAAGGGTGGGCAAAGGAATGGCAAATAAATGAAAACAAAGATTGAATATGTAAAGGTACAAATTTCCAACAATGAATGCCATTATATTGTATACATTAAAGGTACCAATAAACTTAATTTTAAAAAAGAAAATATATTGTCCATCATGGAAATTACAGTCTAACTGTGGAGACTAATATGAGAGCACATCTTAAGGCCACATGTATTGGTAAAAGCAAAGCAAGACAGATACTTTTTCTTTTTGAAGCACATAAAATTTGATTTAAAATGAAATAACTGCAACCGTAGATTTGGAAGAATTGAAATGGGAGTGACACTGCAAATAAAGAAAAAACTTTTGAGCAACAAGAAAAAAGTAGAGGAATACAAAGATATTTCTTACAGTAAAAACTTATTCATAGTTGATTCTTTTTAATAGTGAAGGAAGAAAAGCATTGATTTGTGAGAATTTTTTTCCTTCCTTTTTCTTTTATTCATTGAACATCTAAGCAGCAGGCACTAAGCTAAGTTTTGGGCATACATTTATGAATTAAATTTGTTTCTCTAACTTGATAGAACTGACAAAACTATGTGCCCAATTTATATATCCTCTCCTGTTCTCTCCAAGAAGTCACAGAGTCAGTACCTCTCCGGGATTCACTGCCTGTTCAGTATTCTGAACCAGGATGGCAGGCACTTCTGTCATGACCACTTAAGAATTTTATCTCCAGCTATTTACTTCTCATAATAAAGAATGCAAAACATTTTTGAATGCTTTCTTTGTAAAAGTTAAATTAGCATTTATGTACGAATATCACTCTGAATCCTGTTTGTTCCATATGTTTTCTTTAATAGAACAGGAAGAAATAGAATAATATGTGTACTATGGTACAATGTGACTACATTTTGTTCATTCATTTTGTAATGTGATGACAGGCAGAGAACAGTTAAGGGAGGTGGTGGTGTCTTGGCTGGTGACAGACTGAAATAATTGCTTGGTTAGAGGCAGAAGAATAGAACAGCTAAAATGACAGCTATGAAGGTTGCTTGAAATTCTACATATAGATAAAGTCATCATAAGGCATTAACACTGTTAATTTATAAATGAGGAATGTTAAAAGTGGACAAATCAAGCTACCAGCTTAGGGTTAGATTCATTGTGAATGACCAAAACTACCCCAAATGAGCTAAATAATAATTTTGCTTTAAAAAATGATTTCTCTCACACATAAGCAACATCCTGAGCTAACCAAGCTCCTGCTGGATGCATGGCTTCATGATTCTCAAAGACCAGGTTTCTTCTGTGAATAGAGCAGCTGTCTTTAGCACACTGCCCAGGATGGTTGTCTAAGTTACATGCTTCAAGAAGGAGGAAGAGAAACATGTGGTCTCATTTTTCTCCTTTTATGGACACTTAATCATATAGCTTCATTGAGATAAAACAAGGAGTTGGAAAATATTTGGTCCTTATTCTAGCCAGCCACGAGCTAGCTTAAAATCAGGGACTCTAAAACAAAAGTGGAAACTGGTATTGAAAGGCCACTGTCCATTTCCAAAATGAGATCCTGACTGGAGGTATAGGACTTTCTTTGGTCATCACATATTCTTTGCAATTGTTCGTTTTGTGAGAGTCTGAAATGTGTTTTAGGGCAGATATATTCTTTAAAGTATGGTTTCAGATTGGATATTTTCAATTGGTGGAGATTATTCATAATTTATTTTCTGTAAGATATACATTAAAAATCAAATCATCTCAGAGAAATAACATATTATATCTTAGTAAAACTAATTCTTGAAAACAATATTTTAGATATTTTCATTGCAAAATTGTAAGTTAGAAGTTTTAAGCAATGCATATATGCAATGTCTATCTGTATGCAACTATTTTTCTTTGATCTACAAATACACTTTATCTACTCTTATTTCTTGACAAGCCTATTCCACAATACAGTACTTACCTTTGTGAGCAATTATTTTCTATAAACAGTTTGCTACAATATTGCTAAATCTATACTTAAATACAAATTCTCTGGGATGCTTTCCAAATTCTGAGTTTGGTTACAGTTTAAACAATGATATGGTCACTTTTCTGAAAATACTTCTCCTATCTTTAGTCACTGCCCCTCAGTGCTGTGAGAGTGTGACTTGAATAGCAGGTTTAAATGAGACTGTCTAATTAGGCTGCAGTCCTATTTTTTCAACCCTGTGGAGAAGTTTCCCTGGAGTTATATGCACCCAATTAAAGAACATTCAAATGGAGATCTATATGCCTTTGAGTATGAATGGATAACTCTCAATAATTGAGTTTGATCCAACTGCTCATTCAGCTGAGGTGAATTAAGTCTTCTAGGGCACTAGAGTACCATTTAGTAAATTACCTTATCCAGCACACTAAATTTGCCTCACATGGGTGAACAGCTCCCTTCCAGGGAGTAGTTTCATCTTTTCAGTTATCTGCTAGCCTAGCCTTATGGATGCTTCAGGATGATTCATAGGAAAGAATATTTGCCCACAGCCTCAGACAATAGAACCACACAATGATCTGCTGCAATTTAGAGCACACATGCCTGCATATTAAGGATAAACAACAAAGCTGGTTGTTTGAATGTTTTATAAATCAAATAGAAGCAAAAATGCAACACTCTTCTCCAAACTCTGAGACTATAAAACTTGGTGATGAATTCACCATCATATAGTAAAATAAGTTGGCCCTTTTAGAGTATCAGTAAACAAAGATTTAAAAAATCTTTCACAACAATATGTACATCAAATGAGCCTATTTAAATAGCAATAAAATTGAATGTAATACTTAGCAGAAATTTTTCATTTTTCACTTTTAACTATAAGTGTTCTTTGAATCTTAATTCAATTCCATTTCCTTAGGTCTTAAAACATCAGACATTTATTGGCTCTTCTCTTGAAAACTAACATCCAGAACATAAAATTGTTTTGTGGTGCCATAATTTGTTAAATAATGCTTTCTAAGTGGCTGGGTACCCAAAGAGTCCTTACAGAAATAAAATGTGGTCAACTGCTTTCAAATGGTTTCCTCTCCACATACCTCATGACAGAAATTGTAGTTGCCCTCATACTGTCATGATATTGAAGAAGCTATAATTAGTCATTCCTACCAGAATAATTTAGCAATCTACCCAAATTTATATCCAAGGCAATATTTGAAATGTAATAAAATGCATATATGTTAAGTGAATCAGTAATGTAATGATATAGTACAAGATCTGATATCTTAGAGCCCACTGTAAAGAATACATTAATAGGGTCATTTTCAGTGGTGAAACATGACTGGCTCTTTGTCCTTTACTTTTTGGTTTAGAAAATCTTTGAATCTCTTTTAACAATATTGTTGTGGAATAGGATGTACTTAGACCCTCATTTTAAAATCAGTCTAATGGCCTTTCAAGGATAACCGCGTGGTAAACAGAATTGAAAATGGTGCTACAGCAAAAGACTGGAAGATGGTGAATGGAGATATTATTTCAGGGAGTCTCAACATGTCGTTAATGTGGCTTAAGAGAAATAAAAAATCAGGCTTCTCTGAATCTGTTTCCATTTTTCCTTTATTATCAAGAGTGTTACCTCAATGAGATCTGAAAGTTAAATTAATATAAGCCTTGATAGTACTAAGCATAAAAAAGGAATAGCTTCAATAAAAATTTAAGAATGCATTACACTGTATAATACCTGCATTTTTTCAAGCTCATTTCACATTTATGGTCTTATTTAGAAATGGAGCCCAACACACCATTATTACTTTCCTCCAAAGCTATATTTGATATGGAGTTGGAAAATAGAGCCACAGACAATGATTGCTGAGTCAGTTTCCCTTCTCGCAGACTAGCGAGAAGGTGCATGCCTCACTTCTTCTCTCAAACCAAGAATCCTAATAGCTCTGTGTTCAAGATATTCTTTCTCTTTGCTCCTTAAATTCATAAATGAGAGCGTACAACTGCAAAATCTGAGGGAAGTGCAGGGGAGTGTATGTGTGGACCTCTCTTGCCTGATTTTATAACTCATGTCTGTTTGCCTTGAAATGAAAGAACATATAAGCTAGGAAGCATGCCTTCACATGTAATAACAGTTTTAGGGATCTAATGATTTTTTCAAACTAGTACCATAAAGCAGTTGCATGAATTTGTCACTTCATCTTTAGGAGTTAATATTCAAACAACTATAACATCACAAAAAAGAAAACCAGAAATCTGTGTAATTCTATTTTTCAAAGTTACCATCATAATCGGCCCCTTTAAGCAACATACCAGGCCAGGTTCTGTTGCAAATATAAAAATGGGAAGCTTCTTCAAGAAATTATAGTAAGATGTGTTATGAGCAGAAATACCTATACTACAATGAAAACTGTATTAAAGTGAAAAGCACCAAGAAATTCAAGTAGCAAGGCTACTTCTGCGAATATTTTGTGACAACTATTTTTAAAATGCTATCTTGAATATCAGTTGTCTTCACTTTGTTCTATTTTCTACATGTTACCAAATTGGGGCCAAGGCTTGGGGAGTTGGAGTTCACAAAGTCATGCAGCAAATTCTGACATAGCAAAGGTTTAAAGCTAAAATATTCCTGGCCCCAGAATCTGTTTTCTTCCTGGAGGAAAACTGCTGCTTTACTGCCAGGAAAGATGATTTGAAGGGGTAAAATTGAAAGCCTTTTAGATAAGGTGGCATTTGAGAAAAGTATTTAGTATAAGTGAGGCCAAGATGGAGTATTTTCATTTTGTGCTAGAAGAGGTGGACAATATATTCAAAGACCAATAAATATTTTAGTATGTTTGGGGTAAAATATGAAGAATTTTGAAGCAATTTCTATGTCACAGGTTTATGCTCAATGTATTTCTAAATAGGGAAATTTTGAAAATATATAAAGGAGCAAAGATATCTGAACTGGGTGGACTCAGAGGTTCCAGCAAGGGTTTATACCATGGATGAATGCAGGGAGGGCCTGGAAAGAAATTCCACAGACTGACCTGTAGGAACCAGCCTATAAGCTCTAACCTAACCAAGGGGTGATGAGGATAAAAAAGAAAGAGACAGAGAAAAAGGTTAAAATATGGAGGGCCATATTTTATCTCATTTTTTTGTAGGCTACTCTCAATGTTTTTTAAGATTAATTGTGTATACTGATTACTG
This sequence comes from Fukomys damarensis, assembly GCF_012274545.1. Taxonomy (NCBI): domain Eukaryota; kingdom Metazoa; phylum Chordata; class Mammalia; order Rodentia; family Bathyergidae; genus Fukomys; species Fukomys damarensis. The sequence goes on from NW_022900936.1 coordinate 42,200,950, forward strand.
TTTTTTAGATCAATCAGATGTTCAATATTCTAATTATTAAATCAAATTATCCTGTCATTTCATCCATACCACCCAGATGCCAAATGAATATTATTACAATCTAGAAAAGCTAACAACAATTTGAAAAGAATTTAAATCTCTCAGGCCTAAATGAGAAATATTTGGCAAACATTAACATATTTATTTGTGGATAATGCTGCCAAGGGTGTTATTATGTCTAATAGTAAAAGTGAATTCAGAACATTCTCTTTCTAATCGAGTATGATAGAGAGCAACAAAGTGATATATGTAACAATAGGACACTGGCAAAAAAGGACTACTTGGTCCATAAAATCTTTTGAAAGGTTCCCAAGAGGTAGATGCAGCCTGCCTTCTGACCTCTTTATCAAGTGTGCTAAAGATGCAAACTTCAGTCTAATAATGTGATAGATATATCCACATTTCATACAAAGCAAATACATAGCACACTTTGCCATGAAGCAAATAGATCTAGCTCTCATATGTATTTAACACTTCCTAACGACTCCTCAGCAGACACCATAGCAACTGAGATGTAAAAGTATTTTCTAAGGAACTTGAAAACTGTTGTCCCAAAAAGAAACAGTTGGGTAAGAATCTACCAACTAAAGCACCCCATATGATGGAAGGACATGATTTTCAAATTCAATTCACTCCCTTACTTCCTCTTAGACAAAAGAACTTTAGAAATTTAGAATCTTTAAAATTTTAACCTGTTTATAAGCACTTAAGTTGAAAATTCAAAACTTTCATGAAAGTTAAATCATTTTCCCATTTTGAGAATATTTATATTAGAGCACCCTCAGTTTTGAAAGCTCTGAGAAATCTCAGTCTATTCATACAAAGTTATACTTTGAACTATTTACATGAAGATCATTTTAATTCAACTTGATAAATACTATATTGTGCTATCATGTGCAAGTTCTGAGGCTGGGCTTTTAGAGGAAATTAAAACATGTCAGACTTTTCCTGTTCTTAAGGGCTCACAGCCCAGTGGGAAAGAAATGTGAAAGCCAAAGTCACCAGCCAGCAGCCCACAGGCTGAAGTCATCCATGAGATGGATGTTATTTGATTTCTATGATGCTTTTAAAAACATTTGTCTTCTTTGTGTTTAGTCAGAACTTTAACCCCTCATTTCAATTGAATGTCTTTGTCATCAACCTGATATACTTATTTATTGAACTGGAAGGCCATTAAAGGCATTTTAATTTGGCACCATTAAACTGAGAAACAAATACTGTATTTATGATAGTATTCTACCTTTATTATAGTATCTGAGATCACACAGAGGCACAGAAGAGAGAATAGAGAGTGAATTCTCCCCAAGGGCCTTCCAGACAGAGGGAACAGAATAGAGGTAAGGAAACACTAAATGGTAGGTCAAGTTTATGAATTAATGAGGAAAAGAAGAAAGGAAGAATATTACCCTCTACTTACTGAACAGTAACATCTGGTTACAATATACACTTCCTATATGTCTCAAAATAAATCAATATGTTCATTATTATTAGCTCCTGCCATTCCTCCAAAATTCATCAGTTAGTAAATGAGAGTCAGAATTCCAAGTCTTATCTGGCCTCAAACCTAGTGAAGACTGAAAATTTAAGGGCACTAAAAAATAATGCATAAAAATTTTGTCATGAAACTGCCTTTTTTGCTTTAATACTTTTGTTATGACCTATTGAATAATAACTGGATGAAAAATTTATAAAATTTATACTGGAATAACTTGAAGGATTTTTGTAAAAAGTAAAACAATACTGTTCACATGACCTTTAATTGCATTTGGTGCTGAAGAATCAGAATTGAGGTTGTTTATCAAGTGAACAGAAAAACACTAGTTTCATTGTAGGAGTATTTACAAGAATTTAGAAAATAGACAAAATTCTGCAATTGTACCTTTGGCTTAGCTAACATTTTTTCCTGAAAACAGTAGTATCACTTTTTAAATTTTTTTGTATTAGATCTCAAATAAAATATTTCATTATATTTATACTAGAAATGTATGTCATAGGTAAAAATGCTTCATTCGATACTACATAAAAGAACCAGTAAATGGATAAAGGGATAAATGAATTTTAACCTAATTGGAAAGTGTCTCCTTTCTAGCTAATGTTAGGTTACTATTGCCCTAGGAAGCAATTGGGCAGGCAAGTATTTCCTTAGATCTATATCACTAGCAAGATATTTCTATTTGCCTTAGGAGGAATTTATCACTTTTATTTAATCATTCATGCATCCATTTTTTCAACTTGCATTATTGAAACCCTAGTCTGTACATTCTTTGATCACAGTTAGAGCTTGTGATCACAGTGATCCCATCACAGTATGAGGAGACAACAGTGGACTACAAGCCAGCCCACATCAAGCATCACAAAGAGATAATAATCCTTTCTGTACCAAAATGGGCAGGGCAGGTTAGTCTTTCCTCTCAGGTAAATTGATTCAAAATAAATGTCTGCATGAAGTAAAAGACACACTCTTCCAATGTTTTATAGGAAAATGTCTCTTCTTACTGTTGTCCTCCTCCCTGCAATGTAAATATTTTTATTTTCCATGTTTAGAATTGAATCCAGGGCCTTCACATTGAACTACATTCCAAGCCCATTCTTTTTTCATTTTTGAGACAGATTCATACTAAATTGACCAGGCTGGCCTTAAATTTAACATCTTCCTACCCCAGGATCCTGAGTAGCTGGTAAGACAGGCATGTGCTACTGTGCCTGACCATAAATAAATAATCTACAATCTGATCCACCATCACAGAAAACTAATAAGAATTTGATCAAACATAATGAGCTTATGGTTTCCTTCTTTTCTAGTGTAGGAGAGAATGAGTAATGTGTAAGTTATAATGGTAACTGAAAGAAGAGATAGGCATGTAGGAGAGAAAACATGAGTTATATAAGGATTAAAGGAAAATTCAGTCTGATAATGAAAGGACAGGTGAAATTAGAAAATGGGAGTATACCTCTCATCCTAACTCAGTCTAAGCCCCCATCTTAAATGGTAAAGATGCTATATTGAAAAGCATATTCACTGCAAACATATTTTGGGCTGCTTCTTTTTTTTTTTCTGAGAGTCCAAAATAAAGTTTTATTGTATTACAAAAAGAAGATATAACAATACACATAAAAAGGTAGAGGGATTCAACATCTCACTTTTAGCAATAGACAGAACATTGACAGAAAATCAATAAGGAGCTATTGGCCTTAAAATGCACTTTAGAACATGGACCTAACACACATATACAGAGCATTCCATCCAACATTAGTAAAATATGCATTCTTCTTATTCAAAAGTCAAACTGTACATATAGTTCTTTTTGTGTCAAAATTTAAATTTTTCAAATTATTCTGCCCTACTTTTGGCCTGTTTCTCAACACAAATCTGGCTAAAGCCATCCAGTTGAACCCATACCCCACCTTAAATGTTGGGTTGCTTTCAAATTTCCTCTACCAGATCAATTAGTCTATTGCCTTTAATCTAAGTCTCTCACAAAGTCTCAGGAAATGGGCAAAACACACTGTATCCCTAAAATGTACCAATAAACTCAATTAAAGCTGAAAATAAAATTTAAAAAAAAGAGATGGAGGGTGGAATGGGAGGAAAGGGGCAAGGGATGAAAAAGAAGTAATTGGGATGTTTTGTGTATGCATACTACTTTGAACAAGAAATGTAAACAGTGTGTACTGCCAACTTGCACAAAAAGGCTTCTAAAGTAAGGGAAGCAAGGCATGGGTTGAAGGAGGAGAGAGGAAATGAAGAAAGGAATTAAGATGTGTTATGTAGATGCATCATCTCCCCACAAGGAATGTAAATATTATGTGCTAAACACATATGTGAATAAAATAAAGTAATAAATTTTTAAATGAATACTCTACACAGGGCCTGATTATGCTTCTGTTTGGAGTTCATGAGACCAGAATGCTGATAGGAATTCAGACAGTAAAGGCCAGGCTCAGAAGGTTTCCAGTGGGAACAAGGACTCCATTGGCAGTTGGACTGGGCTGCTTCTTGATATTAATTTAATTCACATGGTTTAAAGATGGTAGATAGGGGCTGGAGATTTAGCTCAGTGGTTCAGTAGCCTGCCTCACAAGCTCAAGGACCCGAGTTCAATCCCCAGTACCAAAATAAATAAATAAATAAATAAATAAATAAATAAATAAAGGTGATAGATTAATGACAACCACAAGTGGTTAATTTACAAGCTGTGCTTGATCCTACTGGGCTGCTGAATGTATCAATTGGGATTGATTTCATGAGTTGTTTTCTCTGATATTATGAAAATAAGGATGTCTATGAGTCATTAGAGACTCAAAAGCTAAAGCACAACTATATCAGGAAGATTTAAGTAATAACCCAGAAATAAAACCAAGAACAACCCAACAACAAAAATAAAAATGAGAAAACACTTAAGCAAAACAAAAAGACAGACTTCCAGTTCAGCAATGGCAAACTCTAAGGGAAATGAGGATAAAAGTCTGATAGTGAACCAGCAGTACACCCTGGACCCATAGCACAGGAGGTAACAAAACAGATCAATCAGGTTCTAGAAAAATTCAAAACAGAAATAATTTCTCAGATAAACATAGAGATGATGAGCAAATTGGAAGTGATGATTCGAGACTCTAGAACAGAAAATGACAAAAAAAAAATAAAATAGATAAGCTCAAGACCATGATAGAAGCCATGAAGACTCAGCATAAGAAAGAAATGGAAACAATGAATGTCCAACAGAGGAAAGAAATGGAATTCATAAAACAGTTTCAAACAAATATCCAGGAGATTAAAAACTCTATTGAAAGTATACACAATAGAATAAAAGATTGTGAAGATAAAATTTCAGATATAGAAGATAGGATTGCAGTCAGTGACTGTGAAAAGAGAGGTCTCTTAAAAACAGTGAGAGATCATGAGAAAATGACCCAACAACTTCTAGTTGATGCAAAGATAAATAACATAAAACTGATAGTAATCTGTGAAATAGCAGGACAAAACACAAATGATTTAAAACACTCTTCACAGAATTAATGACAGAAAACTTCCCAAATACAAGGGAAGATTTAGACATACAGATAAGTGAGGCATATAGAACTCCAACTAGCCATGATCAAAAAACAAAATTTACACCTATACATATAATAATCAAGAGCCCAGAAATCCAACAGAAGAACAAAATACTACAAGTAGTAAGAGAAATGAATCACATACAAAGGAAAGCCCATCAGAATCACAGAAGACTTTTCAACACAAACCCTCAGGTCAAGGAAAGCCTGGAGTGAGGTATTTCAAGTCCTAAAAGAAAACAACCTCCAACCTAGACTGCTGCATCCTGAAAAACTCTCTTTCAAAATGGATGGGGAAGTAAAATAATTACACACACACACACACACACACACACACACACACAAACCTGAGACTTCATAAACACCAAACCAGCACTACAAGGAATTCTAAACAATATCCTAGAAAAGGACAATGAAGATCACAACACCATGAGGCCCAACAGACCAAATGAAATAGGCAAGGCAAGAAACTAAAAGGAGAAGGTGAAAAAGTAAAAAGAGTCAACAAAAGGACGATAACTTGACAATAAGAAGTCAGAACATATCAGTTGTAACCATCAATTTTAATGGCCTCAATTCACCATCAAGAAAAATAGACTGGCAGAGGGATGAAGAAGCAAAATCCAACACTGTGTTGTATACAAGAAACATGCGTAGTGCAAAAAGAATCCCACAGACTGAAAGTGAAAGGTTGGAAAACAATTATCGATGCATCAAGAGCCCAGAAAAAAGCAGGGGTATCAATCTTATTTGCAGACAAAGTAAATTTCAAACCAAAACTCATTAAGAGAGACAAAGAAGGTCACTACATTCTTGTAAAGAGAACAATTCAAGAGGAAGAGATGAAAAATCATAAACATATATGCACCAAATATAAATGCCCCAACTATATAAAACAAATATTAAGTAACACAAAAACCAAATAAGCACTAATAAAATTGTAGTGGGGAATTTAAATACCCTAATATCACAAATTGACAGATCACCTAGGCAGAAAATCAACAATGAAATACTAGAACTGAACCAAGCTTTGGAACACATAAATTTAATAGATGGCTATAGAGTAATCCACCCTACAAAATCAGAATACACATTCTTTTTGGCTGCACATGGATCATTCTCCAAGATAGACCACATATTGGCTCACAAAACAGGTCTGAATAAATGCAAATGAATTGTAGTTATTTCCTGTATATTATCAGATCATAGTGCAGTCAAACTGGAGGTCAATAGCACAAGAAACTCTAGGAACTTCACAAGCACATGGAAACTGAACAACACTCTCATGAACAATCAATGGATCATAGAGGAAATTAAAGAAGAAATTAGACAGATTTTACAAATAAACGAAAGTGCCAATACAACATACAGGAATCTTTGAGACACAATGAAAGCAGTTCTACATGGAAAATGTATAGCACTGAATGCCCACATTAGGAAAACAGAGCAAGCTCAAACAAAAACCTAATGATGACTCTTAGACTCCTAGAAAAACAAGAACAAGAAAAACTCAAAGCTTGAACAAGAGAGGAGATTATAAAGATTCAAGCAGAAATCCATGCAATGGAATCTAAGAAAATGATACAAAAAATAAATGAATTGAAGAGTTGGTTTTTTGAAAGAATAAATAAAATTGATAAACCCTTAGCAAATCTTATCAAAAAAAAAAAAAGGAAAGAAAAGGCACAGATTCATGCAATCAGGAATGAAAAAGGCTAAGTCACAACGGATCCCACAAAAATCCAGAGGATCATTAATACATACTATGAGAACCTGTACTCTAATAAAATGGAAAACACAGAAGAAATGGACAGATTTCTAGATACTTATGAGTTATCAAAAATGAATAAAGAAGATAAAAACTTTTTAAACACCCCAATTACAATTAGTGAAATTGAAAATATAATTAAAACTTACCAACAAAGAAAAGCCCAGGTCCTGATGGATTCACTGCTGAATTTTACAAGACAGCTAGAGAAGATCTACTGCCATTACTCTTCAGACTTTTCAATGAAGTTGAAAGAGAAACAATACTTCCAAATTCATTTCTGGAAGCAAGTATCACTTTGATTCCCAAACCTGGGAGGGATGTAACTAAAAAAGAGAACTACAGGCCAATCTCCTTAATGAATATAGATGCAAAAATCCTCAATAAGATACTAGCAAACAGAATACAAAGGATCATCAAGAAGATCATTCATCCTGACCAAGTCGGATTTATTCCAGGGATACAAGGATGGTTCAACATAGGTAAATCAATAAATGTAATACACTATATTAATAAAGTCAAGGACAAGAACCACATGATCCTCTCAATAGATGCAGAAAAAGTATTTGACAAAATCCAACACCCATTCATGATAAAGACTCTGCAAAAAATTGGAATAGATGGTCTATGTCTCCACTTAATAAAGGCTATCTGTGAAAAACCAACATCCAACATCATGTTAAATGGCCAAAAATGGAAAACCTTCACGTTAAAATCAGGAACAAGAAATGAACCAATGAAATATGTTGGTAGGGCTGTGGGGAGAAAGGAACCCTTCTCCACTGTTGGTGGGAGTACAGACTGCTGCAACAACTGTGGAAATCAATATGGAGATACCTCAAAAAGCTTGGATTGGAGGTTCCATTTGACCCATCCATCCTTCTGCTGGGTGTCTTTCCAAGAGAACTAAAAGAATCATATCACAGAGAAGTATGTGCACCCATGTTTATAGTGGCACAGTTTTGTAATAGCTAAAACTTGGAAACAGCCCATTTGCCCATCAGTTGGAAACTGGATAAAGAAGCTGTGGTTTTTCTATAACATGGTATGTTCCTCAGCCATAAACAATGAGAAAATAGACTTATTAATAGGAAAATGGATACATATTTAAGACATACTCCTAAGTGAAATAAGTAAGTCACATATGTGTAAATACAGAATAGTTTCTCTGGTGTGAATAAACTATAATAATATATAAGATCCTAGTAAGATTACTGACATTGTGAAATGGGAAGAAAGGGGCTAAAGGTGTAGGGAAGATGGGATGGGTAGGGGAAGGGTAATAAGTGAAAAGAAAAAAATGTGAGATAATGAAATGATGGAAAAAAGTGTTTGTAGATGGGGAGGGGAGAAGGGTGTGAAGGGAGGGCAGGGCCAAGGGGAAAAATGAGAACCAAGACCTGTCATGTAGAGGTACAAGATCCCAACGATGAATGCAACTGTACTGTATCCTTAAAATGTACCAATAAACTCAATCAAAGCTGAAAAAAAAAAAAGAAAATGGGAGTACAGAAAATCATTGAATGTTCAGAAGAGAGCATTCTTCTGGAAAAGCAGTCCTTGGCACAGCATTTGGTTTAACAAACTATGTTACCTTAACTTTTTGAGGTTACTCTTACCAGAAGTAGCATAGTTAGTCAAAAACATACTTATGGAATGGCTTGTATGTGTCAGTTACAGAATTCACTACTGCATACTCAAGGATGAGGAAAGGAACTCTCTTGTGAATGCACAAGACTCCATCCACTGATTCGCAGATTTTTGGTGATGCCCTTTTGGCAAACATTTTTGAGCCAATCTGTCCACTGTGTAGATAATAATTATCTACAAGCCATATATACATACACACACACACACTCAGACACACACACACATACACACACATATATACACATACACATATATATACATATATATAAATATGTACATACATATATATATGCTACTTTACTGTGTTTAGTGTTTATTATATTTTATGCATTTTAGATGAAACAGTCCAAATATTATGAAATCAATTTTTTAAAGATTTCAATTAATTTATTTCCTTTGTAAATATAAATAAAATTCAAAATTATTTTACACATTAAAGCTACAACTATAAAACTTCTAGAATAAAACTGAGGAGTTCAGAAAGCTCCACAACACTGGTATTAGTAATAATTTCTGGCCTGACACCAAAATTGCAATGAACAAAAGCAAAATAAACATCTGAGAAATATTTAAATATTTCTTGAAGTGTAAAGGAAACAGTAAACTAAAGGAAAATGTAGCCCATAGAATAAAAGAAAAAAATATATACATACACATATATATTATATAAAGAATAACCCCATACAATGATAAGCAGTTAATATTCAAGGAATATGTGAAACTCATAAACTCCAGCAACAAAAGATAAATTAGCTGATGAAAATATGAGCAAAAGATTTGTGTGCTATTACAGTTTATTCACACCAGATAAACTATTCGGTATTTACACATGTGTGACTTATTTATTTCACTTAGGAGTATATCCTCAATATGTATACATTTTACTATAAATGAATCTAATTTCTCATTATTTATGGCTGAGTAGTATTCCATTTTATAGAAAAACCACATCTTCTTTATCTAATCTCCAACTGATGGCAAATGGGCTGTTTCCAAGTTTCAGCTATTACAAACTGTGCCACTATAAACATGGGTGTGTATATATCACTCTGGTGTGATTCTTTTAATTCTTTTGGAAAGATACCCAGAAGAGGGATGGCTGAGTCAGATGGAACCTCTAGTCCCAGCTCTTTGAAGTATCTCCATATTGATTTCCATAGTGGTTGAACCACACTGCACTCCCACCATCAATGGAGAAGGGTTCCTTTCTCCCCACAACCCCACCAACATTTGTTATGGGTTGATTTCTTGATAGCAGCCATTCAGTGATGTGGAACATTTTTTCATATATTTACTTGCTGCTTTTACTTCTTTATCTGAGAAATATCTGTTCTTTTCAGATGCCCATTTGTGAACCAGGTCTTTATACTTGGGGGTACTGATTGCTTTGAGTTCTTTATAGATTCTAGATAATAGTCCTTTGTCTGAGGAGCAGCTGGTAAAATTTTTTTCTCACACTGTAGGTTGTTTCTTAGTTCTGTTGATGGTTACTTTTGCAGTGCAAAAGCTTTTCAACAGGATGAGTTCCCAGTTGTTTATTATTTCTGCTAGTTCCCATGCTACTGAGGATTTATTCATAAAGTCTTTTCCTGTGCCAATGTCATCAAGGGTTCTGCCTAACTTATCTTCCAACAAGTTTAGTGTTTCTATTTTAATATTTAGATCTTTAATTGACTTGGATTTTAATTTAGTGCATGGATAAAGATAAGGGTCTAGTTTTAATCTTTGGCAGGTTGAGATCCAGTTTTTAGAACACCATTTATTAAAGAGGCCATCCTTCCTCATTGGGGACGGTCAGCTCCTTTATCAAAGATGAGATAACTGAGTACCTCTGAAGTTGTTTTTGTGTCTTCCAGTCTGTTTCACTGATCCTCAGGTCTGTTTCTTTGCCAGTACCATGTGCTTTTTATCACAGTGGCTTTGTAGTATAGTTTTAAATTGGGAATTGTTACACCAACTGCCATTTGTCTATTGTCTAGAATGGCTTTTATCTATTGTCTAGAATGGCTTTTGTCTATTGTCTAGAATTGCTATTCTAGGTCACTTAAGATTCCAAATGAATTTTTGGAATCTTTTTCTAGTTCTGTTAAATATAGTGTTGGAATTTCAATTGACACTGCATTGAATCTGTATAGCAGTTTTGGTAGTATGGCTGTTTTCTCTATATTGATTCTTCCTACCTAGGAGAAGGGGATATCTTTCCATTTTCTTATATCCTCTTTGATCACTTTTGTCAGAGTGCTGTAGTTTTCAGTGTAGAGGTATTTTGCTTCTTTTGTTAGATTGATTCATAGATACTTCATTTTTGGGGGTGCTATTGTGAAAGGAATTATTTCTCTAATTTCTCTCTCAGTGAATCTGTTACTTGTGTATAAGAAGGCTATTCATTTTGGGGAGTTGACCTTGTATCCAACTACTCTGCAAAAAGTGTCAATTAAGTCTAGAAGTCTTTTGGTAGAGTTTTTTGGGTCTCCAATGTAGAGTATCATATCATCAACAAATAATGACAGTTTAACTTTTTCCTTTCCTATCTTTATTGCTTTAATTTCTTTCTCCTGTGTAATTGCTATGGCTAATATTTCCAGAAATATATTGAAGAGGAGTGGTGATAGTGGTCATCCTTGTCTTGTTCCTGATTTTAACATGAAGGTTTTCAGTTTTGGGGCATTTAATTTGATATTGGCTTTTGGTTTATTATAGTTAGCCTTTATTAAGTTGAGATATAGACCATCTATTCCAATTTTTTGCATGGTTTTTATCATGAATGGGTGTTGGATTTTGTCAAATGCTTTTTGTGCATCTATTGAGAGAATCATATGGTTTTTGTCCTTGACTTTGTTAATATAGTGTATTACATTTATTGACTTACATATGTTGAACCATCCTTGCATCCCTGGAATAAATCCGACTTGTTCAGGATGAATGATCCTCTGTATTCTGTTTGCTAGTATCTTATTGAGGATTTTTGCATCTATATTCATCAAGGAGATTGGCCTGTAGTTCTCTTTTTTAGTTACATCTTTCCCAGGTTTGGGAATCAAAGTAATACTTGCTTCTGGAAATGAATTTGGAAGTATTGCTTCCCTTTCAATTTCATTGAAAAGTCTGAGGAGTAATGGCAGCAGTTCTTCTCTAGCTGTCTTGTAAAATTCAGCAGTGAATCCATCAGGACCTGGGCTTTTCTTTGTTGGTAAACTTTTAATTATATTTTCAATTTCACTGATTGTAATTGGGGTGTTTAAAAGGTTTTTATCTTCTTCGTTCAACTTTGGTAATTCATAAGTATCTAGAAATCTGTCCATTTCTTCTGTTTTTGCATTGTGTTAAAGTACAGGTTCTCAAAGTAGGTATTGACTAGCCTCTGGATTTCTGTTGGGTCTGCTGTAACATCACCTTTTTCATTCCTAATTGCATGAAACTGAGCCTTTTCTTTCCTTTTTTTGATAAGATTAGCTAAGAGTTTATCAATTTTATTTATTCTTTCAAGAAACCAACCCTTTGATTAATTAATTTATTATATGGTTTTCTTAATTTCCATTGCATTGATTTCTGCTCGAATCTTTATAATTTCCTCTCTTGTTCAAGCTTTGGGTTTTTCTTGCTCTTGTTCTTCTAGGAGTCTAAGTTTCATCATTATGTTGTTTACTTGAGCACACTCTGTTTTCCTAGTGTGGGCATTCAATGCTATGAACTTTACATGAATAACTGCTTTCATTGTGTCCCATAGATTCCTGTATGTTGTATTGGTATTTTCATTTATTTGTAAAAACTATCTAATGTCTTCTTTAATTTCCTCTATGATCCATTGATTGTTCAGGAGAATATTATTCAATTTCTATGTGTTTGTGATGTTCCCACAATTTCTTGTGCTATTGATCTCCAGCTTGATTGCACTATGATTTGATAATATATTGGGAATAACTTTGATTCTTTTGCATTTGTTCAAACCTGTTCTATGAGCTAATATGTGCTCTATCTTGGAGAATGACATATATGCAGCCAAAAAGAATGTTATATTCTGATTTTGTGGGTTAGAACACTCTATAGAGATCTACTAAGTCCATGCATTCAAAAGCACGATTCAATTGTTTCATTTTGCTGTTGATTTTTTGCCTAGATGATCAGTCTATTTGTGATAGTGGAGTGTTTAAATCCCCCACTACAATTGTATTAGTGCTTATTTGGTTTTTCATGTTTCTTAATTTTTCTTTTATATAGCTGGGGGCATTCATATTTGGTGTATATATGTTTATGATTGTCACCTCTTCCGCTTGAATTGTTCCCTTTACAAGAATGTAGTGGCCTTCTTTGTCTCTTTTAATCAGTTTTGGTTTGAAATTTACTTTGTCTGTGAATAAGATTCCTACCCCTGCTTTTTTCTGGGCTAGTATTGCATGGAGAATTGTTTTCCATCCTTTCACTTTCAGTCTATGGGCTTCTTTTTGCACTAAGTGTATTTTCTGTACATAACATATTGTTGGATTTTGCTTCTTAATCCATTCTGCCAGTCTATTTCTCTTTATTGGTGCATTGAGACCATTGACATTGATGGTATAACTGTTATGTACTCACCTTTTATTGTCATGTTATTGACCTTTTGTTGACTCTTTTTACTTTTCACCTTCTCCTTTTAGGTTCTTGCCTTGCCTATTTGATTTGATCTGTTGAGTCTCATTGTGTTGTTACCTTCATTGTCTTTTTTTAGGATATTGTTAGAATTCCTTGTAGTGCTGGTTCGGTATTCATGTAGTTTCTCAGGTATTCTTTGTCATGGAAGTATCTTATTTCCCCATCCATTTTTGAAAGAGATTTTTGCAGGATACATCAGTCTAGGTTGGAGGTTGTTTTCTTTTAGGACTTGAAATAACTCACTCCATTCTCTCCTTGACCTAAGGGTTTGTGTTGAAAAGTCTTCTGTGATTTTGATGGGCTTTCCTATGCTTGTGATTTGTTTCTTTTCTCTTACTACTTATAGTAATTTGTTCTTCTGTTGGATTTCTGGAATATTGATTATTACATGTCTAGGTGTAGATTTTTTTTAATCGTGTCTAGTTGGAGTCCTATATGCCTTACTTATCTGTATGTCAAATTCTTCCCCTCTCTTTGGGAAGTTTTCTGTCATTAATTCTGTGAACAGCTCTTTAAAGTCATTTGTGTTTTTTCATGCTACTTCATGGATTCCTATCAGTCTTATGTTATTCCTCTTTGCATTGTCTACAAGTTGTTGGATCAATTTCTCATGATCTCTTACTGTTTTTAGGAGACCTCTCTTTGCATGGTCACTGATTGCAATCTTATCTTCTATATCTGAAACTCTTATCTTTGCATTCTTTCATTCAGTTGCAAGCACTTTCAGTAGAATTTTTAATCTCCTGGATAGCTGTTTGAATCTTTTTTATGGATTCCATTTCTTTCCTATGTTGGGCATTTATTGTTTCCATTTCTTTCTTATGCTGGGCACTCATGGTTTCTATCATGGTCCTGAGCTCACCTATTTTTTGTCAGGTTTTTTTTTCTAGAGTCTCAAATCATGGCTTTCATTTTGCTTGCCATCTCTATGGTTATCTGGGAAATTATTTCTGTTTTGAATTTTTCTAGAGCCTGATTGACCTATTTTGTTACTTCCTGTGCTATGGGTTCAGGGTTTCCTGCTGGTTCACTCTCAGACCTTTCATCCTCATTTGCCCTACTGTTTACCATTGGTGAACTGGAAGACTGTCTTTGTGTCTTGCTTAAGTGTTTTCTCATTTTTATTTTTGTTGTTGGATTGTCCTTGGTTTATTTTTGGGTTATTACTTAAATCTTCCTGTGATAGCTGCACTTTGGCTTTTGGGTCTCTAATGACTCATAGACATTCTCATTTTCATAATATCAGGGAAAACAACTCATTAAATCAATCACAAAAACAGAAAGGGAGATGAGGGATAATAGGTGGAGGAAGAGACTGAGTTGGAGAAAGAGGGTAGAAAATAGAAAGAATTTGCTGAGTGTCAGACTATATCTCTGCTGTCATAATATACAACATGTGCATCCATGTGAAGAACCAAGTCCCCTGATCTCAGTTAGCTGATGGCAGAACCCCATGATTCAGACTGACCTCAGGCTGCAAGGCCCAGATTGAGTTCCCTGACCTCTTGAAGGGTTGAACTCCACACAGTTCTGCTACAGGTTTCCCCTGCCCCTTCTTTAAAGATGTTCAAAGTTGGGAGCTCAGAAATCTCTGCCTCTGCAGGGTGGGTCCCATGACTGGTACAATCATAAGGTCTGAGAGCATGAGGGTGTGGTGTTCAGGGGCACCCACGCAGCTAACTTCCTGCTGCTGGAGCAATGGCTGCAGAGGCACCAGCAGGGAGGGAGCGGCTAAACAGGCCTTCCTCTGAATTAAATTTTTTTTCCAGTACCAGGGATCGAAGTCAGGACCTTGCACTTGCAAGGCAGGTGTAACACCACTGAGCTAAACGCCTGGCTGAAATTAAAAATATTTTCAAATAATAATCACATATATTAATTATAGTACAAAATTTAATAATTTAAAATCTATAGGTTTAGCTTATTTGTTTATAAAATATAATTACACACATGCACAACATACAAAAAATGCCACATATTTATGTTAAGATGTCTTATGATACAATGAAATCCTTACATTTAATACTGTTCCCAGCGATTTTTTTGTGACCTCCTCTTTTTAGAATTTTATTATAACATCCACACTTTTTATGGTATTTATAACTTCATAATGGTTTTCCATATTCTTTGTTCATTTGGGTCTTTGTTATTCATTTTCTAATATAAAGTATATTAGAAATATATAATATATCCAAAGTTGAGAACTACTGTGTAAGGGGCAATGTGATCTTCCAGGGTCATTGTCCTAGGCCAATAAAATTCAGCTATGCTCTAACTGTTAAAGGTCTTAAGATTATTTACTTTATCCATACTTTGGCCTTTTATTCACTGTTTTATTATTTAAACAAGCAATCTTCCAAAACCTCTGATTACACAGCTTTAATAATAAAAATATTTGCACAAACATTCTGGGGATAAGCAGTATCATGAGTATATTTTATTTATAATGCACTTATATGAACTAGTATGGTATTATATATATTTATAAAATATTCACAAAAATAGCAATTGTTAAAGGATAACATAAAGCACAAGCAGAAATGGAATTTCTAGTGTTTTATTCCTACTGCCTGTCTTCTTTGCACTTTGATGGTATACCCTCCACCCTAATTTTGGAAAATATTGTAAAAAGTAAATTCATCACTGGACAAAAAGTGAAATGGAGGACCAAACAGTAACAAGCAAATTAACCTTCCTTCATCACCTCAAGCACACATAGGAGTGCATGTACTTTAAGTTTTCAGTTTTAAATTTTATTCAATTGAGTTACATTTCTAACACACATAGATCAAAATGGTTATTTGCAAAACCTGCTAATGAAAATAATAATATCTCATATTAAGAGTTAATATTATAGGATATGGCTCCTTATTAAACTTTGTGACATCAAAATTAAATTATTGATATTTAGTTTTCAAAGAAGGGTTTTCTTCTATTAGGGATTTGTGTAAAAGGAGGAGGGAAGAACTGGAAAATGTCATCAGTTTTATTTCTATTTCCTACATAAATAAGTTATTTGTAAAAATTAGGCCTGTTAAGTAATGATATTGGTTCATGTTATAATCATTTGCTTTCATTTGACCCTCATAAACAGCCCCATGAGTTAGGGTCTGGTAAGTTTTCATTCTACAAATGAGGAAACTGAAGCACCAAGAATCAAGTTATCTTTTACACAAATTCTTAATGATACCTAATTCCAATGTGAAGTTATTTTAGATGGATTTTGTTTCATAAAGCTTGCATCAAATACTCTTTAATTACTTGAAAATGACTTACTTTGCAGGCAACCTTACTTTCAAATGAAGTGATCTAGGTAATCCAAATCCTCTATTAATTTATCAATACAGATGGCAAGATATGGGTTGTTTCGTTTTCTTTTTTTTTCACATCATATTTTCATTGTATGACCAACTAAGTAGCAAACTTTTTTGTAATGATTCTTTAATGTTTTTCAGTGGATGATACTAGCATCTGGAGAGAGAGTTCCTTTCAGCAGAGAGTATATCACATATTGCAACACCTTCAGCCTTCCACCAGCTAAATATCAGTAATTCATTTTGTCAGTCATGGATTGTGTTGCTTTAAAAGTGAAAATCTCACCAAAATTGAGACTCATTATACTAACAAAAGACTCAAGAGCATCAACAAATTGGAAACTCAAATATTGAAAGTAATAAATTCTTAACTAATAAATATTTGTTCTGCTGAATGTAACTAAAAACAAAATACACATGAAAAAACAAAATTGACATTTCTCTTGCTGTAGACTTTAGACATTATTTTTTCAGCTACAATATTAATAAATTATCCCATAATTTAAAAAATGAACCAGAGAGAGTTAGCAACTTGGACAGTTTGGAAAGCCAGACTAAAAGTATTTGTCATCAAGTCCTAAAATTTAAATTCTCTTGGATTAAGAGATGAGAAAATTCCAACAATAAGAAGTTTCATGCTTTCCTGATTGAATTGTGAAAACTTAGAACTTCAGTGCCTCATGCTCTCTGTTGGCATGATGGACCTTAAGGAGAAAGTGATAGGGCATTATTGTCACATTGTACAATACTTCAAATGAGTATCTATGCATGTGCACAGTTTTTGTTTTGTTTTATTTTCAGCTATTAAAAAATGAGAGTTCCTTAAGAAAGACATCCCATGATAAATGAAAGACCTATTTAATCAAGGTAAAGAAACACAACAAAGCCAATATGAATGACATAAAAAGTGGAAGGAAATGAAAGCTTCTATTAAATAAGACAGTCACATCAACAAAAGCAATAATCAATGTAGTCGTATCAATAAAGTAATATCTGTATTTAGTTCCCTTCTAGGAGTTTAGTGGGCATCATTTCTAAATTAGCAGTTTGTGATAATGTAAACAAAGCTAACAAAAACAAATAAATATTTCTAAATGTGTAGCATATTAACATTACTAGGAGTCACTACTTTCTTTCTTCAAATTTTCTTAAAGATCATTTCATTTATATCCCTTTTTCTTTATATGACTAAGTCATTCTTTTTCTTTACAATAGAACTATATGACATTATTTCTACCCTTCAGGCTATCTCTAAAAAGTGTTTTTCAACTCTGATATGCTTTTAGTATAAGATCAATTATATAACTTCATGGATAAATTTTAAACTGCTTACTTTTTTATGTTTCACAATATCTTTCTTTCAAACAAACAAAAAACGCATATGGTTCTACCTATGCAAACTCTCATGTCTTTTCCCTAAAAAGAAAATATAATAAAGGAAGAATTGTTTTATTATCTCATGCTTGCTTCAAAAATATATGTAATTACTGCATGTATGACTTTTCCTCTTTGTAGTCATTAATATTGATTTACCTAAAGCAAAACAGTTCCTTTTGGCACAGCCTAGACTTCAGATTCCATCATAGTTATTTTCTGTATGTTTATGGCTGATGTGGACATGAACTCTGTAAAAATAAAACATAAATGACTACTTTTATGTCTACGGCATCATTGTATGACATGACTTTGTTCTAAATGTACCTTTTATAATTTTATCTTAGCATTCTGATGTTTCTTCATCCTTTAGTTGCAATTATTTGATAGTTTTCTTTTCAAGAAATTGGACTAAATTTAGAAATTTATGGGTTGAAAAATGCATTCACTTTTTTAACTTCCTAGCTTCCTTATAAAATTTGATATCTTTGTTGACTGTAGGTTTCCAAGTAAATGATCATCAGTAACTTTTCAATGTAGACTACCTTGATTAATGTCAATTTTTATCTCTTAAAAGGATCCTTCCCGGCCATTGGGGTGGAGACGTTTTGTCCCAGCTTCCTGAGGGCAGGGCTTTTAAATAGCATCCAGGCCCCACATCCAGTGCCAGGGGGAGGATCTTTGCCCCCCAGGATTCCTGCTGGTAGGTACTTCCAGTGAACTTTTCTGCTGCCATATAAAACAGAAAAATTATAGGATAGACTTTAGTAGACTGACAATACAAAAATGAATATTTCTAAAATTTGTTTTTGAGAAGAAATGCAAGTGACTGTAAGTCAGAGGCCACATTTATGATACATAGTGCAAAATAGCATAAAGGAAGCAGAAAGACTGTCTAGAAGCCAGGTATTCAATTAACATAACACTGATCTACTGGGAAAATTTGTATCTAAGAACCAGAGATTCAGATCCCTACATTGTAACTCAAGAATAAAGTAAGGGTGGGTTTAAGCACTTTGCTACTTGGAATTGGCCAGAAAAGAGAATTAAAAACTAAGTATTCTTGACAGAAACAGTAATTCCATATTTCAGTGGGTTTATAGATATTTAATTAAAGTTTAATTTAGCTAAAGAAAAATGATTTGAAGAAAAGCCAGAAAGTAGCAAATTTGAAGAAATTTTTGAGAAAGAAAATTAATGTGCAGTAGTCTCTAAAAAAACAGTCTGACCAAAGCCATGAAATAAAATATAGAATATTGAAGTTGCAATTTCAAAGTTTAGTGAAACACATTATGGGTTATCCACAATATGACTATAATTACAAGTTATTTTTTTGCTGTCATTTAGCAAAATAACCAGCTGCTTTCCTCCATTATACCTGAAGGACAAACCAAACATATTTTATATGTGATTTAGAAAAATAGAACTAGAGTATTGATTGTTAAGTCTTTTGTCATAATTCTTACATTTTATTATAATAATAATCTTACATATTATGGTAGTAACATCACTGTATTTAAGAGGGCTATTCACTTGACAACATCACTGAGAACATTTGAAAAGACTGGGAAGTCTTATAGAAACAAATTCCCTAAATTCATGTAGCTTTGTTTTCTTAGAATAATTATAGCAACAAACCCTGAGGTTATTATACAGTCTTTATTTCACCTTTCAATTGTTTTCATCTATTACAAATGAAAGGTTAACAAACTACAAATAGCCTTTGATCCCATTTGTTTTTATAGTTGAATAATTTAGTGACATTGTTATGGACTTTATAGCCAATAACACCACTGATGAGTAAGAAAATTATGTGAATTAAAATATTAACAATTTTGGGCCAGGGATTTAGCTCAGTGGTTCTGCAGCCTACTTCACAAGTGCAAGATCCTGAGTTAAATCCCCAGGACTCCCCCCAAAAAATATTAATAATTTTAATTCTAATGGGTATTCTGTCACATTTTCCTCCCTAGAAATAGAAATGCTGTAGTATCAATTATATGAGAAGTTTTTGCTGTTGTTGCTGCTGCTCCTGCTGTTGCTATTGTTGCAAAAGATTGGAAGGGAAAATCTGTATAGGCTGAGCTCTCAAAAGTAGCTGTAGTATAAAAATGTACCTTTCGCATACATAATTGATTTTTCAGTGATTGGAATTAAGATGAACAGATGATGTGTAATTTAATGGCTTTGTTTTAATGATAAATCTGGTAAATTCAGATATATTTGGCAGAAATGATAAAGTTTAGTAGTGATTTGAATTATTCAATATTACCGGTAAAAAATAAAATATAATAAAATAACCCTTGTCATTTATCCCCTGGAAATGATGGAAGGAAGATGATCTTTCTACAACACAAACGCAGAAACAAACTTTCCAGAGAGGGGCCTTGAAGAATATTCTAGCATTCTGTTCTTCTAGGCTTCAAGCCAAACTTGCCACCAGCTTTTATAGGGAAAAAATTGTTCATTTCTCATGACTTACATACAAATCAGACATAATAAAATTGCTTCATAAAAAATTTATAGATCTAAACCTATTCCTGTTCCCTCAAACTAAAATTAACTCACTTTTCCTATGTTACATCACTTTGATAAGTGGTCCTTGTATACTTTGTCACTTTTCAGTAAGGAGTGCTACAATTTTGAACTTAATTCTCATTCTCTTCTATGAAACTATAATTTATTTCCCAAGAATTTTTCTCTCTAATTTTTTGTAAAGAGGAATGAAGCAGTAATCATGAGGAGTTTTTATTGTTTCAAATTTTTAACAACCTGAAGTATGTTTTCAGCATCTAACATCTGAATGGATCCCTTTCCAGCTTAGAAGATCAATGTGAGAACAGATCCTCTCCTAGCTGAAACTGTGACACTTCAAATAGTTGGCTGAAGGTTGATCTACTATGGACAGCAATTAATATACTTGCTACAATTGATTATATGTCACAGTATTTTGAAAGTCTCATAAGACGTTTCTAGTGTTACTCAGGGAATTACCAAGCCTGTCTGAGTGATGATGTTAATTTAGTTCCCAGTTACTTATTTTAATCAAATTTAAATGAGATGCATGACTGTTTCTTGTATAATTTACTTTCTTTGCCCCGTGTCACAGTAGGTTGTCAAAAAAGCAATACTTCCATAGTACTTACTTTTACATTAACTTCGATGATAAGCCAATCACTGAATCATGAGACCCAGAGAGCAGACAAGCCTAAATCAATATTTATGGACAATAGTCAGTTGTTTATAAATTTCTCATTTCTAGAAAGTTCATAGTACAGAGTCATTATGCTTACTCTCAGATTGAGACATCACTAGCAATTATTAGCTGAAAGTAGAATAGCAAGGAAAATAGCAGTATGTGAGATTTAGAAATAGGTACATTCTGAAAATTCAATATTGAAGATCTCCCTTATATTCCTTTGTGATTATCTTGGAGCTCTTTAGTAGAGGGAGTTTTCTGAAGCACCATTTCTGTTTACCAGCCTGTGCATTAAACACTGTGCTACAGCACCTATTTTGCCATCTTTAGTTGAGAATCTCTTCATCATGTGATTTGTGCTGGGTTCAAAGAACAGGGTAAAGATGGAGTGAGACTTCCTCTCTCTTTATGCTCAGTCAAGTAAGAGGACAAAATATGAACACATGGAGATTTCAAAGCTAGATTTGCATTTACTGAGCATATAATTAATAATGTTTACTATTATTTACCATTTGGGAAGAGATCTTGATGAGCCTTAAACTCAAAAAGATGAACTTTTCATATCCTCATTTCTGTCCCCTGATTATCCATGTTAGCAAGTGGATTAACAATCCAGCTTTCTATATACTGATAACATGTACAGCTAAACCATTTCTATAGCAAAGGACTTACAATTATCAATCAATATTAAAATGTCTTCACGGTCCATTAACCATGATTATCAATGTTCTCCTTTCAATATTTCATATGTAATACTATGTGCTAAGAGGTCAGGGAAAAACATTGCATGTATTATTATCTAATCATATCTTTTTTATTTCCAAAAAATATGGTTTAAGTGTTGGAAATAGACCAGGAATGATAAGTTTCAACCTGCAGAAAGTGTAGGATCTGGTGAATATAATATTACAGTATCAGGTTTTGATGCATATGGAGAATTGCAAAAAAGACTAGGGAGATTTTGAAGGAATAAGAGCAAGTTAAAGAAAACTGGCATAAACTCAAAGTGTCAAGCAAAATCAGCAGTGGAAAAGTATATATATTTTAAATACAGCCACTGCACTGCAGAAGAATTAAAGTAAACAATTAAATTTGATCATATTTTCAGGCATCCTAAAATGTCAGTAGCATTATTTCTATTCATATTGCGATATTTTAAATAACTTTCAACAAAACAATTTATATTTTCTAGCTCTTCTAATGATGATTATTCCTCGAATATTTTTTGTAGCAAATACAAAGGTTTGCCTTGTTTTACTTTTACCAAAATATTATTGTAACAATTAAAAAATACATACCATGATGAAAAGGGTTAGCTTTTAAGAAAGATCTTCAAAGTGAAAAAATCCTTTGCTTTCATTAACAAGTATTTTACATTTTGTAGTTCAGTATGTTGCCCATAACCCCAGATGAAGTGTAAATGAATATGTTTACAGGTACCTAATTTAAACCGAGCTAATTATGAAAGGAATTGGAAAAGCTCCATTAAATGTGCAAAGTAAAATTATGAATAAATCATTCAAAATATCCTGTAATAGAGAGAAATTCCTTCATCTGGGTCACTAACTGCTGGCTTCTTTATTCTTTAACATTTACATGATTTCAATGCCCAATGCAGTCCCTACCCAATATCAGCTGCAACCTCTTCCCGGGGAACTAGCCTCTAAAGCTTTTGCAGCTTCAGCATTAGAAGAAAACCCTGAAGAATGGCAAATATTAAAATTAAAAACCTGTGGTGGGACTCTGAGGCAGGTCTGGGCAAGAGACCAAGATTACTGGTATTTCATGAATGGGGAAAGGGTCAGAGAAGTTAGGGTAACTGATAGAATAATGAACAGAACACACTTAGGCAGCTGAAATGTGAGGAAGATGCCATTTGTGATGTAGTTCTAATCACACAAAAGTAAACAGTCCTTTTAAAATATGTGCAATGTTGTTAGTGTTACATTAGAGGGTCATTTTTTAACAGCTATTTAGGATATATCCTGCAATGCATGTAAAAGAGGCTAAATCAGCTTTTCATCACTGTGACAATACTTGAGGAAATCAATTTAAAGGAGGAAAGGTTCATTGTGGCTAATGGTTTCAGATGTTGTTGGCCATAGTCACTTGGTTCCATTGCCTTCAGGCCTGTGATGGATGAGGCCAAAGTATCAAGGCAGAGACTGGTATGATGGCACACATCTGTAATCCCAGCACTCAGAAGGCTGAGGCAGGAGTATCTCTGTGAGTTCGAGACCAGCCTGGGCTACATAGTGAGTTCCAGGTCAGTCTCAACTACATAGTGAGACCCTGTCTCAAAAAACCAAAAAAATAAAAAAGAAAAATTAAAAAGAAATATCAAGGCAGAAGGGTATGGTAAAGGAAAGCTGCTCATCTCATGGCAGGCAAGTAGAAGACAAAGAGAGCTGTGTTAGAAGGCTTCCTCCTTCTTTCACTTTATTCCAATGACAGCCCAGGCCTATTGGATGAGAACGTACACAAAATGGAAGCTATAATTCAAAACTTCAAGCTTTAAATTTATAGACATTTTATTGTAGTTGATCAGTTTAAGGACTCCTGTGGAAAGGCAACCTTCATCTAGAGGTACAGTTCATGGATTCGGATTCCTTATGATTGTACCTACTTTATTTCTTGGCCAAAAGTAAGAATACAAGAGACTAAGTGAAAACTTGGTTGTCCTTGAACCTCCCTCCCTAGTCTCAATTTTGAAAACCAAATGGTTGTACACTCTCTGTCCAAAGAAAACGGATTATGTAAATTTTATCTGTAATTTCAAGGACATCCCTGGACAACTGAATACCATAAAGGAAGAACTTACAATTCTTAAGGACAGTATTCTGTGAATAAAACTATGCTTAACTGACATAAGTGAGCTTTATCACCTTCATGTAAAAAGACAGTGCATTTATAAAAAAGGAATATCAAGCTCTTCTACATTTACAAAGTGAATTTCTATCTTTAAGACACAAGAAATCTTAAAAGATTCTTTAAGTAACCTCTTACTCATTCTTTTTCACTTCTCTGTTCAGAATCTTTAAAGTTTTAGCCTTTGACAGTAGCTAAGCTTTCCTATTACCATAACTACTTTTATCTTGTCATTCAAATAAATTTCAATCTTAAAAATACAAATCTTACATACATGCATTTAAATTCTCACTGAGAACACATCTAGCCCCTAGAGATCATCATGTTTTATTACTGATTGTGTCATTTATCTAGACTGTATTCAAAGAATTGGTCCATGGTTTTAAAAGATTCATCCAGGAATCATTTTTCTTCACACAAGAAAAATTCTAAAATAAAACTTACAGAGCTTATAAGTTTAGCTGAGTCTCTGTGCGCAATCAGCATTTAATCTTGGTATTGACTGAAGCTGTTTTGTGGGTGTGTTTGACCTTAATTTAAAACATGGTAAGGAATTGAGGTGCTCACCTGCCACTTCCCTCCAAAGGATTCCTACAGAGTGGCTATGCCTGGGCTCTGGCATGCCTGGGCCACTTACAGCCTAAGTAAGACATTGACCTCCTCCAAGTATTTATTCTTTTGCTTTGTAGAAGAAAGCACAGTGGAAACTACCCCATGACACAGTGTGAGATTTTCATGGTTCCATTCACAGAGGTCTTACAGTAAGTGTATTCAGCAAAATTAACCTTAAAAGTTATTTTCAACATCTTAGAAGAGGAGCAGAAAAGATTCTGAAATAAATAGTAACTTGCTTGAGGGATCAAAGGAAAATAGTTAATGATTTAATTGTATCAAATTTATGGTTCATTTACAAATGTTCTCCCTTATATAATTAAAATCTCACCATAAATAATCCATGTATCTAGAGTACATTATATGCTATTTAAATGGGGTATAGTGGTTCACACCTGTAATTTCAGCACTTGGGAGGCAGAAGCAGGAGGATCACATGATTTTAAGACCAGCTTGGGGTTACATAGTGAGTTCAAGGCCAGCCTGAACTACATAGCAAGACCCTGTCTCAAAAAAAAAATATATATATATAATTTTGGGGGGTACCAGGGATTGAATTTGGGATCTTGCACTTGTGAGGCAGGCAGTGGAACCACTGAGCTAAATCCCTAACCCAAGAATATGTATGTATGTATATATATATATATATATTATGAGGAAAATTAATGCAATGGTTTTGTTAGTCTCTGGGTTTTTTGTTTTCTTTCTGATCATTTTGTTTTGATAGTGAATGAAACAAAAACTCAGACAACTACATATTTCATCACTTATATAACCATAAGACACTTTTAAAGCCAGAAGGAAAGCTTGGCATTTGAATCACTGATTGGAAATATGATGCTTTCTACTAAGGCTTAGACCCTCTTAAAATAGTTTTTCGCCATGTCTTCCCCAGAAGTTTTGTAAAAATGTACCGCGTTTTGATAGTGAATGAAACAAAAACTCAGACAACTACATATTTCATCACTTATATAACCATAAGACACTTTTAAAGCCAGAAGGAAAGCTTGGCATTTGAATCACTGATTGGAAATATGATGCTTTCTACTAAGGCTTAGACCCTCTTAAAATAGTTTTTCGCCATGTCTTCCCCAGAAGTTTTGTAAAAATGTACCGCATTGTTGCTCTTAAATGTTCTCATATGTACATTTTAAAACAAAAATTTTAAGAGCTAAGCCTTGTCCTTTTTAGCATTATATGAGGTTATTAGGACAATTTAAAATTTATATTGATCTTTAATCAAAATCTTTGAAAACTATCATAAATTGATGTTTGGGAGATGAGGAATGCATGATCTAAAGGTATTTCACCTATTTTAGGACTGATTTATTGTTTATAAAGAATGCTTTATATTATGGGCTTTTAAGATTTTAGAACTTTGCAACATCTTTGGGAGCCACCTAGTATACAGGTTATAATGCCTTTCCATAATGTTTCTACAGTAAGACACAGGGACTTAGAAGGATTCTTTAGGTTCTTTACTAATGGAAACACAAGTGTGATTTTGAGGTATATCAAGTAAGTCAAACATTCACACTCTGGAGATTGATGAGTTGGTAAAATTATGGCCCGGACAATTGCTCATGTTGAGTCTTTGGCTGGTGCTTAAACTCTCAGTACATTTGTGAATCTGAACTAATAATACCAACCACAATGGTGATATGAGGATTAAACAAATTAGCATAAGGAATGCCAATAGAACAGTGCCCACTATATTGAAGAATTTTCTTAAACTAAATTATTTCAAATATATTGATTTAGAAGTAGTATTTATTTAGAATTTAACTACAGAAAAGATTTTTACAGATGAAAACCAAGAACGAAAGCATCATATAATTATATGACCAAATTTAATTTGGCTTTGAACTTAGACGTTGTATAATACTTCAAGGCATGAAATTTTTCTGCTGTTGTATTCATTGTTATCTAATCATAGCAAAAATATTGCTTATTCTAAAATCAATTATTCCTTTCAGAATAGTTGGAAAACAAAAGGTCACAGATAATTTTCAAAACGTATACAGTACTTTTAATTTGATCATCATCATATTATACTTCTAAATATGCAAGAGATAAAAATTTTGCAATATGGTTAATGTCACATAGTAAAAATACCGGTAACATTAGAATCTTTGGCAGTAACCTTCATTGTCAACAAGACACTTTTAGTGAAGGAGAAATCTTTTTGCACATATGGTAATTTCTAGTGGAAAGAAGGACATTCCTGAATGTTGCTGAGGCTGATTGATGCAGATAATGTGCCACTGCTTTCTGGAGCTGGAGGAAAATTGTTTCATTTCTTTAGCCTCATACCCTTCATTTACTCTAAATCAAATCCAGATTTTAAAATGCCATTGTTGTCGAAAATGCAGATCACCTCTCCTAATTTCTGCTCAGCTGGTTTATTTCTAGATAAAACATTTTATTCAGCATTTTACCATATGCATTTGGATCACCTCTAAATTTTAAAAAATGATAGAAATTAAGAGGGAAAATGAAACTAAATCAATTTAGTAATCATGTATACGTAGGAGTTTCCACTGTTCCAAGTTTAAAATAATCAGTTCCAGATTAACCATAAAATATGCTGTTAAAGGTATAAACCTGTCAATAGAGTGTGGAAGATACAACACAAGTAGTTAAATGAGAATAAATACTTATTCGAGCAGAACCTATTTTTAAGAAATTAATTATATTATTTAAAATAGAGTATATCATAGAGCAAATCATTTTGTTCCATAAAGGAACTTCAAACTTGTTGAATTCAGGTAAGAAGGATTTAAATAGACCTTTGAGACCATCAGGAGAGCTCCTGTATGTACTAATATTAATCATTTTCAATAATGAAATCTCTTAACTTTGTAAACTACGTCTTAATTTAAGATTCAGCATCTTACCTGTAAGATAAAATATAAGGTTGAGCATATATCCATTCATTCATGAATGCATCTATTATTCCGTGATTCCACATTTAGTATTAGGTGCTATTTGTGTTTCAAACATATTTTCTCTTTTAATCTCACAACTGCCCTATAGAGGAGGTATTATTATATATAAATTTACAAATACACAAATAGAGAATGTATAATATAGAAATAAAGAATATATAATAAAACTGAGACAGTAAGATGAAGTATAAGTTATGAAAGTGACTTTTACAAATTGGAAAATATCTTCTAGATCAGTCTCTTTGAAACCAATCTCATAAATTCCCACTGAAATGGCAATATTCAAGGTAGAAGGCAATCAGCAATCCCAGAATGTCTAAGACACAACAATTTCAGTGCTAAACTGGGAAATTATTGTATCATATAAAACACGTAACTTCCAGTTGTGTGATATTTTATTTTGCCATAGGAGATAAAAGATTTTCATATCAATGCCAAATGCAATAAAATATAAAAATGATCTGTTTTGAAAAAAAAGTTTTGCATAGTGGATAAATATAAGGGGAAGTCAGATAATTGTGCCCAAAAGGAAAGGAAGAAAAAGAACGCTATTTCTGAGTGACAACTATTGCCACATACTGTGCTAATTATATATGTTCTTATCTAGTCTTTTTAGAAATTTTATGCAGTACTTAATTTTAATCCATATTTTATAGATACAAAATCTGAGAAAGCTAAAATGCCTTGCCTAAGAGCATGTTATTAATAGATAACAGCAGAAATACGAAGTTTGTTCTTAAAACCATAGTTTTCATAATGCAAGTAATTTACGACTACAAACATAACTTTGCTTTTCAGCATTATTTCAGTTTTGCTATTATTTCGGTAATGCTTTTCTAGTCTAGAGTCATTCTTAAAAAGCACCCTTATTTATGCCTTCCTTTGATATTTAACTCAAAAAAGTAAAATTGTGTACTTTATGCCTAGCTCTATGCTATGCTGTGAAACAACAGAGAGGAATTAAACTCAAATCCTGGCCAGATAACCACTGTAGAGTGGGAGACAGACATATTTTTAACATAAATATCACAGCATAAATATTATATAAAAGGGAAGTAAAGGTAAAAAAATGAAGCTATCCTAAAAGGGAAGGTGATTCATGGGAGAATTGGATGGCATTTAAACTGCTTTTTTCTTAAGAATATTTTTTTAACCAAGACAAGGTAGTGAGAAAACAGTGTTCTAAAGCAGAGAAGTACAAGTAAATTCATACTCAAATAATGAGTAGCCTATAGAATTTGAAAAATAGGAAATATAGGAATAGATGGTGGTAAAAGATGACAATAGAAGTGAAGATAGAGGATGTTTGTAAAAAACCTACTGTACCAAGCAATTTAGATTTTAATCCTATGGGACATAATGCAGTTAATAACATGCTATTTAAATAGAGGAGAGAGACATTAGCCCTTTGTAGTCATTGACCTTCTTATTTCTGTTGTCTTTCTGCTGTCTAACCCATAAAAGCACTGATCTTCTAGTGATTGAGCATCTGTCTCCAGAGTCCAGAAGAGTACTTGGTAAATAGTAGGAATTTTAAAAATTATTTAACATACTGAATATTCACTTAATGTTCTTATGCTTTTAAATATGTTATAAATAAATTTAATTACATTTTTAAAAAAATATTTGAATTTAAACTAAGGATGAGATTTGTTTGTGACATGATCTGATAATCACCAGACAACACTCTAAGAAGAAATATTTTTATTTCAGTACTTATGTGAAAAAACAATGATTTTTTAATATATCATAACTGTTCAAATTTGTGTATTCATGTCTTTTGGCTGTATAAGAACATGAAAATTATTTCATTTATTATCAAATTTATTAGAGATTATAATTATAACTCACTATCTATACAACAGAAACAAGAGAAATAGAAATAGACTGAAGAACTGGCTCAAAGAGTCCTGAATTAGATACAGAGAGGGAAAAAATGCAAACACTTTGTCAATCTAAGTTATCATCACAAATTTTATTACCTGGCAGAGAAAATATAGGCATGATAAAAAGCTAAAAAAGCTAGGATGATTTTAATCTGTAATAGACTGTTGAGGTTGCTGAGTTTTGTTTTTTTTTCCATTCTTCATTTTACTGACTGCACATTAGAAATTGCCAGGCTGATAGACAATAGCGCATCTAGCACAAACTCATTACTTATATGAAAATGCTAAATCTCTGTAATCCACTTCTTTCAAAGATTTTCCCTGAGGATTCAAAAACCTATTTCACTGCAGAATACTTTCCATGATTTCTGTAGGACACTTAAAGAAAATTTTTCTTTATTTTGACAGTAGCATGAGAAAAATATAATATTATGATCACATGGTTCTTCCACACTTCCTTTATCAAAACCATTATAAGTACTGGAAAGTATTTGAAAAATATGTATCTGTCAGTAGTCCCTTTACGTTCCAGTGAAAGAAAACAGTTGTTCTTAGCTACAGGAAGATGATAAGAGATTGTGTGATTCATTGTTCATATATAAGTGCTTTCTCAGCAGATCTTGATTCTAAGTTTAAAATGTCCATAACTACATCTATGCTATTTTGAAGGAAAAATCTAAGAAATTCACTTTAGGTATCAAAACATTGAGAAGTTTGAAAACTGACATTTAAGGATCATGGAGTGTATTCATTGTATTGTAAAGGTGATCTTGTGACATAAGGCATTTTGTACTGGCTAAAAATATACAAAAGGAAATATAATGAAATATTTTGAAAATTTATAAAGAGGAGCCATTCTTTCCAAATAGATTTTTCAAGAGCAATAATGCAATACAGCTTTTACATATTGTAAAGTAAGATAGAAGCAGTGACTTCTTTCACCTGAAACAGCTGTAAAGAATAGCGTCTTATGATACGTCTTTCAATCTTTTGGGAACATACCTAGAAGAATAGCTGGATCTAATGGAATTTCTAGTTTTAGTTTCTTGAGAAATTTCCAAACTGATTTCTATAGTGGTTGTACTAATTTACATTCCTACCAACAATGTGGAAAAGATGTAGTATGTACATGTAACTCAAATGTTCACATTGGAACTTTTCGTTTTGTATTTTGTGTGACAGCTTCAATAGAGACCAGCTGGTAGTTACAACAAAGAATTGTTTCCTTAGATTGCTGCTAGCATCTAATATGAAATCTTTTTCCTCATGGTTGACTATATGGAAGTTACTTATACTGTTAAGCTTAAAAGCAACTTTACAGTTCATTATTAAATTTATAATAAAAATACATAAATATAAAAGAAATTATGAAAATTAAGATGCTATTCTTTTTTAATTGTCATTTTATTACTACTTGTTTGCAGTATATAATGATTACATTCACTGTGGGAAGTCACATGTGTGTACTACGTCTTTTATTTATTTATTTATTTTGTACCAGGGATCGAACTCGGGTCTTTGCGCTTGAGAGGAAGGTAGAACGTACTACTACATCTTAATTACTTTTAAAATTTCCTCTCCTCTCTTCACCTTCCCTGAATCTCTTGATCCCTTGTCCTTTTGCACAAGACCGTCCTCCTTGTATCCTATTATGTCTTTTATTTTTGCCTGAAATTTATTTGTATTTTGGGTTGAGGCTATAAGTATCGGGGGCTTCCACACTGTTGGTAGGAATGTAAACTAGTAAAACCACTATAGAAATCAGTTTGGAAATTCCTCAAGAAACTAAAACTAGAAATTCCATTTGACCCAGCTGTTCTCCTTGGTATGTTCCCAAAACATTGAAAGATGTATCATAAGACGCTATTCTTTACAGCTGTTTCAGGTGAAAGAAGTCACTGCTTCTATCGTATTTTACAATATGTAAAAACTATGTATTGCATTATTGCTCTTGCAAAATCTATTTGGAAATAATGGCTTCTCTTTATAAATTTTCAAAATATTTCATTATATTTCCTTTTGTATATGTTTAGCCAGTACAGAATGCCTTATGTCACAAAATCACCTTTATAATACAGACAATGGATAAACTCCATGATCCTTAAATGTCAATTTTCAAATTTTCCAACTTTTTTACAAGTCTCATCAGTTTGTTTTAAATGATCTTCAAAGATACCTAAAGTAAATTTCTTAGATTTTTCCTTCAAAATAACATAGTTGTAGTTATGGACATTTTAAACTTAGAATCAATATCTGCTGAGAAAGCACTTATATATATGAACAATGAATCACAAAATCTGTTTTCTTTCGTAGAAAACTGGGGGAGGCTTCATTTGTTGCTCTTAATGAGAAGTGAAATTTATCAATGATGAATTTTAAGAGTGCGTAAAGTATTTTCTAAAGCATTACATCTAGAACTAATTTCAAAGTGCCTTATGGTCGCATACACCAGAATCTTGCTGAAATACTTAAATATTAAGAATAGTAAATCCATAAGAAAACTTACCTTATTTTTAAGAAGCACCTACTGTGCTTAGTGACCTTGAGAACCCCAGTGAAGAAAATATAAAGCATATATGAGAAAAGAGTAAAACCACCTAATATAAAGTCATGGTAACAATTCTTGGTGGCACACAGATGTGATGGGAATGTGAAGGGAAAATCACTGGGCGAGATGTATAAGGAAGAGTAGCAATGTATAAACTCTGAGTGAAGGGCAAGTGTGGCACTATTAGAGAGAAGCAAATTGAGAAATAATCCTGACAACTGAGTACCAAAGGCAGGAGGTGACAAGTATAGGGGAGAGTGACAGCTAGGAAAGCAATGGATGCTATGGCTGGTTAAGAAACAGAGGTCCCTCACTGGGAAAAACTGGCTGACAAGATGTGACTTGGAGCTTTTATCTGAGGTACTTATAGAATACGGTTAAAATATCAAAAAGTCTGAGATGGATTGACTGATACTGCCACTTACTAGTTATTAGACTATGGACAAGTACTTTAATTTTCTATCCCTCTATTTATCTTTGTAACAGGGATAATAATAGTAGGTAGAGGTTAGATAAGAAGTTAAGTTCTTGCAATCTCTTTGAATTCTGACACTATGAAAGGGATACATGTTTGACAACAAATCTAAAAATGTTCTTCTGGGTTCCATTGTCAATACAGATAATAAAAATGGGTAAAGAATTTAGTCATAGTTGTGATAGCTCGATTTTCCCCATTAACATCTGTAATTAACTGCAATTCAAACTAGAACATTGGTCTCAGAATTGTTATTAAGCACAAAAAATTATCTTTTATCCCCACTCCCTTGCCTTCATCACATAAATGTTTGTAGCAGCCTCCTATCTTTAAGCTCTCTGACTAAATAGTGGAGTTCTTGGAACTTTCAGATTTAAAACCTGGATCTTCTAGATCACTGCCCAAAAGAGTGCTAACAATTCATTTGACCTCAATAATTGCTGATAAAGTTCTTTATTCAGATTTTGGTGAAAAAAAATGGCTTTGAGAAATTTTACAGAATATATTAAGTCCACAACAAGTGGAAAACTTTTTTAGATTCTAATTCTATGCATGGCAAATTGGGAGCTTTATTACCACATTTAACCTTCAGCATAACTTTCTTTAAAATACAGGTTCAAATGTAAAATCTAGCACTTTCATACTTTGTAGTAATTTATGATGGTCACCCTTTGTAACCTGTAAGATCTGAGTTCATAAAAAAGACTGGAATTACAATGAGATCTAATATTTCTGTACACACAATTTCTTTCCACATCCTTTTTTGTGTCACAAGGGAAAACTGAGCACAGGCCAGATAAAATTGCCAACAAAATACAAATATAAAGCAAGAAATGTAGGAGTAAAAATAAATGTCACATATACTTATTTCAGGTAAATAACATTTTCCCTTCATCTGAAATTTTATCTTTTAAACATGGGCAATTGAGCAGAATAAATGCATTCTTGTCTTCAAAATAAATCAAAGTTATTTATGATGAATATTCTATTTAATAGAGGTGTATAGGGAGCTATAACAGTTGATATGATAAAACAAGAAATAAATGATGTTCATTTCTCAGCCTCTGCACTAGACTAGTATAAAATCAGTTACTTATTTTTCATGTACTGCCATCATTGCCCTGTTGATCAAGTCTATTTCCAATAAAGAGATGATCAGGACCTACTACAAATACTACCGACTTTGTAGCATTCATCAATTTACTGGGTTTTTTTCTGTTTAAAGTCTTATAAAATAATTTATGAATTTCTCCTTTCTGTTTTATTTAGGAATGTTTCAGAAACACCACTCTAATTTAAGTCAGCCAAAATTGCTGCATCATAATGGAATTTTTACCACAGCTTTAAAAAGCAGCAAAAGTAACTACTTAAACTTAACCCTGACTTTGGCTTGTAGACTTTTCTAAAGAAAAGCTAGAGGACAAAAAAAAAACAAAAAAAACAAAAAAACAAAAACATAATCTAAGTAACTGATTGATGACAGGACTTTAGCGGGGGAAATGCTGGATTTATTTGTAATTTATATTGTAATTCATTCCTCTTTTATAAACTCAGAAGGAAATAATGCTGTAAAGAAATTGATGTATGTATATGTTATCATGTAACCCTACTTTTACAGAATCAGGTTGGGAAATGAATTCCTATTAATAAAATGCAAATAATTTAGTCATCACAGCTGGAAATCTCTTAATTGCCACACATATTTCTAAAATTTCTCTAATCCTCGTATGTTCTCTTGCTCTTTTGCAGGCAGACCAGTAATGATTGTGGTGGAATATATGGAGAATGGATCCCTAGACTCCTTTTTGCGGGTGAGCTACTCTTTTCTGATGGCATTTAAATAAGCTTTTCTCAGTTCTAGATTTGAAATCATTTATCATAAATTAAATTTTGCATAATGTTATGCATAGATTTTCTGTGAAGAATGGTAGTTTCTAGGGGGCATTTCTCTGATACTGTGATAAATTAGAATGTATCACTAAGGAGACAGGATATACACTTAATAATATAATTGATTTCCCCTATTAATTCACATTCGTGCATACACATACACACACATATATGATTGCATGTTCACATTTTGCATTTATATTTCAAATGATGTTGTCAGGAAGAAACGAATTTAAAGAAACTCAGTTGCCGATGCCTCCATTCATTTTGCTCCACCACATTTAACAACTTAGTATGATATTTTATGCAGTGTCTGTAATGTTCATCCCCTCAAATTGCTGTATGTTTCCCAACAGTGGCCCATATTCATTTGAGAAACCTAATTATATCAACTGTGTCTCTCAAGTTCATTTGGCTAGTTATTCAGAAAACAAAAGAAATAAGAAAATCCATCAGCAGTCACTTGCTTTAAGACAATAAGCACTCTTTTTTTTTCTCATTGAGTTTATTGGTACATTTTAGGTATACAGTACAGTTGCATTCATCATTGGGATCTTGTACCTTTACATGACAGGTCTTGGTTCTCATTTTTTCCCCTTGTCCCCGCCCTCCCTTCACCCGCTCCTCCCCTCCCCATTTACTAACACTTTATTTCCATTTTTCATTTAATAAGCATTCTTTTTAAAGTGACATCTCTAAAAAATACAGTATATACAAAAAATCATTAGTTACATGTAGTATAAAATAACAAAAGGTGAGAAAGAAACAGGAAGTTATATTTCAAAGTAGTCAATTGTTTAAGATTTTAAAAGCTATTATGTGCCACCAGAAGTCATATGTTTGCATGCCACTGTGTTCTTGAAAATATACATAATAACAGTAACAACCTTTTCTTGCTTGTGAAATGGATGATACTTTGCCTTTTGTATTATGTTGTAGTCTCTTCATTTTTATTTTCATGTAAATATTAAGCATTCTGTCTTCATTCCATGTTTGCCCCCACATTATTTGGACAAGTTCTGTTTGCATCTCACTTTTCTGCCTTGATCTCATTTTCATTTTTTCTTGATTTCATGCCCTCTTCTCCAATTGCTCTCAATATTAGCAGTAATGATATATTTACATTGTGAATGAACTTGATATCTAGATTCAGTACCAGAAGCTGAATTCAGCAAAATTTTTAGTCACTATAAAGCTATACTACTTTCACAGTGCATACTCTTAACCAAATGTGCTCTTTAAGGGAAAATAAAATCCATAGGTGTTTGGTACACAAATTGCTTCCTTTTTTCTGTAGCCATTTTAAAATGTTACTTTATGACTTGTATTCATTTCATCTGTAAATGTTCTAAATTACTTTAGAATAATTTATCAGGGCCACCTGTGGTACCTGAGATGCATATATAGTTATGCCCTTCCATTACATATATTCAAAAACATTTTTATCAGACACATATCAAAATGACCCATTATCGAATGATGTTTGGAATAGGTTGGTTTCCTGTTTCTTTTCTTTTTTGATATCAGCTATTATCCTAAAGTAGACTATAATGGCAAATAAAATAGCAGATACTCAATTTAAATTGCTGCTGAAAATTGTATCAAATGACTGCCAAAAGCATATTAGTTAAGAAATGTTAGTTTCAGATATACTTTTTATTCTGCTGAATCATGAATCAATTATGTTATAAAGAAACAACAATGTTATAAATAAAATATTTACTAATACATTATAAGTGGTGAATTTCATGACTTAAAGTTTAAAAACTAGTATTTTCAGCTCTTACAATGCATCATGTAGGTAAATATTACCAGAGAATCTGGGGGAAAATTAGCTGTTGGATTGATGGTGGCTCCTACTACTTCTACTGTGAGAACCCAAATACCCATTTCTGCTAACATAGGCTCTGCCACCTACTGGCTACATACCTTGGGCATGCTGCCAACTTCTCTGTACCTTTCTGTGCCCATCTATAAATGGGGATATGAATAATGTCCACCTTATACAATTGTTTAAATGATTGAGTCACCTTTTACAGAGCATAGACAATAGTGTGTGACACATTGTAAGTGACTGAGGACTGAAGCTGAAGTCTTTATGACTCAAAAGCCGTATTCTAAAGTCCACGCTCTGATATCGGAGTTCTTTTTTTATAACTATTTTCCCTTTGGGTTCTCTGTCTCCTTTGCACATATACTTACAACTGAAATTTAAATTATGGGATTGAAATGTAAGAAGAAAATCGTGGGAAGAGGAAGAATTGTCAATACTCCTGTTTTACCTTCCTTAATATGCCTACTCTTCAGATGCTTTATAAACTTTATGTCATTAGCAGGCATTCAACTCCCATGGCAAGCAGAAATAAAATATAAGTGTATGTAGCCCATAAATTCTCAAAAGCAAAATCATTTTTCACACTACTGCTTTAGAATTTGATAATTGCAGCTTCTGTGAGCACAGAAAGGAGGAAGTGGCTAAATGTACTGTGCAGTAGGGGAGCCATCCTTGGCTCATTAATAGCCTTCTACACTTACTGGAGACAGAAAAGATTTCCCTTTGGTCTCCCACACTATTTGAAAATCACTTCAATTTGCTACTTTATTATAAATGAGTGGTAGCACAATTAAGTACAAGATGACAGTCTAGAGCCAGTACTGGGGGCTGACTAGCTATGATACTTCACTGAATTCATAAATCTCATGCCCCTTGGGATGATTGTGGATATTTTTCCAGATATGTATTGGCCATGGGGAGATGTGGTCAAGTGTGTAGGTGTGTGTATGTACACATGCACACTTGTGTATGTGTGAGACTGTGTGTGTGCTTTTAATTTTTAAGTAAAATGTAACCCAATTTAGTGAGCATAGCATCAGCCCAGCTGCCCAGAATGCATGATATTACTGATGTTTGGCATCTTTTCATGTGCTTTTCAGTGATTTGTATATCTAAGGTGAAATATGTACTCAAGTCATTTGCCTATTTTTTAATTAAATTGATTCTTTTGTTATTTAGCTTGGAGAATTATTTAGATGTCCTGGATATTAATTTACTAGAAGATACATAATTTTCAAATATTTTATCTCCTATAAGTTTCCTTTCTGTTTTATTGGTAGTGCCTTTTGATGTGCAAAATATTTTAATTTTGAGAAAATCTAATTTGTCTATTTTTCCTTTGTTTCTTAAAGATTTAAATAAGTCACACATGTGTAAATACTGAATAGTTTCTCTGTTGTGAATAATCTGCAATAATACAGAAGATCCTAGTTAGATTACTGACATTTCGAAAAGGGAAGAAAGGAGCTAAAGGTGTAGGGAAGGTGGGATGGGTAGGGGAAGGGTAATAAGGGAAAAGAAAAAAATGTGAGATAATGAAAAGATGGAAATAAAGTGTTTGTAGATGGGGAGGGGAGGAGGGGGTGAAGGGAGGGCAGGGGTAAGGGGAAAAAATGAGAATCAAGACTTGTCATGTGGAGGTACAAGATCCCAACAATGAATGTAACTGTACTGTATCCCTAAAATGTACCAATAAACTCAATTAAAGCTGAAAGAAAAAAAAAAAGATTTAGTGCCATATACAAGAAATCATTTCCAAATCCAAATGTCATAAAGTTTTGCCTTATATTTTGTCCTAATAATTTTGTCTTTTTATTTATATTTAGGTCTTTGATCCATTCTGAATTATCTTTTGTATTTGGTATTAAGTGAGGGTCTAAATTCATTCTTTTGTATATGGACATCCAGCTTTCCTAGCACCATTCATTGAAAAGACCACTCTTTCTCCACTGAATGATCTTGGCATCTTTCGCAAAAATAATTTGGCTATAGTCTCCTCCTGGTGCTATAAGAAAATATAAATCTGATAACTTATAAATAATAGGAATATACTTCTTACCATTTTGAATTGAAAGATCAGGCAATAGCAAACTCACTGTCGGATAAGGATTTTCTCTCTGCTTCTAAAATGGCAACTCCTTGCTCCATCCTCCCATGAAGAAGAGAAAAACTGTGTCCTCACAGGAGGGAAGAGTAAAAAGGGAAAAAGGGAAGAAAGTGTTTAACCTCTCTCTTATTTCTAGCAAATGCTTTATTTCTTTTTTAACCGCTAGTTAAAAGTCCATGCTATGAACTCACTGATTACTTACATGAAAGAAGCTTCAATTACGATCCCTACTCCCTTTAGCATCCTCACTTTTCTGTCATACCTAGTGTACAAATCAGGACCTCTATTATCTCAAATTTTATGTTTGGAGGTGTGGAGCATTTGTGCTGAGAACCGCATAAGCATGCGTACCACTACTGTAGTACATTTGTGTTCTTCAATGTTTTTTTGAAAGCTCAGCATGATTTGCGAATCATTTTATGTTCTACACGATGAAAGACTATGAATAACAGATTTAGGAGAAAAATACGTGTAGCTAATATTAATGATTGAGACAAAAAACCACTTACACTATATACCTTTTCAAATCTTGGGAAAATTTTGTAGTTCATTGTCCTTATTGAGGCCTTGGAAAGACTATTCCTGGAATAGAACCTGCTTTTGATTGTCTGGGTTTTCAATGCTCAGTGACTTTCTTTAACTTCGGCAAGTATTCTAAACTTTCTCTCAAATGAAGATTTGTCTCCATACTAACATGCTAACTCTCCTCTTATGTTTATAGAAACAAAACAGCTTCAGGTATCAACTTCTTCATTTCAGTCATATTCCTTATAAAACTGTCTATGTGCACAACTCATAGTCCCTCTAGTTTTGGAAGATGGAATAGCTTTTGCTGTACAAAGTAAATCTTCTACAGCCCTTGATTTTTCATCTGCCCATCTTCTGAATTATTTTGCCTTATCAGTTTATTTACTTTAATTGCCTTGTTTCCTGCTCCTGCAGAGTACTCTCTAAACTTTCTTCTATCTTCAATTATCCCTGACTTTAAGACAAAACATCTACAGATACTTGCATAATAAATAACATTATGAAACTACAAGAAACAAAATTGATGAAATTAAAGGAAGAAATAGGCAGTTCTACAATAATACTTGAAGAGATGTACTTAATAATGGATAGAACAAAGAGAAGATAAGTAGGAAATTGAGGACCTACAAATCTTTTGCTAGCTTGACAAAGAAGGAAAAGACACAAGCATGCTGATAGAAATAAATGGAAATTTTAGGACTAGAAGTCTTTGTTGGGTAGAACATTAAGTATAATTTATATGAAGGTAAGAGAGCTGGAGGGGGAAAAGTTATGCAGATATGGGCAGTAGCACGCTATAGCAAGACAGACAAGTTAGCAAGTGATTATTAAATAGGTGAGAATTTTATGAGTTTGTTAAATTGCTAGTGGCTTGACATTTGCTATAATGGAATTTACACCACAGAAATTGGCAAATGCTACAAATCAGTGCTTTTAGTCTTTTTTAATTCATTGTTTGTTGGTACATTTTAGGTATACAATATGCTGACATTCATCATTGGGAATTAGTGCCTTTATATGATATATCTTGGTTCTTATTTTTTTCCTCATTCCCCTGCCCCTCTTCCACCTCTCCAGCCCTCCATATTTACAAAGACTTTGTTTCCTTTTTTCATATTTATTCATATTTATTTTCATTTTTCATATTTATTCCTTTCCCTTGCCCTATCCCTCCCACTTCCCCTTCCCTTTTGAGCCTTATCACTCTATTTCACATTATCTATTATACATTTTTATCCTTATTTACACTTTCGGTTTCTCACACAAGAGAAACTATTTGATTATTTACACATATGTATGTTTTAGTCTTATTTTTATCTCAAGAGCAGATTTACCAATGCAGTACTAAAGCAATGTTTAAAATTTTTGATAACCAGTTTCAGAGATGACAGTTTCCAGATGTCAAGCTCAAACTTGGTGGCTAAAATTAAGATGAAGATTAATACATATAATTACTTAATGCAACTAATAGTTGTGTGTGCTTTCTGAGTCAGGCATTTTCCAGTCATATAAATTAACTCACCTATTGCTTATAATGACACTATTAAATAAGTAATATTATTATCTACATTTTACCAATGAGAATACTGAAGCAGAGCAAATTAGGTAACCTGCCCAATGTTAAACAGCTGGAAAAATCATTCAGTCAATTTTTTCATACAAATATTTATTGACAGATTATGGTAAGTTAAGTACTGTTCTGAAGCTTGGAAAACAGATGAGAACAAAGCTGAAATAAAAAATCCAGTTGGAAAGGAAATGAATTACCAAAATATATGGTTTGTCATATGATGTCATTGCCATAGAGAAAAACATAATAAAGCAGAGGAAATAGAAGTATAAATATGAGAGTGGGTCTCAGTGCAAAATTGAATGGACAGGGAAAGTCTAACTGAAAAGTGATAGTCTAATAAAGATCAAAAGAAATGAGGCAACAAACAAATGGATATCTAGATTAAAATATCCCAGGGGGCAATAACAGCAAGTGACAATGCACTAGGGAAGGAGTAGTTTATTCCTGAAGAACTAACTGTAAATCGGTCGTTAAGCTCAAGACCAATCTGCCTGTTTGCCCTAAGACAATTTCAATTCACCACTGTTGTCTCTTCATAATTATTAAGCCTAACTCTTTTACTCTGCTGTAAATATATATAATATTTTAAATATAGATTTTTCTATTGATCTGGCTATAATGGCATGTGTAAGAGTGATAGATGAAGAAATCACTGTTGATGGAAGGAGAAAGTGGCACAAATTTTGCACAGCAGTTGTTCTCAGCCTTACTACACATTATAATGATTTAATGATCTTTTAACAATTCCGAGTTCTAGGCTATACTCTAGGGTAAGTCATAATCCTTTGTGATGGGTCACATGAAAAAAAAAATCACAGTCTCCCATTGGAGTTCAACATACCAGTGAGTTGTAATATGAGACCTTTTAGGACATTATTGTGACTGAATTTTTTGCTGCATCATATTGGAAACCATTGAAGGGTTTGAGAGAGGCATAAAAATATTACCAGGCTTATATGTTTAATAGATCATTCTGGCTAGCATACTCTGAAGAGACTAGAATAAGGAATAGATGGATGGAACAGGGAAACTAAGAGGCTTTGGCAATAATCCAGGTAAGAGATAAGGATGACTACAAGAAGGACAGATGTGATGGGAAACGTCATTTTCTGAGAGGCAATTTAAAAGTAGTGCCAATATGACTTACTGGTGAATTGAATAAAATATATAAAAAGAAAATATGTGAAAACAAATCATCTGCAAAATAAGGTCCATAATGGGCAATAGCTGCTTCCTAAATTTATTATTTTATCATATTACATGACTAATAGATGTAAACATATAGTACAATGTCTCATTAATAGTGAGGTATCTATAATGGCATCTAGCATTATTGTAGTATGTTTAGTACATGTCAGTAAGAGTTTAGCATCATATTCTAGTTACTTCTCAGTCTGTTTTATCAAGTGGTTAAAAATGATTTTAATTTTCACTATTAAAAAACTAGATATACCTAAGTAATATGAGTATTTAATAATACATGTAAATTCATATCAGCATTTCAAAAGCAATGTGAGTCATTTGAAGAGTTCCTTGAACAAATTCAAAGCAAATATTAATTTAAAAATTAAAGGAATCCTTTAAAATATTTATGTCTTCAAATTATAAATCTAGTAAAGATGGCATTTTACCTTGTGCTAGTTATTTATTAATGATGAGAGCTGAATTTCATTACTACACTTTCTTGTAAATTGTATGCATACAACTATATTTGTGCCAAAGTATAAAAATGGAATTAATCTACCTCATATTCATTTTATGGTAAGTAGTGAAAAAATGCATTTACACACTAATAACATTTTAAACTATAATGACTATAGTTGAATGGAATGTTAATTTCTAAAGAAAAAAATAAGTGAAACTTCATTCAGAAGAATGTTATTTTATCACACTCGTCCCTACTTAGTGCCAAATAAATAGTCTGAAAATAGTGTGATGCTAAATATTCAAATATATGAAATTCTGGTACACATAAAATAAGGATTGTTAAGCTTTTATTTTAAATTGTGAATTAGATCAATAGTATCTAATCAATAGATAATCCAACAATAAGAATTTATCTTTAAACATTTTAGTACTACAATATGCAGGGTCATTTTTACTGACTGTTACCATGAAATTGTATTTTATTATTCACTTTGTTCATTCTCCTATTATACATGACTATACATTAAATTTTAATTGGTATATAACTTATACTATTATATAAATTATGGCCAAAATATACCAAAAGAGTATGATCAAATGTTTGAGCCTTTAGAGAATTATTACAGTAAAAGATACATTACCATTGCTCCCCCTCAGAATTTCTCCCTTGCTTTGAATACACTTATACTCTCATTTTTGCTGCCTTCTGAAGATGTTCTGTATGTCTTCTTTTGGAAATATTTTTTGTTGTTCTGTGACGTCGTTAGATCTGACTTGATGTCCTGAGTCAATATGAAGCATTTAATTTTCATGGTTATTTTGACTTTGGGGAAGAACAAGAAGTTGCATGTTTCCAGATGCAGTAAACAAGGCGAATATGGACAAACTGTAATGTTTTTATGACATATGCCTTTCTATTTGAGGGTATTTAGCCAAGCGCATTCACTATATTTTCATTACAAGTCATAAAGACACTAATGAAAGAGCATTTCCTCAGGAAGTGGCAAGTGCAATGGGATAAGTGTGTCTAAAGTGAAGAAAAGTATTATGAGGGGAATTAATGGCAATGTGTCTTACTGTAATAATTTTTTAAATCTAAAAAATCATAACTTTTTTCTTGGTGTCATGAATCAAACTCAGGACCTTGTGCTTATGAAGCAGGCGGCAGAACCACTGAGCTAAATCCTGGCCATTCACCATATATTTTGATTATCCTTTGTAAACGGAGATTCTATGAATTTCCCAAATACTTGGACCATGCAAGAGATTTTGGATTTGTAGAAATGAATGTAAAACCCAAAACTTTTGATTTTTGAATCATGCTTGAACACCAGCATGACCATCTAAGAGAGATTTTGTATAATACATGTTTAGACATAAGCAGACATATTTACAAAAGCTTCTGTGGGTAGTTCTGATACACTGTAATGATTGTCCATCAAGATGGAATTTTGTAACTCTCTGTATGGAGTATCAGCCAAAACAACTTTAAATTTTCTTTATATAAATGTAGCACACAAAAGCTAATGTAGATTACCTTCATACAAACCTAAGCAAAAATATCAAAAAGAAAAGGAAAAA
Source organism: Fukomys damarensis (assembly GCF_012274545.1). NCBI lineage: Eukaryota > Metazoa > Chordata > Mammalia > Rodentia > Bathyergidae > Fukomys > Fukomys damarensis. Next base: position 42,244,472 of record NW_022900936.1, read on the forward strand.
ATCAAATTCAGTGGTAAGCTATGTAAGCTTAAACTATATTATATTTAGATTCATTTCAAGCTCTTATAATGTAACTCTGAAATTCTATTGCCATATTTCACAAACCTATGTCTACTTCTTCTTCCTAGATTTTCAAGGTGTAGTAGAACTGACATTTTTATTTTCCTTGTGAATGAGATTTCTGATCCTACTCTTAGTGGCCTCTCTTTTCTATAAATAAAAGTATAACTTTGCCTAGCTTAAATTCAAAATCCATGATGACTAGAAGTTAAAAAAAAAAACTTTGATCCCTGGTGTGAATATTCTGCAACAATGCATAAGATTCTAATAAGATTACTGACATTTAGAAATTTGAAGAAAGGAGCTAAAGGTGTAGGGAAGGTGTGATGCGTAGGGGAAGAACAAAAAGGGAAAAGAAAAAAATGTGAGAGAACGAAAAGATGAAAATAAAGTGTTTGTAGATGGGGAGGGGAGGAGGGGGTGAAGGGAGGGCAGAGGTAAGGGGAAAAAATGAGAATCAAGACTTGCCATGTAAAGGTACATGATCCCAACAATGAATGTAACTGTACTGTATCCCTAAAATGTACCAATAAACTCAATAAAATTAAAAAAAAACAAACAAACAAAAAAAAAACTTTGAAGGATTTATTTAGTATTCTACAGAAAATTATAATAAGACTTTTAACCAGACAGAATGTAAGAGCCAAGATGGTTTTCAGTAAAAAGGAGATATTGATTCTTATTTATTCAGTTGTTATTATAAAACAAGAATGATTTATTCTTTAATCTGTAAATAACCCTATCCATTTCTTTTTCAAATTTAAGAGCATGTTAAAAAGCCACAGCATGGTCAATTTTTTGATTTAGAAACATATAAAAACTGAATTTTAACTTTAAACATAAGTTATAGAAGTAATCCTCCAAGAGCTATTTTCTACAAAGTCATTTATAAATCAATTGTTCAGAACTCAGAATTCATTTTCCCATAAATATTTCTTTTAAAGTCATCCCAAGACAGACCCATAAAAGCCTCTTCAAAAGAGGACCACTAAAGTATACAACTTCCAATAGGGTAAGAGGGTTGAGATTTTTCCTTAAAAATGTGTTTTCCTCTTTCTACAAAATTTGCCTGAGGCAAAAGCTTCTTAAAGGGCATTTTTCTATGTCTTCTACCTCTTTCTTTTTTGTTCACTACACATGTTCTGAAATAGCCAACTTTTACTGCTATAAAACATGTAACAGTGCATCTTTCTGATTCCCATCATACCCCCAGGCTAGACCTTTCTCCACCTCACAAAGTCACCTATAACCTGGACTCCTCACCTCATCCTACTTTGAGTTCCCATTCTCTCATTAGCACAGATCTTTCCTGAATATAAGGATGAACTAATTCATGCTATTAAGTGATTCACAAATGCTATTCTAGTCCTCCAGAAGGTTTTACATCTTTTACTTGCACTTGTGAACCCAAACAGAGTTTTGATAGTCAAATTCCAAGTAGCATAATAAAAAGAAGTAAAAATTTGAGGACAAGATAGGTGATGGACCAACAGAAAGTCAGAAACTGAGAAGTTACAACCTCTTTGTTGTTGTGCCCTTTGTAGATTATCTTCTTTCTTTTCTCATGAACTCATTGCATTTCTGACATCACCGAGTGCATTTCTTTCACCGAGTGACCTTAGCAACACAGAACCAAAAAGTACAAGTGATTTACAGTGTCTACTGTATTCTCCTCAGTCTTTTGTGGTCTTTGTAGTAAGGCATGTTCCTATACAGCCACTTTATAGATGAAGTCCTAAGTTTTTATGTAATATTTTTACAAGGCTTCAGCTAAGTTTTGTCATTCTATTTTGAAAGGTTGGTGCCATTTCTAATAATTTGTTGTTAGTGAACCAAAAAGAGTCTTTCAACATACACATGTTCCAGCTTCATGTTAGAACAAAAAAACACTATTCAGTAGTGTTTACTGCATCATATTTGTGGAGAATCTTTAAAAGCTGATTTATTTATTTTATGTAACAAGGCACTGAATTGTCATTTGGATCCTCATAAATGTTTGTTGAATGAGTGATGAGTAATTTATATTAGTTCTTATCAAAAATCCCAGCTTACTCTCTACTGAAAGTACTGTTATTACTTGTACATGACTTTTAAAGACATGAATCGCTAGGATTACCTACTTTTTTTTATGAAGAGTATTTGTTATGGTTTAAATATGAAGTGTCCTCCAAAGATATGTTTGATGCCCAAGGTGAGCTCTACGCAGTCATTGGATAATGGGCATACTGACCTCACCACTGGGTTAATTGATGAGTTCATAGTTGAATATTCTATTAGGACATGGGCTCAGGTTGGAGAAAGTAGGTTGCTGGGGGCATGACTCCAAAGTGCACATCTTTTCTCTGGCTTTCCTTACTGTCTGCTGCTTAGCCCCATGAGCAGCTTTCCTTCTCCATGCACTTCTACCATGATGTTTCTGCCTTGAATTTGGCTAACTATGGACTAAAACCTCTGAAACCCTGAGCCAAACTAAACCTTTTCACTTTTAAGCTGTATATGTCAGGTATTTTGTCCCTTCAATGGAAACGCAGATTAATACCATATCATACTTTTTTTCAGTAAGAGTTTGAGGATGATAAGTTATGTTTTGGTCCATAGATTCTATTTTATATTCTCTAAGGCTATTTGGTTGTTGGGTTTAACATCACTGTGATTCTCTAGTGAATATCTAAAAATGAAACAGCACAGAAGTGGAAGATATTTGATCCCTTTTCCTTATTCTGTCGCAAAAACATGCCTCTGGTAATCATAATCACAGTCTTACCCTCAGAAGTTGAAGACTGCAAATGTAAATACTTCAGTAGTTCTTACTCATTCATGATACTCAGAAACTCTCCCACAGTAAAGCTAACTTTCCACAAAACATTCTTGAAGAAGTTATCTTACTACTTTCCAAAATTGAAAATTTCTCTCCCACAAAAGAAAAATAAATTCAATTTAGTGTAATCTAATGAATATCTTTTGAGTGCCTACTGAATCTCAGGTATGTGTTAGGTCCTTGCATCACAAGGATGAACAAGACAAGGTGTACTCATTATTCTAGAAGAGATTACGGTCAGCTTAGTGGGAGAGAGGCACATAGATGGTTTTAACCAATGTTAGTATAGTCTAGATACTTGGAAAGCAAGAGAGGAGAAACTTGGACCAACTTTATTCCTTTAATTTCATAAGCAGTTTTCCCCTCTTCCCTGGCATTTGTAGATCCTGCTGGCCATGCCTCTAAAACACTTGGTTCAAGCATCAGTATCTCCACACTGTTATTATTTTTAATGGCTTCCACACTGATATTTCTGCTTTCATCCTCCATATAACAATCAGAATATATCACTCCCTAACAAAATTCTTCTTACATTCTCATTGCCTTTAGAATTCATTTCAAACACTTTATAATCATTTACATGGTCCTACTTGATCTTACCTCTAGCTGTCTTTCAGGAGTCTCTTTTATTCACTCCACTCAATAAACTCTACCCTCGGTGGCTTTCATCTCTCAACCATTACTAATTTATTACTAATTTAAGCCACTTTCACATGCTGAAAACTATTCACATGCTTCATACTGCTGTTCTCTTTATGATTATTCCATTTTATTTATTTTATAGCTCACCATTTAAAAATTATTTCAATTAGGAAGAAAAGGGCTAAAGGTGTAGGAAAAATGGGAAGGGTAGGGGAAAGGTAATAAGGGAAAGGAAAAAAATAGGAGAAAATGAAAAAATGGAAAGAAAATGTTTTTAAATGGGGAAGGGAGGAGGGAGTGAAGGGAGGGCAGGGACGAGGGGAAAAATGAGAACCAAGACCTGTCATGTAAAGGTACAAGATCCCAGTAATGAATGTAACTGTCCTATATCCCTAAAATGTACCAATAAACGCAATGAGGAGAAAAATAAAAATTGTTTCATTTATCTTACTATATGTTTTCTATGTTCATGCTTTCAATTAAATGTAAGTACAATTGGAACAGGTACCACTAGCTACTAAAGCAATGATTGGCCCACAGTAGATATCCAAAAAGTGTCGCTCAAATGAACCAATATGAGGATTCACCAAAGACATCCAACAAGAGATATTACTCGACAAGAAAAACTCAGATGACAGAAGACTAGCATAATATGCCTAGAAGAGAGAACTGTATAAACCAAGCACATTAGACATAAAATAACATGTTGTGGAGGTAAATTGAAAATACACACAAATTGAAGCAAAATAACGGTAAGAGGCTAAGATATAAGCAAAAGCCAAGTCTGTATTAATGCTGAAGACACCATTGCTTTAGTTTATCACTGAAGATAATTGAAGAGTTGTTTTAAGCAAAGGCCAGGGTGCAATTTGTGTGTTCATAGGGTGTGAGTATATTTATTTTTAAAAACTGAATAGAACGGTGGCTTTAGCAGCATGCACTCAGTTCCTACATTTTCCCTTAGCTCCAGGCAACCAATGGACCTCAGGGTAAGAAGAATAATTGCAAAGGATCTTAAATTGTCTGTGGGTAAAATTCATGGGGCAGGGCCTTGAAAACCACAGGAAAGAACTTGTGCAGAGAAATTGTGATCTGCCAGTGACAGGGGTTGTTGTGCTGCAGAGTCTGAGAGGGTCTGACGGAGCGCGGCAGCTTTCAGAATAGACATTAATATCTACCCCTTTCAGAAACCCTTTCCAGTCAGGCTCACCCTTTCTGTCAGCTAGAGAATAAACTCCATGTTTTTCAGCTATCAGGTTCAGCGAGAAAAGAAATAGCAGGGTGAACACAACCAGAATTCTAGCCACTAAGCTCTGAGATGCAACGTGTAAATATGCCACTATCACTCTCATTCATTTGAATCTGCCTTTCTGGAAAGAAACCATATGTCAAAAAAAAAATTCATAGCTTCTTTTTGATTAATCTCCAGTAGGAAGCCCGATGATATTAAATCCCAGTGCTCTCATATTTTCCTCCTCCCCTCATAAACAATTCAATTCAATTTGAATTAATATTTATTGAGCCCTGACAGTGCACAGCAGCATAGTGGATGCTGTAATAGAACTGCTACATGAAAGGGCCAAAACTCATGTCTGGCCTTGGGAAAAAGACAGTAAATTCCGTACGGGACAATAAGAATAATGTAGCAGTAACAATCAGTGCACTATAAGATAGTATCAGATATTATTTAATTTTGTCAATATTTGTTAGCTTTCCCCCATATTCAAGGAAACCAGAAAGTTTTAAGTAAAACTTAGGAGGCTACATTGACATGGAGTAGAAAAAAGAATAACAATTTTGTTTGAAAAGAGGAGTGGAATTATTTCTAGAGGAATAGATTTGTGTCACACCTCATGCATTGTTAAATGGCTCTATTCTCAGCTACATATAGGTTCCTCATTTGTTTTTCTGGAGTGTCCTCACTTGTTTAGTTTTGACTTAGTTGTCTCAGAGGTCTTTCATACCTTGATGTATCATGCCAGATTATGCTGCCCAAATTAGGCCAAAGTAAGGTATAAAATAGGACCAGCTTTTTCCCCAGAAACTCTAATAGACAAGAATACATGCTCTTTAGTTACATTGTTTAACTTCAGATCTTAACTCTACCACTTACTAATTATTAAATCTTGTTCCTGTTCAATTTGATCATCTACAGGTATGGGTGATAAGGACATTTATATTTCAGCTACTTTGAGAATTAAATGAGATAATACATGGTAAAATCTTAGCCTGTGATTGGTTTAGAGGGTTTTATGTATGTGAGCTATTTTCACTAGAACAACATGGTAGCAGTTAAAATATTCATTTAAAATATTCATAGAACTATTTTGGGAGCTTCTCTTACCAAGTTCACATCTCATAAAGTGGATGCATGGATGGATAGATAGAAAGAGAGATGATAGATAAAAATATAGATTCAGAGATTGTCACAGGGTACTGCCCCCAGAAATCAAATTATAACAAAAGATTTGTGTACAAGGGACTTTCCTGTCATATCAACACATAACTGCAGCTTCTGGGGTTTTCAGACTGATAGCTGTTACCTCAATCCTTCTCTGGAAAACACCCAAAGCTAGAGAAAACCACTGACCCAAGACCACAACATCTTTGCAAACTCAGCCTGAATCCAGGAATTCTCTGATGTGAGTGTGCACGGATCCTGCCTTTTTCCTCAAATTTGGCCAACTCTGACAGGGCCACTCCTTATCCAGAACATCAGAACCTATAGATGGTTGAAGGCCTTGGCTGTGAATGTGCTGCTCTTTGTCTTCCACTGCTGTCCAAATTTGCTTTGTCCTGCTGGCTTCTCTTCCTCACAGGTGTTGATCCTTAAGAGTTCATGATCACAGATCTAAATACCATGTAATTAATATTTTGCCAAATTCATTAATAGCAGAATAAACTAGTTTTTGTTTGTTGTTGATACAACAAAAAATATGAAAACATTAATAAGATTTGATTTGGTGCTATAGCCTCAACTCATGTTAAGGACCCTGAGTCTTAACACATTAGAGCTTTATACTATTAGCACACATATCAATCTAGGGGGGAAATGCAGCTATATGTTTTAGTATTGTTCTGAAAATAGTTTTAACCTCCTACACCCTCAAAAAGTAGTCTTGGATAGCTGATTTAGAAATTACTGAAATACATTGTCTATTAGTAATGAGAGAACATGGGGAAAGTAGTTTAGATTATTTTCACATCAAAATCTCATTTTTAAAATCATACCACTTACTGTTATTAAAACCCTAATTGCCCTGTGGTTGGTATAAAAGCAGTTAATCCAAATCTCTTCAAATATTACTGATGAGAATATTTAAAATAAATAATTTTAAAATACCTCCATAATAGCCCCAAAGATGAAATAACTCAAATATCTATGAACTGGTGAGTGAATTAAAAAATATACAAATGGAATAAAAATGTTTTAATAATAAAAAGAAAGTACTGATGCATACTATATTGTGGATGAATCTTGAAAACAGTATACTAAATGAAAAAGATAGTAAAAAACATACATAGTAAAATTTTACTTATAAGAAATATCCAGAATAGGCAAAATTTTAGATACAAAGATTAGTGTTTGCCTATGGCAGGTTGGACCTTGGGATGAAGTAGAGAATGATTGCTGTAAATGTAGATTTCTCTTGGAGGTGATAAAAACTTCTAAAATGAATTTAGATGATAGTTGAATAACTTGCTAATATGCTAAGAAAAAAACAAGCCAGGCGTGGTGGTGCATGCCTGTAATCCCAACACTCAGGAGGCTGAGGCAGGAGGATATCTGTGGGTTCGAGACCAACCTAGGCTACATAGTGAGTTCCAAGTCAGTCTCAACTATATAGTGAGACCCTGTCTCAAAAAAGCAAAAACAAAAAAAGTGTCCTAATACACTAAAAAATAAATTGTACACCTTAAGAGAATGAAGTGAATGGGATTGGAATTTTGTATTGATAAAGCCCTTAACAATATTTGTTATTTGAATACCCTCAGAATAGATAGGAAACTAATTCAACCTGATCATATGCAACTAAGATACGCAGCAGAGGGATGGCTCAGTCATATGGAACATCTAATCCCAGCTCTTTGAGGTCTCTCAATATTGATTTCCATAGTGGGTGCACCAGTCTGCACTCCCACTAACAATGGAGAAGGGTTTCTTTCTCCCCACAACCCCGCCAACATTTCTTGTTGGTTGATTTCTTGATAGCAGCCATTCTTTGTGGGGTGAGGTGGAATCTCAGTGTTTTCATCTGCATCACTCGAATGACCAGTGATGTGGAACATTTTTCCATATATTTAGTTGCTGTTTTTACTTCTTTGTCTGAGAAATGTCTGTTCATTTCAGGTGCCCATTTATGAATCGGGTCTTTACATTTGGGTGGGATGATTTTTTTCTTTATGTATTCTAGATGCTAGTCCTTTTACTGAGGAACAGCTGGTAAAAATTTTTCCCACATGTAGGTTGTCTTTTAGTTCTGTTGATGGTTTCTTTTGCAGTGCAGAAGCTTTTTAATAGGATGAGATCCCAGTTGTTGATTCTTTCTATTTCCCATACTACTGAGAATTTGTTCTTAAAGTCTTTTCCTATGCCACTCTCTTCAAGAATTCTGCCTAACTTATCTTCCAGCAAATTTAGTGACTCTTTTTTAATATTTAGATCTTTAATCCACTTGGATTTTAGTTTAGTACATGGTGAAAAATAAGGGTTTAGTTTTAATCTTTGGCAGATTGGAATCCAGTTTTTCCACACCATTTATTAAAGATTGCAAATATACATGACAACAAGAAATGAAGATACTAAATAAAAATTTCAAATATACACATATATGACAGCAAAAAAGGATATGAAATAAACAAAATTTACATAACAGACTAATAATAGAAATACATTATTAGTTTGATATGATCTTCAAACTTTATGTTCTTTCTCATTTTCCTAACATATAATATTTTTGAAATAATGTAATTACAAATAAAACAAAGTTACATATTATAGTTGAGAAACTGTCCTCAAAATTTTATAATTTATAAACTCCTTGGTTTTATTAATTGATAAATATTATATGCTTGTTGATTGTACCACTTATATTTTCTAACAAAACTTCCCACCGAAAAAAATATACTTATATTTGAAATCCAAAAGCAACTAAAAGAATTCACATTTATAAGATCAGATTTTTCTGTTTCTATTTTATTATATCCCATACTTATTTTTATTATATTTTTATAAGCATAATGATAGAATTTAACAACAATACATATGTAATATTCTTTCCAAACAAATGACTATGAATTAAATCAAGCATGTAATTTAGAGAAATCATAAGGTTGCCAAAGAAACTATCAATATGCCAAATGTGCACAATCCTACCAAATTCATGACCATGTTTCTCATTTAATAGTGCATACATATGTGTAAAAGCATACCCCCCACACATATACACAATGCATATTTTCTACAATACAATATATATTTTGGTATAATAAAACAGTGCAGTGATGTGTGCAATGTTTGTGATTTGTGTGATTTGAGAAAAAGCAAATATCATCTTTGAGGGAGTTGGAGAATTTGTAATATGTACCAGATACTAAATGATATTAATGATTTATTTAAGTATAGTTATGATAAAGTTTACTTAAAAATTAATATTCATCATCAGTAGAAAATAGGTACAAAGATATACTGATGACATAACTACATTTATCTTAACAAATTTCCAACCAAACAAGCTGTAGTGACAGAAAAGAAAGTTTGTAGAAAGTACAGATGAAAGAGGAAAATGACAGATGGGCCTTAATACTTTTCATACTACTCATATATACAGATTTCATAAATTCTCAAATAAAAAAGCAAAGAAAATGAGAACCAAAATAACTCATTAATTTGGTAGACCAACATATAAAGACAAGGATTAATGTGATTTAGCTTGGCAGTGCTGCACCTGCCTTGCCAGAACAATGTGCTGAGTTTAATCCCCAGCATCAGAGGAAAAGAAGAAAAGATTTAAAAAAGCATATGTATTTTCTAACATACTCAATAGATTAAAAATAAAGTTTTTGTTATCTCTTCCTCTTGAATTGTTCCCTTCACAAGGATGTAGTGAATTTCTTTGTCTCTTTCAATCAGTTTAGGTTTGAAACTTACTTTGACTGTGACTAAGATTGCTACCCCTGCTTTTTTTCTGGGCTCCTGTTACATGAAGAAGTTTTCTGTCCTTTCACTTTCAGTCTATGGGCTTCTTTTTGCACTAGATGTGTCTGTATACAACATATTATTGGATTTTGCTTCTTAATCCATTCTGCCAGTCTATTTCTCTTGATTGGTGAATTGAGGCCATTTATATTGATGGTTATAACTGTTATGTACTAACATTGTCATATTTTTTTCGCCTTCTCCTTTTTGTTTCTTAGCTTGCCTATTTGATTTGCTCTGTTGGGCCTCATTATGCTGTTACCTTCATTGTCTTTTTCTAGGATATTGTTTAGAATTCGTTGTAGTGCTGGTTTGGTATTCATAAAGTGTCTCAGGTGTTCCTTATCATGGAACTATCTTATTTCCCCATCCATTTTGAAAGAAAGTTTTGCAGGATACATCAGTCTAGGTTGGAGGTTGTTTTCTGTTAGTACTTGAAATGTCTCATTCCAGGCTCTCCTTAACCTAAGGGTTTGTATTGAAAAGTCTGCTGTGATTCTGATGGGCTTTCCTTTGCATGTGATTTGTTTCTTGTCTCTTACTGCTTGTAGTATTTTGTTCTTTTGTTGGGTTTCTGGGATCTTGATTATTATATGTCTAGGTATAGATTTTTTTTATCACATCTAGTTGGAGTCCTATATGCCTCACTTATCTGTATGTCAAATTCTTACCCTCTGTTGGGGAGTTTTCTATAATTAATTCTGTGAACAGCTTTTTTAAGTCATTTGCATTTTATCCTACTACTTCTTGAATTCCTGTCACTTATGTTATTCTTCTTTGTATCGTTTAAGAGTTGTTGGATCAATTTCTCATGATCCCCTACTGTTTTTAAGAGACCTCTCTTTTCATGGTCACTGACTGCAATTTTTTTTTTAATTGAGTTTATTGGTACATTTAGGGATACAGTACAGTTACATTCATTGTTGGGATCATGTACCTTTACATGGCAAGTCTTGATTCTCATTTTTTTCCCCTTACCTCTGCCCTCCCTTCACCCCCTCCTCCCCTCCCCATCTACAAACACTTTATTTTCATCTTTTCATTCTCTCACATTTTTTTCTTTTCCCTTTTTGTTCTTCCCCTACGTATCACACCTTCCCTACACCTTTAGCTCCTTTCCTCCCATTTCTAAATGTCAGTAATCTTATTAGAATCTTATGCATTGTTGCAGAATATTCACACCAGGGAAACTATTTGGTATTTACACATGTGGGACTTATTTATTTCACTTAGGAGTATATCTTCAATATGTATCCATTTTCCTATGAATGAATCTATTCTCTCGCTCTTTATGGCTGAGTAATAACTGACTGCAATTTTATTGTCTATATCTGATATTCTATCTTGGGACTCTTTTATTCTTTTGTGAACACTCTCAATGGAGTGTTTCATCTCCTGGATATCTGTTCAAATCTGTCCTTTGGATTCCATTTCTTTCTTGTATTGAGCATTTATTGTTTCCAATTCTTCCTTATGCTGGGCATTCATGGCTTCTATTGTGGTGCTGAGCTCATCTATTTTTCTCTCAGTTTCTGTTCTAGAGTCTCGAATTATAACTTTCATTTTGCTCATCATCTCTATGATTATCTGGGAAATTCTGTTTTAAATTTCTCTAGAGCCTGATTGATCAGTTTTGTTACTTCCTGTACTTTGAGTTCAGGGTGTCCTGATGGTTCACTGTCAGATTTTTCATCCTCATTTGCCCCACTGTTTGCCATTGGTGAACTGGAAGTCTGTCCCTGTATCTTGCTTAAGTGTTTTCTCATTTTTGCTATTGTTGTTGGGTTATCCTTAGTTTAACCTTTAGGGTATTACTTAAATCTTCCTGATATACTTGGGCTTCAGCCCATGTGTCTCTAATGACTCAAAGACATTCTCATTTTCATAATACTGAAGAAAACGGCTCATTGAATCAATCACAATCCTTTATCCTAATTGATACAATCAGCACCACAATATAATGAAGCACAATTTGCAAATTGACCACTTATGGTAGTCATCAGTCTAGCACCTTCAAACCATGTGAATTAAATTAAAATCAAGATGCAATCCAAAATATGCTTACAGTGAATAAACTTTTCAATAAGGATATTTACCATTTAGAATGGAGGCTTAAAACAGAGTTAAGACAAGAGGAGTAGATACATAAAAGAATTAGAGAAGGTTTCATATGAAGCCAGAAGATGTAGAATGACCAGACAATAGTCAGGAAACTGTTAAATTCAAAAGGAACAAGCTAAATAGAAGTATAACAACCCTTGAGTGTGGTAGAATAAGAAAAGAACAGAAAAGAGAAAGAAAATAATAAAAAGAAATCTGAGTAAGGAGAAGAGCAGAAACAGAAAGGGAGATAAGGGATAATATAGTGGAGCAAGAGACTGAGTTGGAGAAAGAGGACAGAGAAAAAAGAGTTTGAAGGGTGAAATAAAAAAAAGAAAGAAACAAAAATGAGTTTGAAGGGCCTCTTTCAGACTATATCACTGCTGTCATAATATACAATATGTGCTGCCATGTGCTGAGCCAAGTCCCCTGATCTCAGCTACCTGGTGGCAGAACCCCACAAAGCAGACTGACCTTGGGCTGCAAGGCCTAGAGTGAGTTCCCCGACCTCCTGAAGGGTTGAACTCCACTTAGTTCTACTATAAATTTCCCCCACTCCTTCTTTAAAGATGTTCAAAGTTGGAAGCACCAGAAAATACTCATTATGACCACCTTTGCCTCTACTGAGTAGGTCCAAAGACTGGCACAATCAGTAGGTCTAAAAGCGCGAAGGGAGAGGTTGGGGTGGTTTAGGGGTGTCCGCGTGGCTACCTTTCTGGTGCTGAAGATGGTGGCAGTGGCACCTGCAGAGGAGGGCCCGGCCAAGCAGGCCCCCTGGTGCTGAAGATGGCGGGAATGCCGCCAGCAGAGGAGGGCCTAGCCGAGAAGACCCTCTGGTGATGAAAATGGCGGGAACACAGCATCTGACTTTGATAATTATTTCTGAGGGTCTATTTCTCTTTTACATTCTGAACATTCTTCCCATCAGGTATCAGAGTAACATGGCCTCTGCTGTTTTTGAGACAATCACCAACATTCAACCTAAATAGAGTGGAGGTGGAGTCTCCACACCATTTATTGAAGAGGCTGTCTTGCCTCCAGTGACAATGGTTGGCTCCTCTGTCAGAGATGAGGTAGCTGAGTACATCTGGAGTTGTTTTTGTAACTTCCACTCTATTCCACTGATTCTCAGGTCTTTTTTTTTTTTTTTTTTTTTTTGCCAGGACCATGCTGTTTTTATCACAGTGGCTTTGTAGTAGAGATTCAAATTGGAAATTGTTACACCTACTGCCATGTCTCTGTTGCCTAGGATGGCTTTTGCTATTCTAGATCTCTTCTGGTTCCAAATGAATTTTTTGATTATTTTTTCTATTTCTGTGAAATATACTATTGGAATTCCAATTGGTATTGCATTGAATCTGTATAGCAGTTTTGGTAGTATAGCCGTTTTCACTATGTTGATTCTTTCTACCCAGGAGCAGGGGATATCTTTCCATTTTATTATAATCTCTTTGATCTCTCTTTTTCAGAGTGCTGTAGTTTTCAGTGTAGAGGTCTTTTGCTTCTTTCATTAGATTGATTCCTAGATACTTCATTTTTGGGATGCTATTGTGAAAGGAACTGTTTTCCTAATTTCTTTCTCAGTGAGTCTGTTATTTGTGTAGAAGAAGGCTATTCATTTTTGAGTGTTGATTTTGTATCCAGCTATGCTGCTAAAAGTGTCAATTAATTCTAGATGTTTTTTGGTGGAGTTTCTTGGGTCTTCAATATAGAGTGTCATATCGTCAGCAAATAATGACAGTTTAACTTCTTCCTTTCCTATCTTTGTTGCTTTTATTTATTTCTCTTATCTAATTGCTGTGGCTAATGTTTACAGAACTCTATTGAAGAGGAGTGGTGATAGTTGACATCCTTGTCTTGTTTCTTATTTTAACATGAAGGTTTTCATTTTGGGGCCTTTTAATATGATGTTGGCTGTTGGTTTTTCATAGTTTTCAAGTTGAGATATAGACCATGTATTCCAATTTTTTGCAGGGTTTTTTATCATTAATGGGTGTTGAACTTTGTCAAATGCTTTTTCTGCATCTATTGAGAGGATCATATGGTTTTTGTCCTTGACTCTGTTCATATAGTGTATTAAATTTTTGATTTACATATGTTGAACCATACTTACATCCCTAATAAATCTGACTGGGTAGGATGTATGATCTTCTAGATGACCCTCTGTATTCTGTTTGCCAGTATCTTATTAAGGATTTTTGCATCTATGTTCTTTAAGGAGACTGGCCTGTAGTTCACTTACTTAGTTGGGTCTTTCCCTGGTTTTGGAATCAAAGTAACACTTGCTTCCAGGAATTAATTTGGAAATATTGCTTCCCTTTCAACCTCATTGAAAAGTTTAAAGAGTAGTGGCAGTAGTTCTCTAAATGTCTTGTAAAATTCATTGGTAAACTTTTGATTATATTTTCACTTTCACTAATTGTAATTGGGGTGCTCAGAAATTTTTTATTTTCTTCATTTAACTTTAGCAATTCATATATATCTAGAAATCTGTCCATTTCTTCTGTGTTTTCCATTTTATTAGAGTACAGGTTCTTAAAGTAGGTATTGATGATCCTCTAGATTTCTGTTGGATCTGTTATGACTTCACCTTTTTCATTCCTAATTGCTTGGATCTGAGCCTTTTCTTTCCTTTTTTGACAAGATTAGTTAAGGGTTTATTGATTTTATTTATTCTTTTTAACAACCAAATCTTTGTTTTACTTATTTTTTGTATCATTTTCTTAGTTTCCATTGCATTGATTTCTGCTCTTATATTTATAATTTCCTCTCTTGTATGAGCTTTGGGTTTTACTTCCTCTTCTTTTTCTAGGAGTCTAAGATTCATCATTAGGTTGTTTAATTGAGCTTGCTCTACTTTGCTAGTGTGGGCAGTCACTGCTATGAATTTTCCATGTAGAACTGCTTTCATTGTGTCCCATGGATTCCTGTATTTTTTTGCCTTATCATTTATTTGTAAAAACTGTCTAATTTCTTCTTTAAATCTTCTGTGATCCATTAATTATTCAGGAGAGTGTTGTTCAATTTCCATGTGATTGTGAAATTCCTATGGTTTCTTATGCTATTGATCCCCAGATGAATTCCACTATGGTTTGATAATATACAGGGGATAACTTTGATTCCTTTACATTTATTCAAACCTGTTCTATGAGCTAGGGTGTATTCTATCTTGGAGAATGACACATGTACAGCCAAAAAGAATGTATATTCTGATTTTGTAGGGTGGAACACTCAATAGACATCAAGTCCAAATGTTTAAAAGCTTAGTTCAGTTCTAATATTTTGTTGTTGATTTTTTTGCCTAGATGATCTGTCTGTTTCTGACAGTGAGGTGTTTAAGTCCCCCACTACAATTTTGTTTGTGCTTATTTATTTTTTCATGTTACTTAATATTTGTTTTATATAGTTGGAGGCATTATTATTTGGTGCATATATATTTATGATTTTCATCTCTTCTGCTTGAATTGTTCCCTTTACAAGGATGTAGTGATCTTCTTTATCTCTCAATTAGTTTTGGTTTGAAATTTACTTTGTGAATAAGATTACTACCCCTGCTTTTTTTCTGGGATCCTGTTGAATGGAAACTGTGTTCCATTCTTTCACTTTCAGTCTATGGGTTTCCTTTGGCACTAAGTGTGTTTCTTGTATACAACATAGTGCTGGATTTTGCTTCTTTATCCATTTTACCAGTCTCTCTTGATTGATGAATTGAGGCCATTGACATTGTTGGTTATAACTAATATGTACTGACCTTTTATTGTCATGTTATTGTCCTTTTGTCGACTCTTTTTACTTTTTCCCCCACTCCCTTTAGTTTCTTGCCTTGCCCATTTGATTTGCTTTGTTGGGGCTTGTGCTGTTGTGCCCTTCATTGTCTTTTTCTAGGGTATTGTTTAGAATTCCTTTTAGTGCTGGTTTGGTGTTCATGAAGTTTCTCAGGTGTGTGTGTGTGTGTGTGTGTGTGTGTGTGTGTCTGTGTGTGTGTGTAAGTGTCTTATTTCCCTATCCATTTTGAAAGAGAGTTTTTCAGCATACATCATTCTAGGTTGTAAGTTGTTTTCTTTTAGGACTTGAAATACCTCACTCCAGGCTTTCCTTGACCTGAGGGTTTGTGTTGAAAAGTCTGCTGTGATTCTGATGGGCTTTCCTTTGCATGTGATTTCTTTCTTTTCTCTTACTGCTTGTAGTATTTTGTTCTTCTGTTGGGTTTCTGGGATTTTTATTATATGTGTAGGCGTAGATTTTTCTGATCATGGCTAATTGGAGTTCTATATGCCTCACTTATCTATATGTCAAATTCTTCCCCTCTGGGAAGTTTTCTGTCTTTAATTCTGTGAACAGCTTTTTTAAGTCATTTGTATTTTCTCCTGTTATTTCATGGATTTCTATCAGTCTTATGTTATTCTTCTTTGCATCATGTAGGAGTTGTTGAATCAAATTCTCATGATCCCTTACTCATTTTAAGAGACCTCTCTTTTCATGCTCACTGAATGCAATCCTATCTTCTATATCTGAAATTCTATCTTCAAATTCATTTATCCTGCTGTGAAACTTTCAATAGAGTTTTTAATCTCCTGCATATCTGTTTGAATCTGTTTCTTGTATTCCGTTTCATTCCTGGGCATTCATGATTTCCATTTCTTTCTTATCCTGGGCCTTCATGGCTTCTATCATGAAGTGCATCTATTTTTTTTTTGTCAGTTTCTGTTCTAATCATGTCTTTTATTGTGCTCACCATCTCTGTAGTTATCTGGGAAATAATTTCTGTTTTGAATTTTTCTGGAGCCTGATTGATCTGTTTTGTTCCTTCCTGTGCTAATGAGTTCAGGGTGTCCTGATGGTTCACTGTCATACTTTTCAACCTCATTTCCCCTAGAGTTTGCCATTGGGGAACTGAAAATATGTCTTTGTGTCTGTTTAAGTTTTTTCTCATTTTTATTTTTGTTGTTGGATTGTCCTTGGTTTAATTCCTGTATTATTACTGAAATCTTCTGGATATAGTTCTGCTTTAGCTTTTGAGTCTCTAATAACACATAGACATTCTCATTTTCATAGTATCAGAAAGGACAACTCATTAAATCGATCACAATCTTTTAGCCCAATTGATACAATTAGCAACAAAATAGGATCAAGCACAGCTTACAAAATGACCATTTGTGGTAGTCATTAATCTATCGCTTTTAAACCAGGTGAATTAAATCAAAATCAAGGAGCAGCCCAACATATGTTTACAGTGAATAAGCTCTTCAATATAGTATCTTTACCCTTTAGGATGGGGTCTTAGAGTTACTATGAGAGCAGTAGATAGGTATAAGAATTTGAGAATTTTTCAAGTGAAGCTAGAGGACACAGGACAACCACACAAACTTTAGGAAACTGTTGAAGAAAGGAGGGAAAGACACAGTGAAAGAATAAGGACAAAAATTGAACCACTTCACAGTAATAGGGACTCACTTTCCTTTGAAACTATTGACCTTTGAGAGAAGGAAAATGAGAGAAGAAAAGAAAATAAAGAGAGAAGAAAAAACAATAAAAGAAGTGATCCAAGTTAAGGCAGGAACAGGAAGGGAGATGAAGAATAATATGGGGGAGCAAGAAATAAGTTGGAAAAACGAAGAAAGAAAAGAAAATTAGTGGAATGAGGAAAAGAAAGAAAAAGGGGAATTTGAAGGGCCTCTTACAGACTAAATCTGTGCCATCACAACACAATATGTGCAGCCATGTGCAGAACTAGGTCATTTAGTTTCAGCTAGTCAATTGCTGACCTCTAAGATTCAGGCTGAATTCAGGCTGCAAGTCGCAAATTGAGCTCCCTGACTTACTGCAGGGTTGAATTCTGCAAGGTTCTACTGCTAGTTCCCTCTGCCCTTTCTCTGAAGATAGTCAAAGTTCTGATGGAAGGTGGTGATCTCTCCAACTTACCAACTGTAGATCTGATGTGCTGAGCTCCCTGACTTACTGCAGGGTTGAATTCTGCAAGGTTCTACTGCTAGTTCCCTCTGCCCTTTCTCTGAAGATAGTCAAAGTTCTGATGGAAGGTGGTGATCTCTCCAACTTACCAACTATGGAGATCTGATGTGCCTTTACTGCACTTGTTCACTTCTGCTATATCTTCTGGAACCCAGAAAAATGAACTTTATGACCACCTGTGCCTCTGCAAATTGGATCTAAGAACTGGCACAATCAGGAGCACTGAGAGCACAGTGGGTGGATATTGCAGAGGCACCCACATGGCCAACCAGTCTTCACCAGTTGGCTTGCTGCAGG
Organism: Fukomys damarensis; assembly: GCF_012274545.1. NCBI lineage: Eukaryota > Metazoa > Chordata > Mammalia > Rodentia > Bathyergidae > Fukomys > Fukomys damarensis. The sequence goes on from NW_022900936.1 coordinate 42,262,558, forward strand.
CCAGACGAGGACTGAATCTCTGAGTAGCTGACCCAGACCTCCTTCTTCCCCTTGATGCAAGTGGGGTGAGGCCAGGGCAAGGGCAGACCTACCAGGTGGGCAACCAGTCCTCACCAGTTGGTTTGTTGCAGGCCAGAACAAGGATGGGATCTCTGCACAGCTAACCCAGACCTCCTCCTTTTGCTCTGCAACTATTTCTCTTTATGTGCCCAAGAAGCTTATGCTGACACTTCATTTTTCAGGAAACCAAGAGAATTTTCTAACTCAATAAAATTACAAAAAGTTGATATAATAATCACAGGATTTAATAAATAATAATTGCTATTAGAATAGTTTCAGAGGTGTACTCTGTGTTTTATATGAAAATATCCCTACAATTCTAAGTTACAGGACTGTTCTGTGCACATAAGGAAACTGAGGCACACTGTAGCTTTCAGGTGGTCCATTAACATTTCCTACTATTTAGAAATCCTCCTTGATAATAACTGTGATATGAAGCAAAGGCAATTTTTAAGAGATAAAAGACATATCTTTTAAAATTTAGTGAAGTCCTTTCTAGGCCAAAATAATTTATGCTTTCAATTCTTCTCAGAAGTTGTGAGGTTTCAAATAGAAAGGAGGTAGATGGAGGGTGGCGTACATGATAAAAGAGGCAGATTTCATTTAATAGTGTACTGTCTGAGAAGATAGATTAGAAACATAAAGAGCTAATAACATCAAAGATTTTCTCTGCTAGGTTATCTTTTGTACATTAATTATACAGAAGAGCCTGCTCAAATGGGTATCTGGCTGTAAGAGTACCTCTTAAGAGAGAGTTCTTTACTCTGCACTTGAGGTAAGAGATATTATCTAAGAACTGTTAGGGAGATAAGTTGATACATAAAACAAAGTTTATTTCATTTGTAGTACATAGGTGCATTCATTTAACTGACCAATGAATCACAATGGTATAGGAGGGAAAATCACTATGACAGATACTATCAGGTCATCCATGTGTTAATCTACACTGCAGCACATTGCTTTATTTTATTTTGGGGGATTGAATTCAAGTACTTCACACTGAGGTATATTTCTAGCCTTTTTAATTTGTTTTTGAGACAGGATCTTGCTAAGTAACTAAGTTGCCTGAGCTGGGCTCAAATTTGTGATCTTCCTGCCTCAGCCTCTATGAGTGTTAGGATTACAGATTCACTGAAACTTTAAATCAAATGTCGGTGAAAACTGCTTTGAATTTGAAATATTTTAAGATACTTTTGTTTGTGCTTTTTCTATGTTATGTAAAATAATATACTCCAATAATCTTTTACTACGGATTTCTTATTAATTTTTTCTGATAAATAAAAATGAGAATTTTTAATGTTTCCCTATACCCCCTTTTAAAGATAGCACAGTTTCCAAATAACAAAGAAGAACATTGTGCATAATTTGGAGAGGAGGATTTGTTTTGGGTTTTGGGTTTTTTGTTTGTTTGTTGTTTTGGGGGGGGTTTATTTGGTACTGAACTTTTTTTTTTTTTTTAAACTTGAGAACTTGCACTTGCCAGGCAGGCAGCAGAACCTCTGAGCTAAATTATCCCTGGCCCCAGTATACATTATTTTTCAAACTTAAAATTCTCTAATTTAAGGATGCTATTTGTATCTGTTTTGGTTGGTGAACGCATTTTGCACAAATAAAAATTGGGTTTTTTTAACTCTTTTGTGAAATCCACATTGTTTTTAAAATCAAGGGGGTGGAAATAAGATGTAATTAACTATTACATAGAATTACTTCACCTGGAATATTATTCATCATACATCGTTTAATTTAATCTTCCCAACCAGGAGTTAGAGCAGTCTTGTTTTCATTCAATTGTCAATTCTTTTGTTTTTGTCTCATAAAATTAAAACTTAGAAAACTATTTATTTTCTGTTTGCTTGTATTTTTAAATATATTTCTACTGCTGTTTCCCCCAGTTATTTTCTTACTTATTCCATCACTTTTTTTTCCCCCCCTGAGTGACCTGGTCTGCCATTTTTTATAGTATTCATAGTTACTACACAGGTTCCATCCAGTAATAGGCTTTCCTGCCCTTCTGACCACCTGTTCCCTTTTTCTTTTATTAGACATAAAATTCTTATATTGGTTTATGAACAAAACCAGTGGTTAGCAAACATGATGCTAATCCTCACTGGACCTAGTAAAATAAATCTAAGAGGTTTATTTAGCATACACGCATGCACACTGCTTTAAAAGCAATCATTTAAACAATTTTGCTTCTCTTGCAGAAACATGATGGCCATTTCACAGTCATCCAGTTGGTCGGCATGCTCCGTGGCATTGCATCAGGCATGAAGTACCTTTCGGATATGGGTTATGTTCATCGAGATCTAGCAGCTAGGAATATATTGGTGAACAGCAATTTAGTATGCAAAGTTTCTGATTTTGGTCTCTCTCGAGTACTGGAAGATGATCCAGAAGCTGCTTATACGACAACTGTAAGTTTACATGTTTTTGGCCAAGGTAGTTTGCTTACTTTTATAATTTTGAATATTGTCACAGTAATTCTGCTTTTGCTTTCTCAATTTTTGGCTCTTGTTTATCAGTTTCCTAAATTCACATCAGTATTTAACTAAGAGGTGTTTGCTATAGCTAAGGTAAGGACCTACTTTTTAAAATATATATCTGACTATTTTTCTTTGTAATATCCCAGAACTTTAACATCATTCCTTGTCATTACTACTCTCTCAACAATCTACCTCCTCCCGAGTTATTTTCAATGTTTCAATAATTAGAGCTCATCATAGGCCAATAATGCAACCCAATGAGAATTCAAGAATAGTAAGGAAGCAGTATTTAGAAAATGACCATGACTTTTTATTGTTATGGCATATACAGTAATACTTGAAAATGAACAATGCAAGTTTTTTTGAGATATAAGAAGGCTCTCTAAATCTTTCTTCAAATAATAAATAGGGAAATTTTGAGCAAAAATAAAAGGCTAAAATTTTAGAAACAAACTATCACCAACAAATTATATAATATGAATTTGACCCACAAATAGTTTATTTTTGAAAGGTTCAAAGCAAATTTAACCTGTTGATATCTGTGCTGTTGTTTTATGTAGTTTCATTGTCTCTGTTCAGGTATATTAAAGCTACTAATTTGTAAGACTATAATGTAGTCTATTGTTTCTTAAACAAAACCCTTTGCCATTGACTCATTTGATATCTGTTGTTTCTTAAACAAAACCCTTTGCCATTGACTCATTTGACAATCAGCTTAAAAGAAAAATAAGTTACTACAACTATTCAAGATGTTTTAGTCTATTTTCTTTTTCTAACCTTACAAATTATTTTGAAATATTCAACTCCATTATTTAATTCGCTTTGATTTCATTTTTCATTTTGAGTTTTTTTTACTTCACTGTATTCAATTACTCCAGAATGGATTCAAGTTTAATACTTTGAGTGAAATATTTTATGCCCTTACTATGTTTGCTTTGTAGAAATTATTCACCTTAATTTGTCAATATGGTTCTAAGAAAAATAAATTAAGTCCTGAACCTGATATGTAAGGTAACAGTACCTACTGGTCTTTCAAGTTAAATAAAAAGCTTCATAAAATTGTCTATCAAGCATGAAAATGAGTTATTTTAGAAAAAATCAGTATGTTCAACTCCATCTCTTAATTAGAAAATATCATAACTGTCTTTCAGTTTAAGGCCTTTATTTTTTTCTTTTATTTTTATAAATATATAACTGTGACAGCTTTTGGAATTCTAGAAAAGTATATATAAAATTTTATATCAAGAATATTTTCCAGCCCTAGAAAATATTTTAAATTATTATATAAAAGTTGTAAAAGATAATGTTCATAAATATGGTAACACATGCAATATGTCTAAAGAATAAAATGAGATGACTAATAGACTATTTTCACTACAGGCCTATTAGGTACATTTGAAGCCACTGCTTTTTAAAATAGAAAGATAGTAACTAGATTTATGATACTAATTAAATTAGTAACCCAAGTTTGATATACACTACATACAGGTTTTTTAAAATCAATTTTGACATCCAGATTCTAGGCTTTTTCTCTTTTGTGGTAACAGGGCTGTGAAGTCTAGAATAGTACTACAAAAAATTATATTACCAGAATATTTAGACTCCAAAAAGTGCCTGTGAAATACCATGGACTATATCCTAATTAGAAATATCTCTGAATTTAAGAACTTGCAACTAAATAGCAAATAGTATGACTAAATAGCTATTTTATAAAAGTCTCAGAATTACCTTACTCCTCACAGAATTTTGGAGTGCAAAATATACATTGATTGCTTCATTTTATTTATTTATTTTGCAGGTACCAGGGATCAAACTCAGGACCTTGCACTTGCCAGGCGGGTGCAGCGCCACTGAGCTACATCCCTAGTCCCTGATTGCTTCACGTTATAATGAGAATGAATATTCCATATATAACATAGAAAAATGTTGCCTTCAGGAGTTTAAGCTTTGACAGGCAGACTCGTGCTTTCTTGCAACTCAGTGCATTAAGTGTTGTTGTAGAGGTCTGATAAAAATGTATGGACATGCCAAGAGAAGTCTGAAGAAAGTCTCACAAAAAATAAATTATGAATCAAATCTAAAAATTTAGTAAAAGTGGTTGGAGAAAAGGCCATCCAGATGAGGGAAGAGAGCAGACACAGAAATGTGGGGCAGTAAATGAGGAGACTGATGGAAATGTGGATAGTTTGAAGTGGAGACCAGAAGTCTGAAAGGGCTGAGTATTTTAGAAATAATTGTGAAGGTACTTGAGTGACACTACACGGAATTTGAACAATTTTCTATAGCAACCAAGAGGCACACATCAATTTATTCAAGAGAAGTAGCAATAATAGGTGCATGTCCTAGAAGATGTTATTGATAATAATATAAAGGCAGTAAAGATTGAAGGACAAGGTGATGTGGTAGCAGAGGCTAATTAGGCATTATTTTATACTGAAGGCCAAAAGCCATATTACTTTAATTAGAGTAGTAACGATTAGGATAATAAGAAGAAGAGAGAACTGAAAATCATTGTGAACACAATTTATAAGACTCAGTAAGTAATTAAATATAAACTAGAAGGCAAATGAGGTTTTAAAGATGACATTAATATTTCTAGATCAAACAACTAATTGAATAAAGATGCTGTTAGTAAAGACACAGAATCCCTGTTAAAAATAGTCTAGCGATCTGTATTAGAATACAAACAAAATTATAATGAAATATCACAGATACTCTATCTCAAAGTTATCAGACGTGAATAACGTGCAGTACCTAGTAACCTCTCTGGAAAGCACAAAAGGATACTACTGGTCTACAGAAGGGGTCAAAGAAAAGCTAGAAACTATGCTTATGTCCATTTATCCAAGTTTTGACCGATTAAAGGACTCAAAAAATGTTGAAAACCTGCTTCTGTTGAAAACTCCCACTGTCAGTATGGGGAAGCTAGTGAAAGAATTTAACTTTAAAATTCCTAATTTTTAAAGGTCCGTTTTTAACATCTAGATATCAGTAGCAGGTATTTCAGGTGAGGCATGTAAACTGGTGCTGAAATACATCATGAGTTTGCAAAGGAACCTTTTAGATGAGGTAATGGCTTGGACATTAAGAAATGTGCATCATTTGCATTTGTCATTTTTTTAGATGCTTCGTAGGATTCAGGAATACCTGTTTCTGCAGACATTAGCCTAGGCTGGTCTCGAACTCACAGCGATCCTCCTACCTCAGCCTCCCAAGTGCTGGGATTACAGGCATGCACCTCCACCATGCCCGGCTTTTTACAGACATCTTTCTTAAACTGAGAACTGTCTTTGCAGATTTATCTTATTAAAATAAACAACAACAGAACAGACCCAAAAAGCACTGAATTTGTACTGTGCCAAAATGTTGAGAGGCAATAATTTTTTTTCTTCAGAGGCCAAGGGAAGTATAGATCTGTAAATGTATTTTAAGCAGTAAAACCACTGAAATTCAAGTGAATCCTTAAATGGACTGAGTGTTTGCCCATGTGTACAAGTCCAGGATTTGTGCACTGGGACAGTGCTTCAGAAGGGAGCTGGCTTAGCTCTGAGTCAAAAGCTTTCACCTTGCACCAGATCTCTGAAGTTGGGCTGAACCCACTCCGCAAGGAATGTGTCTATTCAGTTTCCCCAGAGGAGGAGGCCCTGAAGATGTGTGGCATCAGGGGAGAGGGCGGGAAGGAGAGGAGCAGCGGAGAGAATGATTCATGGGAGGCCATAAATTAATGTTGTGTCATGCCCACCTGTTGTCTCAGGTATCTGACAAATGATTGTAGACAATCATGGCATTTTATGATTTTTCAAAAAAGGTTCTGTTTTAAGGTGCAGAGGGAGGACAGGCTGACAGTGGGGAGCTTGGGGTAGTGGAAGCTTTTGTCATGCTTGGGATTTTGTGACTATTCTAAATGCTGATTCATTAGGGATTATTTCAGTTGAAGCCAACTGGTGGTGGTGATGGAGTGGGGGAAGAACATGAGTAGAGAAGGAAAGAAGGAGACAAAAAGGACACAGGCTCACTTAAGGAAGCCCTTCCCAACCAGGATGCTCCACAAAAACAATATGAAATCCATGGTGAAAAGTAACACACATGCATATGCGAGTTCTGCGTGGAGTCCTGTTGAGTGGGCACCATGAGGGGAAGCTTCCCTCCCTCAAGCCCACCTCTGAGAAGGTGTAGGAGAAAGAGTGAGGGCTGGGGAAAGGCAAGATCTCTGTTATTCTGGTCCATTTAATGCTGTAACGTCTTAATTCTTCTAGCTTTAAGAGGAAATCAAGAGTTCAGATTTGAAAGGAGGTGGTATGGGTGGAGGGAATGCCAACAGAACAACACTGATTATAATGTGAGAAAAGTGTATTTTGTATTTTATTAAATATTGTTCAATTTTTTAATGAAAAGAAAGAAATGTGCATTATGAATCAAAAACAGAATGGAAAAATACACAAATATATGATCTTAGCTGAGAACTGAGACCTTGTTTTAATGGCCAATTCTATGAATAACTTAGCATGCACTTAGGAAAAATTGGTGAATGATTATGATCCACACCTAACAATACATGTATAATTAGTGTTATTTGATTAAATGAATCTGCACAACATGTACTGACAGTTTGGGTTGTTTTAATTTAATTGCACAGTGTCCTATCTTGTTAAAATTTAGCTGTTCCAGAAAGGGCGGAGCAAGGATTTCGCTCAGTGGTTCTGGCACCTGCCTCGCAAGCATAAGGGCCTGAGTCCGATCCCTGGTACCAAAAAATTAAAAAAGAGGAAGAAAAAAATTTAACTGCTAAGATATTGTTTCCTTTTTATGAGTCTTACACACTCACATGAATTACTGTTTTATAACTAATTCCAGAAGAGGGACTCTATCTCATTTGAATATTGCTAAGCAACCCCATCTTATACTTATATTGAAAACACTAAGCCTCTTTGCTATCAATTATGGAAACAAGGTTCTATTTACCTAAAAAGGACATTAAAAGATATATTATAGCTCACACCCATCTGTTTTGAGATGTTTCATTTAAAATATAAGGATAGTGTTCCCATTTTTTAAAAAATTATGAGTAACTTCCTCATATTTTGAAGATTAAAATAAAATGGAAGAACCATTTTATTGTATCTGCTAAAATTATGATTACTTGAATTTCATTTTCATTATGTTCATATTGTGTTATCCAAGGCAATTTTGATTTTTTTCTTCAATAGCAGGAATTCCATTCAAGCATTTTTTTTTTCACCTAGAGCCTCTTCACTGGAAGCACATATTTATATAATCACTGTTGTGTTAACATCTTAAAACAATTAATTTTACATTCATGAGACCCCTTCTGAGCTCTGACATTTAAGCTCCTTTTCTAAACAAAATATGAGAAAAAAGTAAATGTATCAATCTCAAGCATGGCTTCTAAAATCAGATACTATCCAGTACACTGGATTTTTTTAATTACTGAAAAAATATTTTTAACGTTAGATTTTGAAGAATACAACTTTGTCCTGTGAAATCTCACCACAGGAATTTTCTGTTCAAGATATTCATTGTGGAGAAGACACTGTGCTAAGATACAAGGTGCACAAAGCCAGCCTAGTTCAGCCAGGACAAACTGAAGAGTGGCTTGTACTCCAATGTTTTTTTTTAAAGCTTAACCCAGCTAAAAACAAGGGAGTATGGTTTTTTTGAGTGCAAAAGCAGACCCTCAGGAAGGAAAACATGAAACCTGCTGGCCTATACAAAGCTACATATAATATAAGCACAGGCTTCTACACGAAGTTTACTGAAAAGTTCAAATAAAGTAAATGGTGCTATCTGTTAAACTAAATTCAGCTATGTAAGTATAAAGAAAAATGAGAAAAATATCAATGTTATCAGAAAGATATAATATGAAAAGTTACATAACTTCATATTGAATTAAAAAGGTGATAAGTAGATAAACCTTGGAAGAGTGAAAAATAATAAAATCCAGGTTAAATGAATTAAAGTCATCCTCAATAAAGGAGCTACATTGTTGAGGAAAAATAACAAAATGTCTCCACACACACACACACACACACACAAAAAAAAAAATAGCTCTTAGATTTCTTACTCAGTAGAAACTACAGTAGCAGTCAGTCACGTTTAGTCAAATATATAGACCATTATAATTAGTTGAAGAGGAAGAAATAGATGTGCTAAATCTAGGCTTCCTAATTTAAAAGGAAAAATACTCTTGAACAAGGCAGTGCTTGATAGGCTAATTTCATGAAATGAAATTTTAAGATTTCTTATTTAATGTTTCCAATGTGCACTTTTAGTAAAGGAAATTCTAATCTAAGATATAAAAGCTATATTTTCAGAAATTTGTGGTCTCTACACATGGAGCTGGAAGACCAGAAACTAAATCCTTAACAATGGAGATGAAAGGATAACATGTGCTAAATGTAGGGAAAGTGTCTTCTCCAATACCTGTTTGAGGTATAAACATGAGGTATGGATATCAGCTTGTATCACATGTAGGTTAGAAGGCTAGGGTCCAGCTCAGTGAAAGAGTGATTGCCTAACATGGAAAAAGCCCTGGGAGACTGAGAGAGGTGGGGTGGAGAGAGAGGAACAAACAGAGACAGAGAGAGAGAGTGTATGAATGATAAATCAAAATCATACTGGTAGTTAAAGAGGACAATGATATCAGAAGGGCATTGTGTTTTTAGCGTTGGCATCACTATGACCAAAATACCTGAGAATATCAACTTAAAGAAAGGTTTATTTTGGCTCATTTTCAGATTTCAGTTTATGTTTATTTAGCTCCTTGCTTCTACCTCAGAGTGACAGAAACATACAAAAGGATAGTTCCAACAAAAATTATGAAGATGAGATCATCTAAACTTAGGCAGATAAGCCATGATTGGAGAAAATAGTTTCTATCATTTGGGCAGGAAACATGTGGCAAAACATAGCAGCTCACCTCAAGGCAGAAAGCAGAGAGAGAGAGAGATTCAGAGGAGAAGCCAGAGAAAAAAAGTTACCCTTCAAATAAACAAATCCAATGACCAACTTCCTCTAAGTAGACCCCATCTCCCTTTCTTTACTACCACCCAGTAGCGCCATCTGCTGGAGATGAGGCTTTTAATACATGATTTTTGGGAAACATGTTAAGATCCAAACCATAATATGTGTAAAACACCTATGAAGTAAATAAACTACTTGACAATGATAAATATAAAGCAAAAGGTGGAAATACAACTCAATATATTAACACAGAAAATTATTATTTAAACTTGGATGGAGTATACTTAGAATAGAGTGCTTTTCTTGAGTATTGAGACTCTGGATTCTACTTCCAGTACCAAAAATAAGAAGAAGGTGAAGGAGCAAAAGAATTTCTCAAAAAGCCTTCATCTCTGAGACTTACAGGAAAAAGCAGTCTATGATAATTTTCAGAGCTCTTTATAGGAAAAACAAAAATAAAAAAAGGAAAATATTTGAAGATCTGCATACACAGATGAGCAAAGGACTGAAAAAGAGGATAGTTCCATCAAAATTTTGAAAATGAGCCCATATAACTCAGTCATATAAAGTATTAAGAAGATTCAAAGACATTTGGTATATGAAAAGATTTTATAAACAAATCTTCAGTATCACAGGAACTAGCACAAAGAATAAAAACCTAGGATCTCATCTTTTTAAAAAGCCTATCAGAATCACAATGGACTTTTCAACACAAACCCTCAAGTTAAGGAATTTCAAGCTTTAAAAGAAAACAACCTCCAACCTAGGCTAATTATTCCTCCAAAACTCACTTTCAAAATTGATGGAGAAATATGATATTTTCATGACAAAGAACACCTGAGAACTTCATGAATACCAAATGAGCACTCCAAACAATTTTTTTAAATACCCTAGAAAAAGGAAATGAAGGACACAACTCCATGAGGCCCAACAGAGTAAATCCAATAGACAAGAATTGAATGGGAGAGGGAGAAAAATAAAAAAGAACCAACAACAGGAAAATAATATGACAATGAAAAGTCAATACATATCAGTTATAACCATCAATGTTAGTGGCCTCAATTCACCAATAAAAAGAAATGGACTGGCAGAATGGATTCAGAAGCAAAATCCAACAATATGTTGCACACAAGAAACACACCTACTTGAAAAAGAAACTCATAGACTAAAAGTGAAAGGATGAAAACAGTTCTCCTTGCAACAGCAATGTGGAAAAAAGCAGGGGTAGCCATCTTATTTTCAGACAAAGTAAGTTTCAAACCCAAACTAATTAAAAGGTTGCAGACTGGGGATTTAGCCCAGCAGTTCAGGGGCCTGCCTTGCAAGCGCAAGGACACTAGTTCAATCCCCGATACCAAAAAAAGAAAAAATAAAAGGTCGCTATATCCTTGTAAAAGGAACAATCCAAGAAGAAGATATGACAATCATAAATATATATGCACCAAATACTAATGCCCACAACAATTCAAAACAAATATTAAGGGACATGAAAAACCAAATAAGCACTAATACAATTATAGTGGAGGAACCTCATTACCCCACTGTCAAAAATAGACAGATCATTGAGACTAAAAATCAATAATGAAATACTAGAACTGAGCTAAGTTTTTGAATAAATGAACTTAATATACAGAGTGTTCCACCCTACAAAATCAGAATATACATTCTTTTCAGCTAAATGTGGGTCATTTTCCAAAATAGACCACATGCTAGCTCACAGAACATTTTAAAGTAGTGCCAGGGATTTAACTCAGTGGTTCTGCTACTTGCCTTGCAAGTGTAAGGTCCTGAGTTTGATTCCTGGTACCACAAAAAAAGAAGTACATGATTAAGTAAATGCAAAGGAATTGAAGTTATCCCATATATATTATCAGACCATAGTGCAATTAAATTGGAGAACAATAGCATAAGAAACAAACACATGGAAATTGAATAACATGCTCCTGAACAATCAATGGGTTACAGCAGAAATTAAAGAAGAAATTAGACTGTTTTTACAATTTAATGACAATACCAGTATAACATATAAGAATCTATGAGATACAATAAAAGCAGTTTTATGTGGAAAATTCATATGCCCACACAAGGGAAATAGAATGAGCTCAAATAAACAACCTAATGGTAAATCTTAAGGTCCTAGAAAAAGAACAATAGAAATGCAAAGATCATATAAGGGAGGAAATTATAAAGATCAGAGTAAAAATAAATGCAATAAAAACTAAGACAATGATACCAAAAAAATCAATGAATAAAAGAGTTGGTTTTTTGAAAGAGTAGATAAACTTGATAAACCCTAAGCCAACCTTGTCAAAAAAAAAAAAAAAAAGGCTCAGATTTATGCAATTTGGAGTGAAAAAGGTGAAGTCACAACAGACCCAGAAGAAATCCATAGGATCATCAATATCTACTTTGAGAACCTGTATTCTAATAAATTAGAAAACACAGAAGAAATGGACAGATTTCTAGATACATATGAATTATCAAAGTTGAACAAAGAAAATATAAAAATTCTAAACACTCCAATTACAATCAGTGAAATCAAAAATGTAACTAAAAATTTACCAACAAAGAAAAGCCGAGGCCCTGCTGGATTCACTGCTAAATTCTACAGGACATATAGAGAAGAACTATTGCCACTGCTCTTTAAGCTTTTCAGTGAAATTGAAAGGGAAGCAATACTTCCAAATTCATTCCTGGAAGCAAATGTTACTTTGATTCCAAAACCAGGGAAAGACCCAACCAAGAAAAGAGAACTACAGGTGAATCTCCCCAATGAACATAGATGCAAAAATCCTCAATAAAAAAAACTGACAAACAGAATACCAAGGGTCTTCAAGATTATACACCCTGACCAAGTTCAATTTATCCCAAGGATGCAAGGATGGTTCAATATGTAAATCAATAAATATAATACACCATATTAACAGAGTCAAGGACAAAACCCATATATTGATCTCTATAGATGCGTAAAAGGAACTTGACAAAATGCAACAATCATTCGTGATTAAAACCCTGAAGAAAACTGAAATTTCTCAACTTTATCTATAAAAAACCAAAAGCCAACACCATACTAAATGGTTAAAAACTGAAAACCTGCATGCTAAAATCAGGAATAAGACAAAGATGTTCACTATCACCACTCCTGTTCAAAATAGTTTTGGAAACATTAGCTACAAGCAATTAGACAAGAGAAAGAAGTAAACCCAATAAAGATAAGAAAAGAAGAAGTGAAACTATTATTATTTGCTGATGATATAATATTCTACACAAAACACCCAAAAAACTCCACCAAAAGACTTCTAGACTTAATTGAAACTTTCAGTAGAGTAGCTGGATACAAGGTCAACATTCAAATATCAATAGCCTTCTACAACACAAGTAACAGACTCACTGAGAGAGAAATTAGGGCAACAATCCCTTTCACAATAGCATCCAAAAAAATGAAATATCTAGGAATCAATCTAATAAAGGAAGCAAAAGACCTCTACATTGAGAATTACAACACTCTGAAAAAAAGAGATTAAAGAGGATATAAGAAAATGGAAGGACATCCCTTGCTCACTGGTAGGAAGAATAAATATAGTGAAAATGGCCATACTTCTAAAACTGCTATACAGATTCAACATAACCCCTGTTGAAATGCCAACAATATATTTCACAGAACTAGAGAAAACAATCCAAACATTATTTTGGAATCAGAAGATACTTAGAAGAGCAAAAGAAGTTCTGGCAACAGAGACATGGCAGAAGATATCACAATTACCAACTTGAAACTATACTATATTAAAAACAGCAAGGCATTGGCAAAGAAACAAACCTAAGGATCAGTGGAACAGATTAGAAGATACAGAAACAACTCCAGACATACTCAGCTACCTCATCATTGACAAAGAAGCCAAACACCCTCACTGGAGGAAAGATAGCCTCTTTAACAAATGGTGTTGGAAAACTACATTTCAACTTGTCAAAAAATAAAACTAGACACTTATATTTCACCATGCACTAAACTAAAATCCAAGTGGATTAAAGATCTAATTATCAAAACAGAAACACTAAACTTGCTGGAAGATAAGTTAAGTAAAACTCTTGAAGATATCAGCATAGGAAAAGACTTTATGAACAAATCCTCAGTAGCACAGGAATTAGCACCAAAGTATCAATAATTTAGATCTCATCTTTTTAAAAAGCTTCTGTACTGCCAGAGAAATCACAACCAGAGCTAAGATACAACTGCAATATGGGAAAAATTTTACCAGCTGTTCCTCAGGCAAAGGACTATTATCTAGAATATACAAAAACTCAAAAAAGTCAGACCCCCAAATATAAAGACATGATTCAAAAATGGGCATCTTAAATGAACATACATTTCTCAGACAAAGAAATAAAAGCAGCAAATAATCATATGAAAAAATGTTCAACATCACTTGTCATTCCAGAGATGCAGATGAAAACAACATTGAGATTCCATCTTACCCCAGTAAGAATGGCTGCTATTAAGAAATCAACCAATGGGCCAGGGTTTGGCTCAGTGGTTCCATCTTGCAAGCGCAAGGGCCTGAGTTCAATCCCCAGTGCCAAAAAAAAAAAAAAAAAAAAAAAGAAGAAGAAGTAGTAGAAGAAAAGGAAAGAAATAAACAAATAACAAATGCTGGTGAAGTTTTTGGGAGATAGGAACCCTTCTTTGTTGGTGGGAGTAGAGACTTGTGAAACCACTGTGGTAATCAATGTGAAGATATTTTAAACAACTAGGATCGGAAGTCCCATTTGACCCAGCTATTCCCCTGCTGGGTATCTTCCCAGAAGAATTAAAAGAATTATACCACAGTGATATATGCTCAACCATGTTTACAGCAGCACAGTTTGTAATAGCTAAAACTTGGAAACAACCCAATTGCCCATCAACTGGAGACTGGATAAAGATGTGGGGATTTTTTATAAAATGGAGTACTACTCAGCCTTAAAGAATGAGATACCAGAGAGATGTATAGCTAAGTCAATGCACATTGAGAACATACTCTTAAGTGAAACTAAGAGTAAATTTGTAAATACTGAATAGTTTTTCTGGTGTGAAAAAATAAAAGTGTAAATAAAGATCAAATGTATAATTGTTATTGTGTAATAGAAGGAAAACTCTAAAAGAGTAGAGGAAGTAGGAGGGGTAGGGAAAAAGTAAAAAGCAATAAGAATAAATATGTGGAAAGGAAAAGCATGGAAACAATGTCTTTGTAAACAGGAAAGGGTGGAGGGGCTGAAGGGAGGGCTGGGAATGAGGAAAAAAATAAGAACTAAGGTAAGTTATGTAAAGGTGCAAGATCTCAATGATGAATGAAACTGCATTGTATACCTAAAATGTACCAATAAACTTAAAGATTTTTTTTAAAAGCTTCTGCACTGCAAGAGGAATCAGTAACAAAGCTAAGAGGCAGGCTACAATGTGGGAGAAAAAAACTTTTACCAGCTACTCCTCAGACAAAGGTCTACTATCTAGAATATATAAAGAACTCAAAATAATCAGACTCCCTCACATATAAAGACCTGATTCAAAAATGAGCATCTGAAATGAAGACACTTCTCAGACAAACAAGTGAAAGCAGCAAATAAATTTATGCAAAAATGTTCAACATCACTGGTCATTCGAGAGATGCAGATGAAAACAATACTGAGATTCCACCTCACCCTAGAAAGAATGGCTGATATCAAGAAATCAACCATAATAAATGTTGGTGGGATTGTAGGGAGAAAGGAACATTTCTTCATTATTGGTGGGAGTGTAATAACTGTGGAAATCAATATGTAAATCCCTTGAACAGCTAGGATTAGAAATCCCATTTGACCAGCTATTCCCCTGCTGGATCTCTCCCCAAAAGAATTTTAAAAATCATGCCACAGTGATATATGCTCACCTTGTTTATACAGCACAGTTTGTAATAGCTAAAACTGGGAAACATCCCAATTGCCCATAAACTGGAGTCTGGATAAAGAAGATTTGTCTTTTGAATAAAATGGAATACTACTCAGTCATAACGAATGAGAAACTAAAGTCACTTATAGTTAAATGGATGCACATTGAGGTGATACGCTTAAGTGGAATAAATAGGACAGACATGTAAATGCTGAATAGTTTCTCTGGTTTGAAAAACTAAAGTGTAAATAAGGCTCTAATTGTGTAATTGATAATGTGAAATAAGAAGAAAAGGGATAAAAGGGTAGGGGAAGTGGGAAAGGAAAGAAGGGAAAAGGAAAAATATGAGAAAAGGAAAACATGAAAATAACATGTTTGTAAATAGGGAAGGATGGAGTGAGTGAAGGGAAGACAAGGGAACGGGGTGGGGGATAAGAACCAAGATACATCATGTAAAGGTACAAGATCCCAGTGAAGGTAACTGTATTGTATACCAAAATGTACCAATAAAATTAATGGGAAAATCATATTAGGAAGCTAATCCATGCTTGGGGAAAAAAATCTCTATCATTGGGGCAATGCATTAGTAAAGGAAAAATAATAAACTGCATAAATGTAAGTCTTTGCCATGCATATATATATTTGAGGGTGCACCAGTGATCAAAGTTGGGCCCTTGCACTTGCAAGGTAAGCAACAGAAACACTGAGCCAAATCTCCAGCCCTATGCCAATAGATATTTTAAGGAAATAACTCTAAGACCTTAGACCTGGGAAACTATTAAGACAAATGCTGAGAAATTAACTTTCCTATCTGTTAAGTGCTCAATTTTGTTTTGTTTTATTTGTTTGTTTGATTTTTTTAATTGTTTTTTTTTTTTTTTTTGTTTGATTTTTTTAATTTTTTTTTTTTTTTTTTTGCTTTTTTGGTGGCACCAGTCGTGCCCCACCACAGAGCTACATCCCCATCTTTTGTATGTTTTGTTTTTTTTTTATTTTGAGATAAGATCTCACTAAGTTACCCAAGTGGGACCCAAATTTGGCAAATTATCTTCCTTTAGCCTCCCCAAGTACTAGCATTACTGGTACATGCCACTATGTCCCATTCTGTTTCATGTTCTAAATGTAATGTTGCTTTGTCCTAAGATAACCTATCTCCTTAGATTTGTCTAAAGCTGTGAGGAACATGAGATTTTTTATATTTCTGAAATCTTTCTAACACCTACAGTAATATACTTCATAACAACTGCATCTGAGTAGTAGCAGGTAGAAACAGGTAGAAAGTAGTTGAAACTATAAGAACATTGTCTTCCATAAAATTGCTTGTTTCTCCTCTGATATTACTGTTAATCACAATCAACCTAGTGAGTAAGCTTAAAACAACCCTTAATATAATGTAAAAATATTTAAAAATTATAATAAAAAATAAATGCAGCACATTTTAAAGTATTCATAATTATGACAGATTATTCACAAGAACAGAAAAAATGATGATCTAAATCTCTGGAAACATTGTACCCAAAGCTTTGAGCACAAAAGGCTGTCTATGACATGGATAAGATCTGAGGCAGTTGGTCATAAGAATAACGGTGAGCACAATATTTCAAAACTTTTACTACTTCAATCCTATATGGTAGTTAATGAGTAATAATAAATACCATAAAGTTCTCAAGATAACCACTATAGACTTTGGTGATTATCAAGAGTCACAGGAATACTAAGTGCTACTTGTTTTTGCGGTAGTAGCATCCAACACTGTCCAATTCAGAGTTATTCTCCGGGATCCCAGTGATTGTAGAAGCTCAGATTTAACTGATTTACTGGGAAAGAATGTTCAGCAGGCATCCAGTAAGCAGAGAGTACAGTGTTCAGTGGCCTATTTGCTTCTGCCCAAAGAAGGAGAATGTACACAAACCTGCTTATCTTAGATCTACAAAGGTACCAAATGACGGAACAAAGTCAGTACCCATGCTTTTTTGCCACTTTTATCTCTAATGTCCCATTGATGCTTTTTTCCTTTGACAGTCAAAAACTGGAAAGAAAGCTGTAATAAATAAATCAAATGAAAGCAGGATGGCAAGGATACCTTATCCCCATTGTAAAGAACTTGGCATCAATTGTAAATAAATTGAAACATTTTCAGTTAGTTTTGAGTTTTGTGGCAAGATTCTGTTCACTGCACATCCAACTCCTCTTGGCACTTCTTCCTTGCTAATGAGATGTTGAAATTCATATATAATGAGTTCAGAGCTGAGTAACGAATCCTCGTTTATTTGTCAGATATATATATATATACATACATACATACATACATATATATATACATACACATACATACATACATACACCATTCACTTTTGATACTTCTTGTTTCATAGTTTGACTGGTCACTTAAATAGAAAGGGAAGTGAAGCAAGAAATTGTTGGGAAATTTCTAATGGAGGTCCCCTGATATAGGTTTTAATGGAGAGTTTCTGGTAGTCACCCTTTCATTTTTTGTTTATTTCTAGAATAGGGTTTTGGAAGATGATAATGTTTGGTTCTATGACAACCATCTTGCTAATCATGCAGAAGCAAGTTTTACAAGACAAGCCCATGTTGAGGATGTCCAAGCAGGAAGAACATAAGAACCTAATTCTCTAGTGAAACTTTTGAGTTTCTGTATCAATACCAAAAAAATAAAACTTCAGTTTCATATTGGAAGCAATGAAATTTCTTCCTTGGTTAAGCCCCTGAGAGTTGGGCCTTCTGTGAGGTGTATCAAATGACAATCTAACTGATACTGTAATCACAAAAAGGAAAACAATATAATGGATAACAGGCATTTTAAAGTGAGGAGACTAGGCAAACTACCACCATAATAGTACAAATTCTATTATATAAGGAGCCTATATTTATGCAGTTAATTGAGGACTCAATCATCGCAATTAATTCATTTCATATATCTTTCTTAATGTTGTTAGGCACTAAATTTGACAATGGATATAAAAATACAGATATCACAATAAAAAGAGAAATAGACAAGTAGGACTGCATCAAAGTAAACTCCATATGACAAAGACACAGCCAACCAAATGAAAAGGCAACCTATGAAATGGGAGATAATTCAAATATATATATCTAATACAGGGTTAATATCAAATAAGTTAGTAATAAAATCAATAGCAAAAAACAAAGTCTGATTTCAAAATGGGCAAGAATGACATACAAGTGACAAGCAGTTATAGGAGAAGGCATTCAGTATCACCAGTCATCAGAGAAATAAGTAAAAGCTATTGTGTCACCTCACGTATATTATTATATCTGGTATCAAAAAGGTACATGATATGGTGAGGATATGGAGAAAAGGCAGCACCTTTTCTAATACTATAAATCAGTGTACCTCTCGTGGAAAACAATATGAAGTTTCTTATAAAATTAAAAGTAAAACTGCCATATGATCCCCCAATCCACTTTTGGGTCCATACCCAAAGGAAATGAAATTAGCATCTGAGAGTACCTATACTCCTATGATCATTGAAGCATTATTCCAACTGGCTAAGATATAGGAACAGCATAAATGTTGATTGACATATTACTAGGAAAAGAAAAA
>NW_022900936.1:42281618-42306617 GCF_012274545.1 Fukomys damarensis
TATTACTCAGCCTTAGAAAATTTGCCAATTGTGACAATATGAATAAACCTGGAGGATATTATGCTAAGTGAAATAACAAAGACACAAAAAGGCAAATATTGCATGATCTTATTTTTATATGGAATCAGAAGCAATGGATCTCATAGAAGCAAAGAGTAGAATGGTGGTTACCAGAGGTGGGGAAGGGAGAAATGAGAAAATTTTGGTCAAAGAGTACCAATTTTCAATTGGACAGGATGAATAAGTTCTTAGATCTAATTTACAAAATGTTATGTATAGTTAACAATAGTACTTTTTCTTCTCTTGATCTCTTTTTGCCTGTGAAATTTGACATGACTGTAGGGCTTAAGTGTTTTGTTTTTTGCCAGAAAAAGGAGGACTATGTAAATTAGCTTGATTAATATTATCATTTCACATATTTCATGATATATATGTATATATATCAGAACATCAGGATTTAACTCATAAATGCATACCATTTTTATCTATCAATTAAGTACTGAATTAAATTTGGGACAAAAGTGCTTCTTGGGAAAAGACAAACATTAAATAATAATCCTCTTAAATATTTAAATTACATTCTGAAGTTTTATATAACAAGTGTCTATTAAACGCCTACTATGTATCAAATACTATTCTGAGCATTGGATGTAATTCAGCAGAGACACTTTTGTTGAGCTGATCATTTTCAATGTGGTAGAAATAAAGATAGTTTTAAAAGGCTTGTAAATTTTTCATCAAGTGATAAATATTTGACATATATAATCATAAAATAATAAAATGAGTACCTACCTTGGAAGGCCTGGCCAAGAAATACTTCTTTAATTAGATGACATTTGCAATGAGAACTAAGATTGTAAGAGTACAGCCAAGAAAACATCTGAAGCCATAATTTTCTAAGATATGGAAAGAACAAATAAAAATCATAAAGAAGGAACAAGCTTGGCTTATTTTAGAACTAAGAATGAAGACAGAATGGTTGACCCACTGAGAGGTAGAGAAGAGTGAGATAAGGAATGAGGGCAGGGGTCAGATCTTGCAGAAACTAAAAGGTCATGGAAAGGAATCCAAATTCTAACTATTAGCGAAACCATTGGAAAAAAATTTAAGCAACAGATGATATAACAAAATTGTGTTGTAATAGCTCACTCTATGTGATATTTTAAATATGTTATAGAAGGACAAGGAGAAATATAGCAAAGAGACCTATTTGCATAACCCTAGATAGGAAATGATGGTTCTTGAAATAATCTGGTGAAAATGGAAACCATAGAGAGTGATGAAGATACTTAGACTATCTTGTGACAGTGGCTCTGCCTGGAAAGACAGAGGATAGGTAGATTTGAAAGATAGATGAATAGATATGAGAGAAAGAGAGTTTTGGGTTTGGGTTTTTCTTTTTTTTAACAGATAAGCAAATCAAGACCCAAAGAAATTTAGCAATGTACACAGTAACATGGTTATTCTATGGAAAACTATGCCATTAAAATAATGGCAACACTAAGAAAAATCATCTGTGCTACAACCAAATCCTCCTTCTCCTCTTCTTCTGCCTTCTCTTTCATTTCTGCTACTACCCAATACTTCCCTCTGCAAATTCTCTTCTATCATATGCAAATTTCTTTCAATCTCTCACTTCTAAGACCTTTCAGAAAGTCCACTGATAGCAGTGGTAGAAAGTCTCTGAAGGTAGTGAAATAAAGCATGAACTCTTCATCTTTGGTGATATATATTGCAAATGCAAACACATCTCAAAACATTTTAAATTTTGGCAATTGAAGTTTTTCACTTATTCTTCAATGAATACTTACTTTATGATAAAAGAAAGAAAAATTATATTTCATAAAAAATAGAGAATCAACTCCTGAATGTGCTCCAAAATATCCTTCTGACCAGTATACTTAAAACTTATTCTCCATGGCATTAGTAAGTGAGTAAAAACGTGCCTATTTGATTATTTTAATACAACTTCTGTAGCAAACAAATATCTGGTGGTCAACTTACTGGGCAATATTTATTTTAAAGTGAAAGATAAAAAGACTAGAAAAATGAACATTTTTATGATAACTTCTTAAAATTTTTATTTATTTTTAACTTCTTAAAATTTTTATTGGTACCTTTTAGATATACAATACAGATACATTCACCATTGGGATCTTCTACTTTTACATGAAATAGATTGGTTCTTATTTTTTCCCATTCCCCTAGCCTCCCTTCCCCCTCTACCTATCCCTATTTACAAAGACTTTGTTTCCATTGTTTTCCTTTTCTCTTTTTTCTTTTCCCTTTTTTACCTTTCCCCTATCCTTCCCATTTGCCCAATACCTTTAGACCATTTCTTCCTTTTACAAGATATAAATTATACATTTGACCCTTATTTACACTTTGAGTTTATTATACCAGAGAAATTATATGGCATTTACACATGTGTGTCCTTGATGTGTATCAACATAGTGATACACCACTCTAGTTTCTAATTCTTTATGATGTAGTAGTACTACATTTTATTTAAAAAAAATACATCTTCTTTATCCAGTCTCCAGTTGATGGGCAATTGAGCTGTTTTTACATATTAGTTATTACAAACTGTGCTGTAAAAACATGGGTGAGCATATATCACTGTGGTATATTCTTTTAATTTTTTTGGAAAGATACCCAGTAGAGGAATAGCTGAGTCAAATGGGACTTTCAATCCTAGTTCATTAAGGTATCTCCATATTGCTTTCCACAGTAGTTACACCAGTCTGTACTCCATCCAACAATGAAGAAGGATTCCTCTCCTTACAATCCCACCAACATTTGTTATTGGTTGATATCTTGATAGTAGCCATTCTTTCTGGGGTGAGATGTAAGCTCAATGTTGTTTTCATCTGCATTTCTCGAATGACCAGTGATGTTGAACATTTTTTCTTATATTTGTTTGGTGCTTTTATTTCTTTGTCTGAGAAATGTATGTTCATTTAAGATGCCTTTTTTATTGAATTTTATATTGGGGGGTTTGATTTTTAAGTTATTTATATATTCTAGATAGTAGACCTTTCCCTGAAAAACAGCTGGTAAAAAATTTTTTTCCTACATTGCACGTTGTGTCTTAGATCTGTTGGTGCTTTCCCTTGCAGTGCAGAAGCTTTTCACAAAGATGAGATCCCAGTTGTTGATTCTTAGGGCTAGTTCCCATGTTACTGAGGATTTGTTCAAAATGTCTTTTCCTATGCCAATGTCTTTGAGAGTTCTGCCTAACATCTTCCAGTAAATTTAGAGTTTCTTTTTGACTATTAGATCTTTAATCCACTTTGATTTTAGTTTAGTACATGGTGAAAGATTAGGGTCTAATTTTAATCTTTGTCAGGTTAAAATCATTTTTCCAACACCATTTGTTAAAAAGGCTATCTTTCCCCCAGTGAGAGTGTTTGGCTCCTTTGTGAAAGATGAGGTAGCTGAGTATATGGAGTTGTTATTGTATCTTCCAATCTATTCCACTGATCTTTGGTTCTGTTTCATTGCCAGTACCATGCTGTTTATATCACAGTGGCTTTGTAGCATAATTTCAGGTTAGGGATTTTGAGACCCCCCCTGCCATGTCTCTGTTGCCTACAATGGCTTTAGCTATTCTAGATCTCTTCTGGTTCCAAGTGACTTTTTCAATTATTTTCTTTAGTTCTGTGAGATATAACGTTGGAATTTCAATCAGGATTGCATTGAATCTTTATAACAGTTTTGGTAGTATGGCCACTTTTACTATGTTGATTCTTTCTACTTAGGTGGCAGGGGATATCTTTCCATTTTTTCATATCCTTTTTGATCTCAGTTTTCAGAGTGCTGTAGTTTTCAGTGTAGAGGTCTTTTGCTTCTTTCGTTAGATTGATTCCTAGATACTTCATTTTTTGGATGCTATTGTGAAAGGAATTGTTTCCCTAATTTCTCTCTCAGTGAGTCTGTTATTTGTGTAGAAGAAGGCTATTCATTTTTGAGTGTTGATTTTGTATCCAGCTACTCTGCTAAAAGTATCAATTAATTCTAGATGTCTTTTGGTGGAGTTTTTTGGGTTTTCAATGTAGAGTATCATATTGTCAGCAAATAATGACAGTTTAACTTCTTCTTGTCCTATCTTTATTGCTTTAATTTCTTTCTCTTGTAGTGGAAGTAGTTCTTCTCTAAATGTCTTGTGGAATTCAGCAGTGAATCCATCAGGATTTCCTTAGGTGGTAAACTTTTCATTGCATTTTTAGTTTCACTGATTGTAAATGAGGTGTTTAGAATTTTTTATCTTCTTAATTCAACTTTGGTAATTCATATGTATCTAGAAATATGTTCATTTCTTCTGTGTCTTCCACTTTATCAAAGTACAGGTTCTCAAAGTCAATACTGATGATCCTCTGGATTTCTGCTGGATCTGTTTTGACTTCACCTTTTTCATTCCTAATTGAATGGATCTGAGCTTTTTCTTTCCTTTTCTCTCTCTTTTTTTTTTTGTCAAGGTTGGCTTAGGATTTATCAATTTTATTTATTCTTTCAAAAAACCACTCTTTGATTCATTGATTTTTTTATATCTTTGTCTTACTTTCCATTGCATTTATATTTGCTCTGATCTTTATAATTTCCTCCCTTGTATGAGATTTGGTTTTTTTCTTGTTCTTTTTCTAAGAGCCTAAGAGTCATCATTAGGTAGTTTACTTGAGCTGATTCTGTTATTCTAGTGTGGGCACTCACTGCTCTGAATTTTCCACAAAGAATTGCTTTCATTATGTCCCATAGATTCCTGCATGTTGTATTGGCATTATCATTTATTTGCAAAACTGTCTAATTTCTTCTTTAATATCATCAGTGACCTACTGATTGTTCAGGAGAGTGTTATTCAATTTCCTTGTGTTTGTGAATTTCTTATGGTTTCTTATACTATTGATCTCCATCTTAATTGCACTATTGTCTAATAATATATATGGGATAACTTCAATTCTTTTGCCTTTATTTAAACATATTCTATGAGCTAGTATGTGTCTACTTTGGAGAATGACCCATGTGCAGCTGAAAATAATGTATATTCTGATTTTATGTGGTGGAATACTCTGTAGACCTCTGTTAACTCCATTTGTTCAAAAGATTTTCACAGTTGTAGTATTTCATTGTTGATTTTTAGCCTAGATGATCTATTTGTGACAGTGGAGCATTTACTAATAAAATTCCATTAGTACTTATTTGGTTTTTCATGTCCCTTAATATTTGTTTTATATAGTTGGGGGCATTAATATTCAGTGAAAATATATTTATGATTGTCATCTCTTCCTCCTGAATTGTTCCCCTTACAAGGATGTAGTGATCTTCTTTGTCTCTCTTAATCAGTTTTGGTTTGAAATTTACTTTGTCTGTGAATAAGAGCTACTCCTGCTTTTCTCTGGGCTCCTGTCACATGGAGAACAATTTTCCATCCTTTCATTTTCAGTCTATGAGTTTCTTTTTGAACTAGGTATGTTTCTTTTGTGCAATATATTGTTGGATTTTGCTTCTGAATCCATTCTGCCAGTCTATTTCTTTTGATTGGTGAATTGAGGCCATTGACATTAATGGTTATAAATGATAGGTATTTATTTTTCATTGCCATTTTATTGTCCTATTGTTGACTTTTTAATTTCCCCCCTCTCCCTTTAGTTTCTTGCCTTGCCTAATTGATTTTCCCTGTTGGGCCTCATGGTTTTGTGACCTTCATTGTTTTTTTCTATGATATTGTTTAGAATTGTTTTCAGTGCTTGTTTGGTATTCATGAAGTTTCTCACATGTTCTTTGTCATGGAAGTATCCTATTTCCCCATCCATTTTGAAAGAGAGTTTTGCAGGATACATCATTCTAGGCTGGAAGTTTTTTCCTTTTAGAGCTTGAAATATCTCACTCCAGTCTCTCCTTGACTTGAGGGTTTGTGTTGCAAAGTCTGCTGTGATTTTGATGGGCTTTCCTTTTTATGACATTTGATTCTTTTCTCTAAAAGGTTGTAGTATTTCATTCTTCTGTTGGGTTTCCACAATACTGATTATTACATGTCTAGGTGTAGTTTTTTTTTATCATGGTTAATTGGAGTCATATATGCCTCACTTACCTGTATGTCAAATTCTTTGCTGTTTGGGATGTTTTCTGTCATTATTTCTGTGAATAATTTTTTATGTTATTTGTGCTTTGTCCTGCTTTTTCATGAACTCCTATCAATCTTCTATTATTCTTCATTGTACCATCTAGGAGCTTTTGTATTCTTTTCTCATCTTCCCATACTATTTTTAAGATATCCTTCTTTTCGTGGTCACTCATCTCCATCCTGTCTTCTATATCTGATATCCTGTCTTCAGATTGGCTCAGACTGTTATGTAAACTTTCATTAGAGTTTTTAATTTCCTGAATATCTGTTTGATTCTGTTTCATGGATTCTATTTCTTTCCTATGTTGAACATTCATGGTTTCAAAATTTTTCCTATGCATGACTTCTATTATGGTCCTTTAGTCATGTATATTTTTTTAAATCTGTTTTTGTTCTATAGTCTCTAATCATGTCTTTCATTGTGCTCACATTTCTGTAGCTATCTGGGAAATTGTTTCTGAATTTTTCTAGAGCCTCATTCATCTTTTTTGTAACTTCCTGTGCTAACAGTTCAGGGTGTCCAGGTGATTGATTGTCAGACTTTTCCACCTCATTTCCCCCAGAATTTGCCCCTGGTAAGCTGGAAGTCTGTGTTTGTGCTTGAGCCTTGCTTGAATGTCTTCCCATTTTTATTTTTTATTTTTTGTTGGTACTGTCCTTAGTTGATAACTGGGTTAATAGTTCAATCTTTCTGTTATAGCATGTGTTTAGGTTTTGAGTCTCTAATGACTCTTAGGCAATCGCTTTTTCATTATACCAGGAAGGACAATTGTTTAGATCAATCACAATATCTTGGGCTAATTCATGCAATTAGCAACCCAAAAGCATCAAATACAGCTTTGAAAATGACAATTTGTGGTAGTTGTTAATCTGTCATTAACTGTGTGAATTAAATCAAAATCAAGGCTAGAGCTCAGGACAATGGCCTTTATGCCCTCTCTCAGGCTTCTGTGGTGGGAATGCAGGTGCCAGCTCAGCCAGGAGGCCAGAGGTGTGGGGGGTGGGCTTTAGGGGGGCTGTAGGTGCTCTCATAGCTCTGCCTCCTATGGGTCTGCTGCCGAGTTTGGGTGGCTGGTGCAAGAGCTGTGGGCCAGGTCCAGGCAGTTCCTCTTGTTAGTGGTCTGCTGCAGAGGTCTAGGCCTGGGGCAAGAGCTGTAGGTCACTCCAGGCAGTTCTGACTATTACTGGTCATGATAACTTTTTAAATGGAATTCAGGAGACAAATCCAAGAAACTTCAGATTCTTCCAGAGTTTTAGATTTAATACCTATTCTTCATTGTCATCACAGAGCCTACCATTAAGCCCTATAATCATCAACTCACCCAGGCATATAAACAATAATTTGGAGATCCAAAGCTACAGAATCTTCAAGTGATACTCTCCACAGATACAAATTGGATTTCAAATATTATAAAATTTATCAGTATCATTGTTAAGAATGAAGAGCTTTTTCCTTTGAATGCTATATTTTCTCTGTTTGTAGTCCTTTGACTGGTGTATAGTGTCTTCTTAACAACCCAGTTTTTATAAATCAAATATCTGCAACCAGAAACCAAAATAAGACCACTGAAAGATGAATGCATGGAACTTTTCCTAGACTTCCTTGGGTTTCTTATTCTCTGTAGGGAGCAACTCAGAATCAATGAAGATCCATCACGATTTTCATATATTTGGATTTTTCCCTGTTTGAATTAATGTTTACATACAGTGTAACAATATATGTATATATGTATAACACTATATGTACAACCAAGTTACACTATACCTAGTTTTTCTTCTTAATCTTACAATAAAAATAATATTTCTATATAAAGTATGCACATTATTCAGTTAACTATGCTCTTAATCAATGTATAATATGTACTACAAATAGGCAGCTGGTAAATGAATTTCACATGAAGGCAATGTTTCCTAGATCATTCTTGCTGTATATATTGTATAATTTAGGTCCTAACACATTTTCATCCTTAACCTCTTCTCTTTCTTTTTTTCTTCTTTCTTTCTTTTGTACCAGGGATCAAACTTGGGACCTTGCACTTTTGAGGCAGGTGGTGGTACTACTGACCTAAATCCCTGGCCCCTTAACCTCTTACTTTTATAGAAACTGAATCATTATCTTGTTCTCTGTAGTACTTTAAATTTTTCTTTTAACATACATTATAAAAGTAAAATCTCTTTAAGGGAAGGAAAGTAAAATATCTTTTTAATTTAAATGTTTATAATGCATATATTTTTCTAAAGCCTCAGAATTTTTAAAGCAAATTTGTTTGGCTATAGTTCTTCATTAAGGTGAAAGTACATTTCCTTTTTAAAGTAATTGCTACAAAAAGAAAAGATATATTCAACTGGACCAAGTTGTGTGCTTATGTATGGTGACAATTAACAAAGAAGTCAAGGAGAAAGTTATTGTTCTTCCATCTCCACCCACCATCTTCAGGTTTCATAATTAGGGAATTCCAATAGCCCAGTATAAATATCCAGTCATTATGTAGTGTAGAAAACACTGTAGACATAATATAGTAGAGAAAGCAGTGGGTTATAAACTTAGAGTTCTGATTTTAATCTCAGTTTAGCCATAATGCAATGAACAACATGAATCATTAAAGTCATTTTGCTTCAATTACCACATCTTGAATATAATCATTAAAGTCAGCTCACTCTTTGTAGAAACATTCCAGGAACCAAGACAATAACCTAAAGTGTGGATTGTGGCTACTATTGAGACTAATACCATAAGAACTGGTAAAAATGTAAATTCTCAGTTTCAGCCACAAAGCTTTATTTTCATTTAATAAGGCTGAGAGAAAAGCAGCAAGGTATGATCTGAAAATCTGAGTTCTTAATAAACAACCAGAACATTATAAAATATGTTATCTAAGTACTCCCATTATGATTAATTGTGCTAATATAATATAGAAACACTTCTAATTATTTCCTTCTCCCAAATTGTATGTCATTAAATAAAATAGAAGTTAGAAACAAATGTAAGATTTGCCAATGAAGTAGGCAAAAGGATAAGAGATTCAGAGTGGGGAGTAGAGGATGAAAAATTAAACCTTGCCAGGTACCGCTAATGTTAGAACATACTACACAGGAAAGTTGAATAATCTTTCTTGATACTTTTAGTACACATATTTCTAGCCCACATATTTTGTGTCCAACTTCTAATAACAGAAAAAATTTAGTGTAAAACATGCTTCATAGTGGTGAAAATGCTAGTCTTCATGTTTCTTCATTTGATTGAATTAGTAGTCTCTTCTTTGCTCCTTTCTTGCAGATTTTTTCTCTTTAAAATGCACTGTGATGATCCCTTTTCTTCATACTAACCAATAAAATTGTGTACACTCCTCCTTTAGTATTTATTGAATTCCTGTAAAATTTTGTGAAAAATGCTTTAAATTATCATACAATTCTCACCAGTGACCAAATGTGAACAACTTTTTTAGATAGCAAAGTCATTCAAGTTGGACTCAGGTACTGATTTTTTCTCAGAGTAGTAAAACAATCACATATATTTCAAATTATGCCATTGAATGTTTAATATCTCTAATTCTGAGAGAAGTCTCAAGGTACTGGAAATGACTAGGTCTTGTTTGAACTCTAGTGAGCCTTATGGAAATGAGTTTTGAAACATAATTCTTTTGAAATGAACAAATGTAAAAATCAAAAAAATTAACTGAAGAAAGTGTGTGCTTAGAACAAATAGACAAATAAAAAAAGTATAGAGAATAAACATAGTAGAGAGAAATTTCCACAGAAAGTATAATAAAACCTGAAGTTTTCAGCACCAATTTTAATCATAAAGGCTAAATTTTCCTTGCATAGGAAAGAGATTTAGAGTTTTTAAAACATTTGTGAGGCCATGAATGTATCCCATAGAGCAGGAGTGCAACTATGATTTAGGAAGAGATCAGAGGCAATGAGTCTACAGACATGGGTTCAGCAGCTTAAATGCAATGTGCTGTACTGTATAACTCATAACATAAGGGGAAAGTGGATATGTAACACAACTGCCTGATGGAGCCCTAATTAACAAAGGCACAGGATTAAGGCTGATGAGAATATTAAGCCATCACTGTGGATTTTCATGTATTGGGAAAATTACCAGAAATGATAAAAGCAAATACAGACAAGACACTATTTTGAAAATGAAGTGAAATTTAATTTGTGAATATATCCTCACAAATTTATTGACATATTTCCCCAATGATTTATCAGATATGAAGATGATTTTATATAAATAAGTTGTAAATAAAGCAATTCTAAATTACCTTTGCATACTTCAGTTTATACTTCAGGCTACATAACCACAGGATTTAGATCACTTTTTCTCAAGTAAAGGTTTCCTACTTCAGGATTAATTTTTTTAGTATAGGAAATGACCTAGAAAACTACAAGACATTTTAGCACATAAGATCATGTGCAAAACTATTTGTAGAATGGTCATTTTTCTTATCCCCTAACAGAGGAACATAAAGATGTCTCATGAACAAAGTAATGTTTTTAATTTTCTTCTATGGATAAATATTCCTTCAAAAAAATCCTAATCCTAGCCAGGCATGGTGGTACATGCCTGTAATCCCAGTACTTGGGAGGCTGAGGCAGGAGGATCACTGTGAGTTCAAGACGATCCTAGGCTACATAGTGAGTTCCAGGTCAGTCTCAACTACATAGTGAGACCCTGTCTGAAAAAAAATCCTAACACTGAAAATTTGTAATATATTG
Source organism: Fukomys damarensis (assembly GCF_012274545.1). Lineage (NCBI taxonomy): Eukaryota > Metazoa > Chordata > Mammalia > Rodentia > Bathyergidae > Fukomys > Fukomys damarensis. The sequence goes on from NW_022900936.1 coordinate 42,292,465, forward strand.
ACAGGAAAAAGATTATAACAATCATTTGTAATCCTTCATTGTATACCTTTGATATTGCACTGTTCTCTTTATTTTTAAAATATCACTATATATTCATTTTTACTAGTTTTCTGCCTCTTAATTTTTCTTTTTTTTAAACCAGGGATTGAACTCAGAATCTTCCTCTTGCACGGCAGATGGCAGAGCCACTGAGCTAAATCCCAAGCTCTCTACCTTTTACTTTTTGTTGTTAATCAAGGCTGCATTTCTACCAATGTAATTTCTAATAATTTTTTTAAACTCGCCTTTTCCCACTAGTTCCTAAATTATAGTCATCTTGCCATTCATGTTGACAGGAGAATAAGTGCAGATGAAACCTAACTTTGTGCAACACTGAGATTCCACCTCACCCCACAAAGAATGGCTGCTATCAAGAAATCACACAATAACAAATGTTGGCAGCATTGTGGGGAGAAAGGAACACTTCTCCATTGTTGGTGGGAGTGCAGACTGGTGCAACTACAGTGGAAATCAATATGGAGATACCTAAAGAGCTGGGGCTAGAGGTTCTATTTGACCCAGCCATCCCTATGCTGGGTATCTTTCCAAAAGAATTAAAGTAATCATACCACAGTGATAAATGCACATCCATGTTTATAGCAGCACAGTTTGTAATAGCTCCAACTTGGAAACAACCCAATTGCCCATCAGTTGGATACTGGATAACGAAGGTGTGGTTTTTCTATAAAATGGAATACTCCTCAGCCAAAAAGAATGAGAAACTAGAGTTATTCATTGGAAAATGGATACATATTGAGGCCATACTCTTAAGTGAAATAAATAACACACACGTGTAAATACCAAATAGTTTCTCTGGTGTGAAAAACTAAAAGTGTAAGTAAGATCCAAATTATATGACTGATAATGTGAAATAGGAAGAAAAGGTATAAGAGTATAGGGGAAGTGGGAAGGGTAGGAGAAAGGAAATAAGGGAAAAGAAAAAATAGGAGAAAAGGAAAAAATGAAAACAAAGGGGAGGGTGGAGGGGGTGAAAGGAGAGCAGGGGTATGGGGAAAAAATGAGAAGCAAGATCTGTCATGTAAAGGTACAAGATGCCAATGATGAATGTAACTGTACTGCATACCTAAAGAATACAAATAAACTCAATGAAAAAAAAATTAACTTTGTGCTTTGAAAGGTGCTAGGACCAGATTGCAAAAGCTCTCATCCCTTATTGTGTGTAGCTTGATTTAGCTTGCCTGAAACAAAGCAAGATAGAAGAAGGGATAAATGAAACAGGCCACAGTTTACAAGTGATATACAAGCAAGAATGAGAGAAATATAAATGATGTGGCATATTCTGACAGAAATATGCCCCATAGAAATAATATTTCATAAGGTGCGCAATACTTGATTTGTCTTTACTGGACTCAGAATTTTATCTGTTATATTGAGAGAGTTAACCAGGACAGGTAAAATAGAGGACAATATCTGAAAAGTATTTCTCAATTCTTGAATCATTAGGATGATAAAGGAATTACTCAATACATCTTGAATCCATATTATATAAATAAAATAAAACAGATGATTAAATTAACCACATGTCTATTCAACATACCGAAAAATGAGATGTACTACACCCCAATTTTTTCTAAATTATAAACTTGTAATCAGTGTCTTATGTTAGTCTAATTGCCTGACTCTTTTCTGTATTTTTATTTTATCAACACATTTGCACAAGGTACATCTAGGTGCTGTTTTTTTCACTGTATTTCTAAGGAAAATTATTTCCTATAAATAAATGGAGCTGGGCATGATGGAGCACTCCTATAATCTCAGCACTTGGGAGACTGAGGCACGAAGATCTCCAGGAGTTCTAGACCAGCCTGGACTACATAGTGACTTCAAGGACAGCCTACCCTAAAGCAAGGCCCTTTCTCAAGAAAAAAAGGAAAATATTAGTTCTCTGCTGTTTTTGTAAATCCAGAAATAATATCATTTTTGGCTGTGCTATGGTACCCTAGTGTCCTTCTGAGTCCTCATACTATATTGTACACTTTCACATATATTTTGTATAACATTATCAAAAGAATTTTAGAGCAAAAAGAATTGTAGCTAACACTGGGCTTTCTAACATGGGTCAGCTTATCAGGGGGTATCTAAAATTTCCATTCTCATCCTAAGATATTAACATGATTTGAGAATTTCTTTCCTGACTTGGAACACTCAAAACACATTTTAGAACACTGGAGTTTTGATGAGTGGAGCATTACTCCTGAGATACTATAGCTTATAAACCTAATTTTCAGTAGAATAATCAAATTAGGCAGACATTTAGACTTAAAAACCTAGGAGAAATTATGTTCACATAGCCAACTCAGTGAGAAAAAAAAAGTTAAAATATGAGCAAGTTGTAAAATCTGACTTGAAAGGAGATCTGTTTGTGCTTTTGTTTGTTTTTGCAGTACTGGGGATTGAACCCAGGGCCTTTGTACCGAACAATATTTTCTTTTTTAATTTTGAATCAGGATCTTACTAAGTTGCTAAGTTTTTCAGATGAAGCTTTTACTTAAAATCTTTCTGCCTCAGTCTCCCACAATAGTGGTATTAGAGGCTTGCACTACCAGGCCTGGCTAATTTGTCTTTTCTGTGATCATTGTTGTCTGTTAGAATCAGTTGTTTATTCTTATGTCAGGTCCTTGAAATAAAACTGTAATATCTGAGTAAAAATATCCTAACATTAAAGTTGCTGTGAGGTTTGTGTTCATTTTAGGAGCCCCTTTTAAGCATTATTTCCCAATCACAAACTTTTGAATTTTCCCTTTTGCTCTTTCATGAATGCACCCACTTTGAAGGTTGCATATTTGAATTTCTCTCTTGCATGTCCTTGTAATCTTGGGATAAATAGTGCATGATCTGCATAACAGAATCAGCACTGTTCTGAGACTGCTGCTGAGCAAATTTGTAAAAAGTACTTCACTCGGTTAGTGAAAAACTATCTTCCACATATATGCTGAGATATTAGAAGCATCTATTAAGGAAAGTTTAGTTTTAGAGACTATCTATTGCTCAAAACCTACATCGAGGGATTAGAGAAAACGGGGGACAAGGAAGGAAAAACAAACATCAAGCCTCTCTTGTTTTGGGCTTAGGCAACTAGACTGTCCATATATGCAGTTATTTCCTGATTCTCACTTAAAGTTTTCTTTTAATAAATATTAATTTAACACATTACAAAATGACAGTAAAGGTAAAACACATGTTTTAAAACATTAAACAAGATAATAAAGGATTAAGAAGGGAAGATAACAAAGCACCCTGAGAAATGGATTCTTCTTTGGTGAGGGTATCCTACGAGGTCAGGTCACAGGCTCTGCCCCTAACTGCAACAAGAACCCTCACCTGCAGCATTCATATCTACATCACTCAGAGAAGCCACGCTCTGTGTCAACATGTCCTGCCTCCTCTCCCACTCTGTTCATCTTTGGCAATCCAGAATAAACAGTCCCCACCCTTCTGCTGATTTTCCATAGAAAAGAATTTTGTGAGATTTGTGCTATTTCTTAAATCTCAAAATAAAATACACCTTCAGAGAATGTTTAAAGATGTCTACTTTTATGGCATATCCTTAGCATCTACCGTTAAAAACTGAAATGACTGTTCACCAAGAAAACAGATAATGTGTATCCATATGATGGAGCATGTAGCAGAAACCTACAATATGCTGTCTATAGTTCTTAATTCCCTTTATCCTTCTATGTCGCGGTATGTATTTCCTCCAACAGTCAGCACCCAAAATATCGTCAGGAGACTGCGCAAAAGACTGCAGGAAAACAGTTCTAGGAAGCAATTTGAAATTCACAAGCACTAGGGGTAGTTTTTTACCAATGACTAGCAGAGTTAGTAGTATAAAGACTCCAGCTCTTCTACCTCTAGACAACTCTGAGGGGAAGTACAGAAAGGAAAGCATAAGAATGATAAATATCATATTCAGTAGGAAGCATCGAAGAGTGTATATCAGGGGAAGAATAAGATAGAAAGAGGAAGCCATTAATTGCATTAGAAATGCTTTTTTTTTAAAGCCAAGGTAGACACACGGATTATCATTAGTCTTTATGTGACTTTAATGAGTTCATTATATTTTATAACATTCTGAAAAAATTAGATTGACAAGATTAAGTACATGCTTTTCATTAGAATTTAAAACATGTCACATATTAAAAATGTTAAAAGAGGTGTAACTTCCTCACAATTATTGCTGTATACAGCAGTTTTGTCCAAATCCAGAGCCTAAACAGAAGCCCTTAAAGCAAAACTCTATGACACCTGTTCTTCCACTTCTCCCACTGCCATCATCTTGCTATTTTTGGTCTAGCTCATCAACACAAATACTTTTGCATATGCCCTTGCTCACTTGTCTTCCCAGCCTGGATTGCATGGCCACCATTTGAAGAGGGCTTGTGGATGCCTTGAATAATCCATCATCTTCATTTTCAATCTTATTGGAACTCAGTCATGAGAAGCACATATACTTACTTTATCCTGATTGTTTCCAGACTCCCAATTGTTGTTTATGTAATGAACTCTATCAATCAAATTCTTTACAAATTTTTGTAAAAAAAAAACTATTGTATTTAAGTGCTTTGAGACTATTATGTCTTTATTATTTCCATCCATAGCTATATTTGTTTTTTTTTTCCTCATTGAGTTTATTGTTACATCTTAGGTATACAGTACAGGTACAGTCATCATTGGAATCTTCTACCATTACATGACAGGTCTTGGTTCTCATTTTTTCCCCTTGTCTGTGCCCTCTCTTCACCCCCTCCTCCCTTCTCTATTTATAGATACTTTATTTCCATTGTTTGCATTTTCTCATTTTTTTTCTTTTTCCTTATTTCCTTTCCCCTACCCTTCAAACTTCCCCTACACTTTTTGCCCTTTTTTTTCCTACTTCACATTGTCAATTATAACATTAGGATCTTATGTACCCTTATAGTTTTTCACACCAGAGAAACTATTTGGTATTTATATATGTGTGACTTATTTATTTCACTTAGGAGTATATCCTCAATGTGTATCCATTTTCCTATGAATGACTCTGATTTCTCATTCTTTATGGCTGAATAATATTCCATTTTATAGAAAAATCACATCTTCTTTATTCAGTCTCCAACTGATGGGCAAATGGGCTGTTTCCAAGTTTTAGCTATTGCAAACTGTGCTGCTATAAACATGGGTGCACATACATCACTGTGATATGATTCTTTTAATTCTTTTGGAAAGATACCCAGCAGAGGGGTGGCTGGGTCAAATGGAACCTCTAGTCCTAGCTCCTTAAGGTATCTCCACATTGATTTCCATAATGGTTGCACCAGTCTGCACTCCCACCAACAATGTAGAAGTGTTCCTTTCTCCCCACAATTCTGCCAACATTTGTTATTGGTTGATTTCTTAATAGCAGCCATTCTTTCTGGGGTGAGGTGAAATCTCAGTGCTGTTTTCATCTGCATCTCTCAAATGACTAGTGATGTGGAACATTTTTTCATATATTTAGTTCCTGCTTTTACTTCTTTGAGAAATGTCTGTTCATTTCAGATGCCCATTTTGGAAATGGGACTTTATATTGGTGGGGTGATTGTTTTTTAGTTCTTTATATATTCTACATAAGAACCATTTGTCTGAGGAGCAGCTGGTAAAATTTTTTCCCACAATGTAGGTTGTCTTATAGTTCTGTTGATGGTTTCTTTTGCAGTGTAGAAGCTTTTTAATAGGATGAGATCCCATTTGTTGATTCTTTCTGCTAGTTCCCGTGCTACTAAGAATTTGTTCATAAAATCTTTTCCTATGCCAAAGCCTTCAAGGGTTCTGCCTAACTTGTCTTCCAGAAAATTTAGTGACCATTTTTTAATATTTAGATCTTTAATCCACTTGGATTTTAGTTTAGTGCATGGTGAAAGATAAGGGTCTAGTTTTAATCTTTGGCAGGTTGAAATCCAGTTTTTCCAACACCATTTATTAAAGAGACTATCTTGCCTCTTTAGGATGGTCAGCTCCTTTGTGAAAGATGAGGTAGCTGAGTACATCTGGGGTTGTTTTTGTATCTTCCAATCTATTCCACTGATCCTCGGGTCTTTTTCTTTGCCAGTGGCTTTGTAGTATAATTTCAAATTGGGAATTGTTATACCTGCTACCATGTCTCTGTTGCCTAGGATGGCTTTTGCTATTCTAGATCCCTTCTGGTTCCAAATGACTTTTGGATTCATTTTTTTTTCTTTTTATTGAGTTTATTGGTACATTCTAGTTATACAGTACAGTTACATTCATTACTGGGATCTTGTACCTTTATATGGCAGTTCTTGGTTCTCATTTTTCCCCTTGTCCCTGCCCTCCCTTCACCCTCTCCTCCCCTTCCCATTTACAAACATTTTATTTCCATTTTTTCATTTTCTCATATTTTTTTCTTTTTCTTATACCCTTTTCCCTACCCTTCCCACTTTCCCTACACCTTTAGCCCCTTTCTTCCTATTTCACATTTTTAATTACCCCTTTAGGATCTTGTGTACTATTATAGTTTTTCACACCAGAGAAACTATTCAGTATGGATTATTTTTTCTAGTTCTGTGAAATATACTATTGGAATTTCAATCAGCATTGCATTGAATCTGTATAGTAGTTTTTGTAGTATGGCCATTTTCACTATGTTGATTCTTCCTATCCAGGAGTAAGGGATAATTTCCATTTTCTTATGTCCTCTTTGATCTCTTTTTTCAGAGTGCAGTAGTTTTCAGTGTAGAGAGTGTAGAGGTCTTTTGCTTCTTTCATTAGATTGATTCCTAGATACTTTTTTTTTTTTTGGATGCTATTGTGAAATGAATCATTTCCCTAATTTCTCTCTCAGTGAGTCTGTTATTTGTGTACAAGAAGGCTATTGATTTTTGAATGTTGATTTTGTATCCAGCTATTCTGCTGATAGTGTCAATTAAGTCTAGAAGTCTTTTGGTGGAGTTTTTTGGGCCTTCAATGTAGAGTATCATATAATCAGCAAATAGTGACACTTTAACGTCTTCCTTTCCTATCTTTATTGTTTTATTTCTCTCTCTTGTCTAATTGCTGTGGCTAATGTTTCCAGAACGATATCAAAGAGGAGTGGTGATAGTGGGCATCCATGTCTTGGCCCTGATTTTAATGTGAAGGTTTTTAGTTTTTGACTATTTAATATGATGTTGGCTGTTGGTTTTCCATAGATAGCCTTTATTAAGTTAAGATATGGACTGTCTATTCCAATTTTTTCAGGGTTTTTATCATGAATGAGTGTTGAATTTTGTCAAATGCTTTTTCTGCATCTATTGAGAGGATCATATGGTTTTTGTCCTTGACTCTGTTAATATAGTGTATTACATTTATTGACCTACCTATGTTGAACCATCCTTGCATCCCTGGAATATATCCGACTTGGTCAGCATGTATCAACTTCTTGATAATCCTCTGTATTATATTTGCTAATATCTTATTAAGAATTTTGCATCTTAAGGACATTGGCCTGTAGTTCTCTGTTTTAGTTGAGTCTTTCCCTGGTTTGGGAATCAAAGTATACTTGCTTCCAGGAATGAATTTGGAAGTATTGCTTCCCTTTTAATTTTATTGAAAAGTTTAAAGAGTAGTGGCCGCAATTCTTCTCTAAATGTCTTGTAAAATTCAGCAGTGAATCCATCAGGACCTGGGGTTTTCTTTGTTGGTAAACTTTTAATTACATTTTCAATTTGACCGATTGTAATTGAGATGTTTAAAATATTTTTTATCTTCTTTATTCAACTTTGGTAATTCATAAGTATCTAGAAATCTGTCCATTTTTTCTGTGTTTTCCACTTTATTAAAGTATCGGTTCTCAAAGTAGGTATTGATGATCCTCTGGAATTCTGTATAACTATATTTGTTTTCTAGGGCCACTGTAACAAAATACTTCAAATTAGGTGATTTAATCAACAGAATTTATTGTGTCCTAGTTCTAAGGCTAACAATTAGGGTTCAGGGGTGCTATAGGCCTGGTTCATTCTGAGGGTGGTGAGGGATAATATGTTCCCATCTCCTAGCTGCTAGTAATTTGTTGGAAATCTTTAATATTCCAGGGCTTGAAGAAGAGTCACCCTCATTGCACCCTTCATCTTTATATGGCATTCTCTTATATGCATACTTCTTCTCATAAAGATACTACCTATACTGGATTAGGGGCCCAGTTTTTTTAACAGATTACATCTATAGTGACCCTATTATACAAAAATTCATACTCTGAGGCACTAGCAACTAAGAACTTCAACATGAAGATTTAGGGAAGATAAAAATTCAACCCCAAAGAATCCCCTACATTTAGGATTAACTAGAAAGATTGCCTGTCCTTAATCAAAAAGCAGCCTTCTGGAGAAGAGGCTTTATTTTAATTTTTTGTTTTAAAAATTTTCAACCTAGTAAATCTTCCTTGAGCTTAACTTACATGAATTAAAGACATTCTCGTTTTTCTTTTGAACTCAGCTATTTTAGTTAGCAGCCCCTTGTCACATGAAATATTCCAAGTAGTTTTCTTTTAAGTATTCTTTCACCTGCCTCTTTCCATTAAAATGAAGAGCATTATTTTCTACAAAATGTAGCCTTTGAACGCTACTGTAATTGTTTCTCTAATGTGTTCTTCTGACTAACAAATGCCAGGTTTACTTCAGTTTGCATATAAAGTTTGATTGAATGCATTCATAATTGAATTCCTTTTTTATATATTAATCGGAACCATCATATCTCAAGATGGTAATTAGCTGGCGAGTTGTGGCATACATATACAAAGTTATTTATAGGTAATCTCCCACTTTCTCTCTGCATATTAACATTGTCTGATAAATCATATAAATGTACAAGTGACATAATACCCAGACTAAATCTCTTTTATTGAAAGGTGATATTTTTAAACATTCCCAATGTCTGTGGTTGAATGAATCTGCTCCTCCATGATTTGACTTTAATATTTTGAAATGACTTCACAGGTTATTTTTCCATTAAACACGGAAAAATGTTGCATGTTGTTATTTTACACAATATCACCTTGGAAAACATGTTGCAATAAATATATAATTATGACATATTTATTGTCCCATTTACAGTTCATTTATACTTTATAAAATCAAATTATCATGTAACACATTTGAACATTTTCATATCTAAGTGTCTATATATAAATAAATATAAACAGTATTAACTGATATAACTTCTTTTCTAGGTAGACTTGCTGAAACCATCTGCTTGCTTCACAATATATAAGCAGGGAAAATTGGAGAAAATACAACCACAGCTCTCTGATTGTATTTTAAATATTTCTTTTTAACCAGAATTACTTGGAGAAGTATAGGGGAGAGTTGATTCAATCCAAATAAAAGGAAAATGTATCTTCTATGGAGTATAACTTGGAAAAGCTGTTAAATAACATGGAAAGAATGGTAGAATGGAAAACAAAATGGGCAATACTTGGATGGTCAAAATACTATCCCTATTTCTTGCATTCCTCTTTTCATATAGCAAATCACATAAGCAACTTAACCACAAGAAGGTACTTCTGGAAAGGTACTTCTGGAACGTACTTCAATTCAAGCCTCTGTTGACCCTTTCATATCTTCTCAGAACCAATGAACAGTTTAGGAAACATACTTGCCTTACAGAGAAAATGCTAAACTATGTGTAATTTTTATCAGTTTTTCTCATTAAACAATGATCAGCCAACTTTTCTTCCAATCCAAAAAGTCACAAAATTCTCTCGTAATTTTTATTTGCACTAAGAACCTTACAATAATAGTTAAGTCATCACAATTCAAAAAGTCTTTTTTTTTTTTTAGTAGATAGATATAGCCACCAATACATTTGAGATGTCCAGTGGGTAGCAAATTTTCTCATAGTCTTGCTTTAAGGTAAAATAAGAAAAATTCAGGCCAAATCTCCCCCATATATTGGCATTTATTGATCAAGAAGTTAAATCCCAAATCTGTAGTTTCTCCAAACACACTTCCTTGCTCAAGGAAGCTTAGCTGACATCTCAAGCCTGAGAGTCTATAGCCTTATTGCCCAGAAATACTAAAACTTTACTTTCTGAACTTTTAGGGATTATTTAGAAATTAGGGTGCATCCCACAAATGGCAGCTACCTCCAGGCTTCTCTGCACTCATGTACCCAGAAATATCTCCAAAATACCAAGACTTAAACTCTAAAATACTAAAAGACTTAAACTCTAAAATACTAGGACTTTTATGGTTTCGATTATTCTATTATTCTTCTCTTTTTTTCATTTTTTATGCTTATGCTAAGCTTTATGGAAACAAACATTCTTTTTTTTTTCTCTTCCATCAATTCTTGGGTCAGTGTATCTCTGATTACGTATCTCATGCCTCCCAGGAAATAAGCTTTGCCTGTCACTATCTGGAGTCATGTATTCTGCAAAAGTAGTCTCTACATCACTGCCTTAGGGAGAATGTGGGGTAAACTGTTAAAAGTTCAGATTTCTGATATTACCTCTGATGTTAGTCTAAAATCTGAAATTTTAACAGATACATTTTACCCCTGATTTCTATACACAGGGATTCTTATATTTTATTTTGAATACTCCAGTTAAATAGCAAGATCCTTATTAAACTTTGTACACATTGATTTTATTTGGTATTTTTACTTAGAATATCAACTTTTCAGCACATTATGGAACTTTCATAAATATTCAATAACTGTAAGACAAACTCTCAATTATTCAGGTGTGAATAAACTAGCTGATGGATTACCCAGACCCTCAGATCTTTCTGCCTTCTCCCTAATCCATTTGGCTATTTCTCTGGAGAACAGATCACTCATCTTGTGCAATTTGTGAGCATGTTTGATAGAAGACCCAGTTTCTAGGCATAGTAAAATGTTATTGGGTAAATACCTTACTTAAAAGGACCGTCTTTTTTTTTTTTAAGCTTTAATTGAGTTTATTGGTACATTTTAGGGATACAGTACAGTTACATTTATTGTTGGGATCTTGTACCTCCACATGACAAGTCTTGATTCTCATTTTTTCCCCTTACCCCTGCCCTCCCTTCACCCCCTCCTCCCCTCCCCATCTACAAACACTTTATTCCCATCTTTTCATTATCTCACATTTTTTTCTTTTCCCTTATTACCCTTCCCCTACCCATCCAACATTCCCTACACCTTTAGCTCCTTTCTTCCCATTTCTAAATGTCAGTAATCTTATTAGGATCTTATGTATTATTGCAGGTTATTCACACCAGAGAAACTATTCGGTATTTACAAATGTGTGCCTTATTTATTTCACTTAGGAGTATATCTTCAATATGTATCCATTTTCCTATGAATGAATCTATTTTCTCATTCTTTATAGCTGAGTAATATTCCATTTTATAGAAAAACCACATCTTCTTTATCCAGTTTCCAACGGATGGGCAAATGGGCTGTTTCCACAATTTAGCTATTACAAACTGTGCCGCTATAAACATGGGTGCACATATTTCTCTGTGATATGATTCTTTTAGTTCTTTTGGAAAGATAACCAGCAGAGGGATGGCTGGGTCAAAATGAACCTCCAATCCAAGCACTTCGAGGTATCTAGGCAACAGACACATGGCACCAGGTATAACAATTCCCAAGATGAAACTATACTACAAAGCCACTGTGATAAAAACAGCATGGTACTGGCAAAGAAACAGGCCTGAGGATCTGTGGAACAGACTGGAAGACACAAAAACAAACTCAGATTTACTCAGCTACCTCATCTTTGACAAAGGAGCTGACCATCCTCAGTGGAGGAAAAATAGCCTCTTTAATAAATGGTGTTAGAAAAACTGGATGTCAACCTACCACAGATTAAAACTAGACCCTTATCTTTCTCCATGCACTAAACTAAAATCCAAATGGATTAAAAATCTAAATATTAAAACAGAAACATTAAACTTGCTGGAAGGTAAGTTAGGCAGAACTCTGGAAGACATTGGCATAGGAAAAGACTTTATGAACAAATCCTCAGCAGCACCGGAACTAGCAGATAGAATCAACAACTGGGATCTCATCTTATTAAAAAGCTCCTGTACTGCCAAAGAAAGCATCAGCAGTACCAAGAGACAATCTACAAAAAATTTCACCAGCTATTCCTCAGACAAAGGACTAGTATCAAGAACATATAAAGAACTCAAAACAATCAGCCCCCCCAAATATAAAGACCCAATTCAAAAATGGGCATCCGAAATGAAAAGACATTTCTCAGACAAAGAAGTAAAAGCAGCAAGTAAATATATGAAAAAATGTTCCACATCACCGATCATTCCAGAGATGCAGATGAAAACAACACTGAGATTCCACCTCACCCCACAAAGAATGGCTGCCATCAAGAAATCACACAATAACAAATGTTGGTGGGGTTGTGGGGAGAAAGAAACCCTTCTACATTGTTGGTGGGAATGCAGACTGGTGCAACCACTATGGAAATCAATAAGGACCATCTTTTTCTACAGAAGAAAAAGGAAGCATTACCTGTAATAATCACCAGTCAATGTCCAAAAAGACTGACCTTACTCTTTTGCTGAGATATAAAATATCTCACAATTACCTTTACTACTTAGAATGCATATTGTTAATTATCATAGAAAGAACCATAAACATGGATGGAATATTACAAATACAAATACAACTAAACATGGGTCCAGCATCCATTAGTAGTTTCAAAATATCATTGATTGGTATCTTTATCCAAAGTTAGGAAGAAATTAGATAAAAAGGACAAAGGAAATCATTTAGTCTCAGATACATACACATAAATACAGATATAGAAAATAAAATGTTTGGCCATCTCTAGCACAGAGATAAAAAGAACTTACCTAGTTGACCACTCTTACCATTTTTTGTACCATCTTTCCATAGGATTTTCTGAGGTCTTGTGGGAGAGTATTGCCAAAATCAGGATGACTAGTTTTATTATATTAATATTAAATTTTCTTATTATTATGTGGATGCAATGGTCTGGTTTTACAATATACAAGGCACAAATGGCCCATTTTCAAGTAATTAATAAACAAACCATGTGAGTTATAAAGTCTTCAAACAGAAAAACCCTGATTTGGATGATTCATGATTACTTAATGAATTACTTGCATGTGCTTGCTAGTCTAGCCCCTACTTGAAAGAGGTTCTTTATAAATTGCCACCATCACCACATGCACACTTCTGTTTCTTTCTTTAAAATATTATGGCAGCCTAATTTTTTCACCAAACCACTTCTATTCATCTAGTGAAGATTCCTGGGCTTTTCACAATAGAGAGTTTTACTCATTAGATCTAGGAGCTGTGGAAGAAAAGAGGCCTATCAGAATATTTAAATTATACTCCTTTCTGTTTTCGCATTTGTGAAAATGCAACTGATACCATTCATCTCACTGGTGTGGTTCATTCTAAACTTAGCCTGTCTATGTAATAACAACTAACTTCATATACACAGAAAGTTTTATGATGTTAAGAGATTTGGAATTTGATAACAAGTTACAAGTAGTCACTCACTCTATTCCATTATTCTGTTTCTCCCTTGCTTTCTCTCTCTCTCTCTTTCTCTCTCCTCCTCCTCCTCTTTTTTCTCTTTCTCCCCTATGCAAGAAAGGCTACAGAAAGTTGAGAAGTGATAGGGAGAGGAAGAATAATGACAGGAGAGAAAATGTGTGAACTTTTATAATATGTTCATAATAAAGTAGCAGATAAGATAAATATTTATCAAATATCTATAATACTTTCTAATCAAATCTGGTTTGGGTTTTTTTTTTTTACACAGTAGCATGTTGGATAAGTATGAATTTATAAGAGCATACTCAGTTGTGTTTTCTTGCAAACTATGAGCTTATAAGAGCATATCTATTTGCAGACCTCAATAAAACTCAAACATAATATGCTTAATTCACATATTGCTTTGCTATTTTTTAATATCAAGTCTCCGTGATATATTACTGGTATTGCTTATATGGAAGATAGTACTTTTTTTTTTTTTGAGTTTATTGGTACATTTAGGGATACAGTACAGTTACATTCATTGTTGGGATCATGTACCTTTACATGGCAAGTCATGATTCTCATTTTTTCCCCTTACCTCTGCCCTCCCTTCACCCCCTCCTCCC
>NW_022900936.1:42311138-42365597 GCF_012274545.1 Fukomys damarensis
GAGGAGATAGTACTTTAAGAAACATTTTACTGTGGATAGCTCAGGAAAATATTATTTACTTCTTTAAAAATAAAAGTCTTTTGTGTAACAAAGAATCCTTTAAAAATTGCTGCAGAAGTCTTGGAGCAAAAATGATCCCACCATGTAGGCCGGGAGCTCCCGTGCAGGCCGGGAGCTCGCGCGCACGCCGCCGGGTGATCGCAGACAGGCTGGAAGATAGTACTTTAAGAAACATTTTACTGTGGATAGCTCAGGAAAATATTATTTACTTCTTTAAAAATAAAAGTCTTTTGTGTAACAAAGAATCCTTTAAAAATTGCTGCAGAAGTCTTGGAGCAAAAATGAAATCCCACCATGGATTTTCAATGTCAAAAAAGTAGAAGTATAAGCTGTGACTCTGATCATTTTCCATCTAAAAAGCTTAACTTCTTTCCCTATACAGACTCTGAGATGTTTAGATTCTCATTTCAATCTGATTTCTCTGACTGCCCCGCTGTGGCTTCTGAGAACCTGATTTAGGATTCACTGTGCTCTGCTGGATTATGCAGCCCATCACAATTCTTGAAAGTGTAAGCACTTTGTGCATTCCAGAAGAAAAATGAAAGTTTTAGAGAATGTAGTTAAATCCCAATTATATTTAGATCCAAAAATTTTATTGTCTTTTTCTGGCCAAAAGGACTAAATTATATAATCTGTCCTTTTCACTTCCAATTTCAAGACCTTGTTTTTACCTATAAAACCATCCAGACTAAAAACCGGTATACCAACTTCTAACTCCACAGAATCCTGCTCTCTGCTGAGTTCTTTCTTACCCGTGTATAGTGAACCCATCTTATCTTTCTTTCTTACTTGCCTTTATATAATGAGCCCATCTTATCTCTCTTCTCTTTGAATAGTATTTTGCCATAATTAAGCTATTTTCTAAACTATTCTTACTTCTGAAAATTAAGAGATTTTGTTGAATTTTAAGACAGATGGTTTATTTACTCTAATTATTTTTTCATTTGTTATGGGAGCCGAGGGGTTGGGGGAGTTAAGGGAACTCTAGATGGAAAACAAAAATGCCACTATTCTTGAAAACAACAGTGGAGGTGATATAGAAGCAAAATAGCTAAGTGTGTAGTGAAGAATGAAAGCATACTATTGTATTCTTGCCCTATTTTTGTCTAATTTTTAATGAGGAAAAAATAAAAGAAAGGAAATGAGAAGAGGAGGAAAGAAAAGAAATGAGAGAGGGAGGAAGGAAGGAAGGCATGCAGGAAGGAAGGAGAGAGATTGAAAGAAGAGAGAGAGGAAGGAAAGAAAAGAAACAGGGAGTAAGAGAAAACTGTGGGTAATGCCTTTAAACATATTGAAACAATCAATGTCTCCTTCAATTCTGATGTGATGAAATTTATTTCCTCTAAAAACTAAGTATTTCCTTAAAATTGTGTTTTGCTGAAGTGGGTTTGTCATATCAAATCAGCAGCAGCCTGATAGTTGGAAGTGTTGCTCAATAGTATAGCTTTTGCCTAGACTAGCATGCACAAGGCAAACACACACACACACACACACACACACACACACACCAGTTTTCATGCATTAGATTCCAAAGTGAAAAATGATTTGAAGAGTGAGGATACTGAAATTTCAACAAGTAAAACTTTTCCAAACTTCGCAATAGAAGTGAGCAGACCTGAGGTCTATATATCTGATAATTCATAATGTCCATGAGGAGTTGGGCTATTAACAGAACCCTACGAAGAATTCTGTTGAGATGAAGAAACCTCTTTAAAGAATTATTCTCACATAACTTCCCATCACTTGGTTTTTTTTATTTTCTTTAAAGTTGGAGTTGCACATATTTGGTTTGTAAACTCCATTTCTGAGGTATAATTTCAATAAACTCAATATGAAAAAAACTTTAAAATTCCCAATTTGAAACTATACTACAAAGCCACTGTGATAAAAACAGCATGGTACTGGCAAAGAAACAGACCTGAGGATCAGTGGAACAGACTGGAAGACACAAAAACAACTCCAGATGTACTCAGCTACCTCATCTTTGACAAAGGAGATGACCGTCCCCAGTGGAGGAAAAATAGCTTCTTTAGTAAATAGTGTTGGAAAAACTGGATCTCAACCTGCCAAAGATTAAAACTAGACCCTTATCTTTAACCATGCACTAAAGTAAAATCCAAGTGGATGAAAGATCTAAATATTAAAACAGAAAAACTAAACTTGCTGGAAGATAAGTTAGGCAGAACTCTTGAAGACATTGGCATAGGAAAAGACTTTGTGAACAAATCCTCAGTAGCACAGGAGCTAGCAGAAAGAATCAACAACTGGGATCTCATCTTATTAAAAAGCTTCTGCACTGCAAAAGAAACCATCAACAGAACTTAGAGACAATCTACAATGTGGGAAAAATTTTTACCATCTTTTCCTCAGACAAAGGACTATTATCTAGAATATATAAAGAACTCAAAGCAACCAGCCCCCCAAATATAAAGACCCAATTCAAAAATGGGCATCTGAAATGAACAGACATTTCTCAGACAAAGAAGTAAAAACAGCAAGTAAATATATGAAAAAATGCTCCACATCACTGTTCATTCAAGAGATGCAGATGAAAACAGCACTGAGATTCCACCTCACCCCAGAAAGAATGGCTGCTATTAAGAAATCAACCAATAACAAATGTTGGTGGGGTTGTGGGAGAAAGGAATCCTTCTCCATTGTTGGTGGAAGTGCAGACTAGTGCAACCACTATGGAAATCAATATGGAGATACCTCAAAGAGTTGGGACTAGAGGTTCCATTTGACCCAGCCATCCCGCTGCTGGGTGTCTTTCCAAAAGAGTTAAAGGAATCATACCATAGTGATATATATGTACCAATGTTTATAGCAGCACAGTTTGTAATAGCTAAAACTTGGAAACAGCCCATTTACCTATCAGTTGGAAACTGGATAAAGAAGATATGGTTTTTGTATAAAATGGAATACTACTCAGTCATAAAGAATGAGAATTAGATTCATTAGTAGGAAAATGGACACATATTAAGGATATACTCCTAAGTGAAATAAATAAGTCACACATGTATAAATACTGAATAGTTTCTCTGGTATGAAAAGCTATAATAGTACATAAGATCCTAATGATATAATTGACCATGTGAAATAGGAAGCAAAGGGCTAAAGGTATAGGGAAAATGGGAAGGGTAGGGGAAATGTAATAAGGGAAAAGAAAAAATATGAGAAAATGAAAAAATGGAAATAAAGTGTTTATAAATGGAGAGGGGAGAAGGGTGAAGAGAGGGCACAGACAAGGGGAAAAAATGAGAACCAAGACCTGTCATGTAAAGGTACAAGATCCCAATAATGAATGTAATTGTACTGTATACCTAAAATGTACTAATGAACTCAATAAAATAAAGAAAAAAAACTTAAAGATAGGAGATGCAAAGTCATGAAGAGGAAGAAAGAAGAAACATTAGTATTAGCCAGTGGAAGAGATCTCTAGTATTAGCCAGAAAAAGGTGTAGCATGAAAATTCCAGAAAATTTCATATAGCAAAGAAGGAAAAACCATTGTTTGAGTAAGTAAATCATCATTCACTATTCACTAATGGAGTATGAGCTGAATTAGCAGTTACCGTAATATAAACCTTCTTGATTACCCTGCAATATGCTGAGATGTCTAACCTAACATGGTGGAAAAAGACCAAAGGATCAGGTTGAGGTATTAACCCCACTGAGCAATATGTAAGGATAGGTTTGGTAAAGTGATGGAGAATTTTTTAGAGCTTTCAATGATAACAGTCAGCTGTGGCACATATACCATATATTCATTGTCACTGATTGGAAAAACTTGAAGACCTCAAATAAGTTTTCACACGAAAAAGTTCCATGAATTAAGCCCTCTAGAAACTGGGCCCATTGACAAGTCCATCTTTGTCAGAATCCATTTCTTCAAAATTAATGCATCTTTTCAAGCATGGAGAAGCAAAGGGCTCAGGCCCTATAGCAAGCCAAGTCCATCATAATAGCCAAGTATAGCCCAACAGGTATCTGAGTGTTCTAACCTAAACTATCTCTTCCTTCCCAAAACAGGCTTGCATTATAACTGTCTGCTGTTAACAAGACTATGCTTTCTCCTTTATTTGGATGATATAACTTATATAAGTGGCATGGTATAAAAGCTTTACTGGAAAAGTGTTTTTAAAAATATTCCAAAGAAAAAGGTGCATTTTATAAGATAGAGCTATACTTATAATCATGTGCATGTAGAACAAGAGAAAGAAACCTAAAAGCTAAGCAAATATCATACTAGGAGTTAAAAAGGCTTACATGATTAGGTAGTTTCTTCATTTTTCTGGAAATAATGGTTATGTGAATGGCGATGGAAGCATATTAACAATGCTGTTTTTCTTTTCTAAGTATCTAGAACTGCATTCCAAACAAGTACACTTATTGTATCAATTTACTACTCACAGAATGATTTTAATTAGGTTCACTGATCTACAACTGCTCACTTTTTGACTCTTCATAATATGCCGAGGCAAAAATAATTGTAATGAACTTCTTTTCAATACTTCATCCATGTGAGCACATAATGTTTAATAACATTTGTTTACTTCTTGCTATAAAAAATAGTTTTTCTATTTAGGCAACAAAACAATATACCTAATCATTTTCTTAAATAATTAAGCTTATATTCTGCATTTTCCACCTAAAAGAGATAGAAACTGGTTTTCTCTAAGCAGTACGAGTTTCTAATGGTTTCTGCCAGCATTATAGGCCTTATGACAGAGGAATCAGGAAAATTCAATTACTGAGTTTTGAATCAGCTCTAGAAAAAGTACAGTACAATGACTTTTGATTATTGCAACCACTTTAGGAAATTACTACAGTCTAATAACTGATTGATGCAATTAAAAGGAAACCAGAAAACCATTTGCTTAAGCTGGCACCATGTTTATTATTCATTGCTATCATCTAAAGCATACATTTAAAATCACAAGCTTGTAAGCCATTGGTTCTCCATATTTTCCCAACCTGGTACATCCCCTCCCATGGCACTGAGGACTGATACATGTTAGGCAAATGCTCTACCATTAAACTATGTCCCCTGTCCCTCACCTGACTATCTGAAGGCTAGGGTACAACTTATTTTTTAATCACTTCTTCAGGAATTATTAGCTTAGAGATGCGGCATCCATTGGAATTTGAGGTGACGTTTCATGAGCATTTAGAACCTTTAAAGATTCTAGTATATAAAGATGCATGATAATATTGGTATTCTTTGCTCCTTGTCATATGAAAATAAAGATTCTATGGCCTATGTTTTATGGGAGACAAACTAATAAATAACAAATAATTTTTCCTTTTAGTCCCTAACAAAAACAGATTGCAGGAAGCAATCAGAGACCTGTTTCAATTCTGCCTTTGTGTTACAGAAAACATAGGCCTCAGATGGAATGTTAAAGCGTGCCAACAACCAAATAGAAAGCTTTTGAGCTACATAGCACAATTTTTATTTTGCACCATAGAAGACCAAAACCTAACTTCCGTAGCATAATTTTGAGATTACTTCTACAAAATACTGGCCAATATCTTTGTCTGAAACATTTGGTCTTTATAAACTCTGATTATGAATTTACATACAGTACCTTATAAGGAAAAAACTAATTTTTCCATCAGACCTTTTAATTGATTGTCAGAAATGCTTACATAGATAAATTGAATCTTACATCAAAAATAGACTGTTGTTATAATGGTTGTCAGGATGTGGTCTTTTGACTTAAAAAGTAAAAGACTGCCTTCTTGAAATTTTAAAATGTATGCAGGAGTGGAAAAAAAAAGATGAAGGTGATGACAAGTAATTAGATTGTGTTTGTACACTTAGAGTAAAGCATACATTATTCCTATTGCATGAATGTGAGAAAAAGTAAAGGCATAAAGAAAATTTCAAGGCTTCCTGGGCAACCTACAAAGGAAGAATGCATGCATGGAGAAGCAGCCACAAGGAAAAAATTACTCAGTTATGGATATGTTAACTATAGTAGAACAAGTTGAGGTGCTGAGCATAAATGCATATGTATATGTATATATCTGTACACATTCTGCATGCACAGAGTTGCTGACATCAGTTCCAAATTTAAGACACGAATTTGAGTGTCTCTGGCCCACAAGTGGCATTTAGAACAATATAATTGCCAAGAGGACGAGATAAAAACTTGGGCACTCTAAACTGAGAGGTTGAGATAAGGAGGACGACACTGGGGAAGACGTGACCAGAGACGTAGGAAGAGTCAAGCATAGGTAGTGTCTTAAGATCCAAATGAAGAAAGTGCTTTCAGGAAGAAGGAAATTTCAAGAAGATGGGGTTTGAGTAGTGCTCATTTGGTTTAGTAACAAGAAAATAATTGGTATCTTTGAAAATGTGGATTCAATGAAGTGGTAGAGGAAAAGGTTTAACCGGAATGAATTTCAGAGAAAATGAAGTTAGCTTGAAATTGGGACATAAAGATGACTCTTTCAAAGTTTTTGCTCTAAAAGGACACAGCAAATGGGGCACTAGCTTAGAGAGAGAGATCAGTAAAACTTTTCTGAAGTGCTTATATGCTTATGGAAAGGAAAAACAGATAATGTAGGAAAAAAGGGTAGACTTTCTGAAATTACATCCTTGAGTACACAAGTGGGAATGGAGTGCAAAGAAGAAATGGGGTCATTGGCTTTAGATGGAGCATGAACTTTTCTGCAGCACTGAAAGGAAACAAAGTACACAAGTAAAGATATGGTCATGGCATTTTGTGGAGACTCTTCAGATAGCTTGCATTTTCTCAGTCATGTTGGAAATGCAGCCAGCTAAAATTGAGAATGAAGGAGGAAATATTAACAGTTCAAGAAGTAAGGATACAACATTGAAAAATCACAGAGGAGACATGAATTAATCTAGGAAAATGACTAATGTAGGCTACTGTTGTTCAATGTGGTAGCTGATAGCTACTCTTCTCTACTGAATATTGAAATGTGACATGGCCAACTGAGAAACTGAATTTTTAAATTTTATTTTATTGGAATTAAATTAATTTTGATTTAAAAATTGATACTCATTTTCAGTTTTTTGAAAACTGTAAAATTGCTTAGAAAAGCTTGAGTATATAACTATAGTTCCAATTGTAAATTTCATAAAATCTCATTATGGATTAAACAGTTTTGAAGAAAATTTAATAGCCAACTCATGAAGTTGTAAAAGTATAAAATTCATGCCAGATTTCATACAATGAAAAAAATAAAATATCACATTAATATGTTTCGTTGGATTTTATGTTATATTGATAATATTTAAAATAGGTAAAATATTCATATTAATTTTGCTTTTAATGTTCTTGCTAGAAGGTTGAAAATTACACATATAGTTCCACTCATATTTTTTTGCAGAGTGTGAACTGAAAGGAATGGAATATGTCTGCAGGGAGTCTTAAAGGCTCATTTGAAGCAAGTGGTTCTGAGCTTAAAGTGAAATCCATCATTAGGTTGTATAATCTTTTCACTAGTCATAGTCAGTGGCATGTATGGGTTAGATGTGAGACAGGCAGATAGTAGGTTTTTACCAGAATTCAGCTTTTGTAGAGTAAATACAACCAAGGAAAAGATGGTCAAGTTGAAAGCGTTTCCAAAAGAATTGTTAAAATGATGGACTGTGAAATTTAAGCTAAGTACAAAAGGAGGACATGAAAGGATTAAGAGAAATGAAAAATGATGAATTACTGGACTTGGTGGAGTTGCAGCATTATTGAAGACAAGTTTCTAGAGGAGTGGTTGTTAGAGAATAGGCTGCTTGAAGTTGAGATTATGGAGATGGTGTACTTTTGGTGATGATAGAGTCTAAAATATGACAATGGAAGTAAATGGCTGATGTATGGTAGAAAGGAAATGGGGATAAAGAGGGAATTTAATTACATAATAATTAAAATCAAGAAGGAGTCCCTTTGATGAGAAGGACTATAAACAAAAGTCTTCAAGAAATGAGGGGAGAGAACTATAGTTCTATGACAGAAAGGGTGATGAGCAGAAATTCTGATGTTTTGAGATTCCAAGTTGGAAGTTTAAAAGTAAGAAGGAAATACCTTTCTCAACCCAATCTATACAGCTTATAGGACTAAAAATACAGGTATGACATGACAATTGTGCAGAGGAATACTTGTTCTCAAGAAAAATTTTTAGTTTCGATAATAAGGTGGATTAAAATTCATGGCAATTTTTTCCTACTAATTGTTGCAATCCAGGGAAAAGATCAGTGATGACCCAAATTCCAGAGGACATAGAAGAATAATTTTAAAGTTAGAGCTCAGAATGTAGAAGATGGAGTGACCTAGGAGATTGAAGATTCCCACAGTGAATGCCAGCATAGCAAGGATAAAGGACTAATAAATTTACCCTCCTGTCCTTAAGGCATATTATATTTTGGGGGCAAGCCTGTGAATATTGCGTTATCTGCAGTCCTTCATTGCTTCTGCTATTGTATTATTCACTTTCCTGCTGCTCAGCCAAAATACTCAAAACTTACAATTTAAAGGAGGAGAGGTTTATGTTGGCACAAGGATTTTTGAGGACTTTTTCCATGGTTGACTGGCTCCAAAGCAGAAACAGCACGGCAGCAGGGTATGGCAAAAGAAAGCTACCCACCTGATGGCAGCCAGGAAGCAGAGAAGCGAGGAGCTTAGGAACAAAATACACCCTTCTGTATCACACAGTCAGTGCCTCACCTTCAAACAGAGCTCACCTTCTAAGAGTACACTTAACTGTGAACTCTTCGATGGATGAATGTACTGATGAGCACAGCACCCCTATCTTCCAATCACCTTCCAAAAGCCCCACTGTCTTCCAGATCTAAACCATAACAGCTGTGAAGGCAAGGACACTTAGAAAGATGTTTGAGTTGTTTCTCTACTGGCATCTTGAACTGAAACCTTAGCATTTAAATTGAGTGAAGTCAATTCTTCCTCTGGTTGTGTCCATCTGCAGGACTCTAATAGCTTTGTATTTTGATGTTGGCTATTTGATATGCCAAGTTATATAACTATTTTCATTTTTAATATGAATAATACAAACCCTGATCTTACTTTTGATTTTGATTGTCCTAAAATATTTTTATACATTCTTTTGCATTTAACCTTGGTGGATCATTTTGTTCTATATGTGTGTCCTACAAATAACATATAATGAATGGAGTGTGTACCTAGATGTATACATGAGATTTTCAGTCTGAAAATATCTATCTTTTAATAAAGAATTGAAGCAATTTTCATTTATTATAGTAACTGATATGCATAGCATTACTTCTGCCTTCTTAGTTTTCTAATTCATCTTTTTTATATTCCAAGTTTTGCTGTGAAAATCAAAATAATTCTGCTTATTATCCATTAGTGATTTAAAAATTGTCCATGATAATTTTTTCTGCTAATCATTACCTATAAATTGTTTTTAAAACATATTTTGGGTCTCTACCAACATTTAGAATGTAATTTGCCTGACTTCTACTTCTCTTTCTCCACAATTTCCTATTGTTCAAATAATAATTATCTAGATATATTTGATCTCTTTCTTCATTTCAGTGGAAATATGGAATGTGGAGGGCTTAGCTGCACAAGCACAGTCAGGTAGTTTTTCTGAAATGGAAGCTATCGTGGATCACTCTCTGTAGCAGTGTAAAGTGCACAAGTTCCCCAAAGAGCCTACACCAATAAATCACTGTTTCTAAAATGCAAAGTGCATTCTGTGGTACTGGTGGGTATGATAAACAAGGCTTTAGGAAGTCTCTTTAAAGTAACTTTCAGTATCTTGTGCCTCATTAATGTACTGTAATATGGCACATGCTTAATGAAAGAATCATTAACTAGAATATAATTAGATGTTTAATTCATTCTCTAGTCAATCATTTGTTCTTAAATACACCTAAGAATAAATAATCTGAGCCATTGTTTTTTTCTTTTAATCTGCATCTTGTCCAGAACATAAATTGAAGGGAACCATAGTGTGCATATTAGACAACACCAAACCCCTCACCATGCCAAAGTTGTTGTTTCTTTGGTTTGCGGTTTTTTTTTGTTTTCCTGAGGAACACTTCCCTGGAACAACATACAAAATGTTCTCAAGTTAATTTGGGATTAAGTTCAGTATTTCTCTTTTGGTGAATCATCCAGGCACGTTACCTATTAAAGGTTCTCAGAACAGTCAATATTAAGATATCTGTTTAAACCTTTATGACCCCAAGTTACTTAGCCATGTAACTTTTTACCTCAAACTGGCAATTTATTTTTAGTGAAACATAATTTGCAAAACTTATAGTTTTGCTTTGTGAAATTGAAAAGTCTCTTGCATTTATTTTTTCTTTTGTTTTCTGGGAACTGGGGATTGAACTTAGGACCTTGCTCTTGCAAGGCAGGCACATGGCCACTGAGCTAAATCCCCAGCTCCTTCTTGCATTTCTTTCTTTTTTCCTCATTGAATTTATTGGTACATTTAGGTGTACAGTACAGTTACATTCATTATTCGGATCTTGTACCTTTACATGACAGGTCTTGGTTCTCATTTTTTCCCCTTAACTTACTTTTGCTTACAGGTTTACCAGTGTACTTTTGTGCATTGTATGTCTTTTAGAGTTTCAATGAAAATCTCCTTCAATTTTTATTTTCAGCTTCCTCTTCCTCCTGCCTTGCTATGGACTATAAATAGTTAAAATTAAAAGCCAGTGGTAGCAATGAATCAAGACTTTACTGCCACAGATAAATACACTTAGAATCAACCCTCTTCTCTGATAGGTAGGGCTTTGGTAATATGTCAACCCCCAATGCTCATTTGCTCATCCCTTACTCTTTTCTCAAGAATTCCCAAATAGAAAGAGGTTTCTGGCAAGCCTGGTCCACCAGTGCAGCACCAGCTGCATTCAGTATTCTCTAGGAGTTCTCTATAAGCATAAGAATGTCTGTGTTCCTTGAGGGAAGCGCCTATTGTCTTACTTATTTTAATTTCCCTACTCTTTGCAATATAGCTACACAAATGTTGAGTGAATGAGTCATATAACAAATGTGAAGTGAAAAATAGTTGAGTTCCCCAACTTCATAATAATTCCAGGTTGAGGCATTTGATGTAAAAATGCCAAAATATTATTTTACTATATTGTCGTGATTTTTTTTTAGCATATGAACACCCCTTCGTCTATGAGCAAACTGGTGGCAGCAATCATATTCACCATGGCAAGTCCAAGTCATGGCACAAATGCTTTTAAATAAAAAATGAACAAATGAATCTTGGACTTAAATTTCTTTTGCCATCCAAATATTTGGCACCCCCAAAAAAGACATGATTATAATTGCCTTTTTAGTGAAAGAAGACATGATTAAAATTACTTCTGTACAAAGGTGAGCAAAAAAGTCTTTGAACTTTCATGGGTTTTACTTTTGTAAAAAAAATCTATTAAAAACTGTATAACTGCTTTACCATGTACAAGCAGGGGAAATCCTGCAGAATTAACATCAGGTTAACAAAATACAAAGGTAAGCAAGCAAAAAGTAAAAGACAGTATGTCTGTGGGTCAATAGGGGGAAAAAGCAAATTGACAAATAGGGAAAAAAATGGAAAGAGGGAGAATTCCTAGAAGAGAGAATACAAATGACAGTAAATATATGGGAAGCTCTTCAACCTCACAAGTAATCAGAATAATACAAACTAAAACAAGAGTGTGTTTTCTACCATTGAAAGAAATTAGAAACATTTATACTATTCAGAATAGGCAGATAGAAATGGCAGATAGAAATATAATTGCAGATATAATGGTAGATATAAGTATTGAATACACTATGGGAGTATAAATTGATAAATCTGCTCTGAAGTGCATTTGGAAGTATCTAAAATTTTCTGTTTGGAACTTTTAGCCAACAAGGACTGTCCTCACAGAAATATTTTCACTGAAAAGCAAAGTCTTATGTAGAAGATATTAATAGTGGGGTTTTTTTATTGGTACCGGAATCAAACTCTGGTCCTTGTGCTTGCAAGGCAGGCAGCAGAACTGCTGAGCTAAGTCCCCAGCCTAGTAGAGGTATTTTTATGAAAGTGATAAATTGGAAGCAAACCAAAGAGCCTCATGTAGGTATTTTAAATTTTTAAACATTTATATCATAGAATAGTATGCAGACATTAAAAATAATGCAGACATTGATGAGTTGACTTAATACTGTCAGTGTATTGTTATGCAAAAAAAATTAAGAGCATATTGGAATTAAAATTTTTAACATAATGTCACTTACATAAACTTTTGTGCATTTATTGAAAGAATAAATGTATTATCGATAGTTGCTTTAAACTTCCCAAATATCTGATACATTGAACTCTTTTGAATGAAATGCTATATTACAAATGAAGAAATCCTACATTAACATTTTTCTATGGTTATCTGCCTTATATCACCAACCTCACGATTGCTACTGATTGAGAATGGGATCAAGAAAAGTAAACACATTATATTCTACATAGTCCTGTGTGATCTGAACCTATTCTAGCAAAAACATAATACATATATAATTTTTATAATACATTTGCACCTCATAATCATAAGGTTTGTTACAGTTATATAAAATCTGCTGGGCTTAATACTTCCATTCCAAGCAGTTGAAAGTTTATAAAAACTGAATATAGAAATCTGAGCAGCATTACACACTTTCAGGTGTAAAAACAGCCAAACTGTTCCATAATAATAGGTAGCTCATCTAATTCAAAAATTAGAATTGTCTGTCCCTAGACTGTAGCTCTGTTCATCTCCTAGGCTATGAGGCAATAAGCAGCCAATACCCATGAAAAACTCTGATGTATGAGTGTAAAGTGGAAGGTGAATGGTGTGAGGAAAACCCTCATGGCTTTAAACAGGTCAAAGATGAGTAGGGGTGATGATAAAAATCTAAACTCTGATCCTTTAACAAAAATGTTTTGAGAGTACCCTTGGTAGTTAAAAATAAAATGATTTTTAAAGTAAATAATTTATAGGGCTTAATAAGGATATCCGAAAATGTTAATAGTGACAGCCCACATAAAGTAGTCCCATTTTCTAAACTTCTACTTATTGACAGGAGGCAGCATCTATCTACACTGCCATAGAATTTTACAATGCTGAGCAAGTAATGTCTCAATTTCCTCTATAGACCATGACTCCTCACTGCTCGTCTTGAATGAAAATCCTTTTGCAGAAATAATGATGCCCATATTAAACTGTGGCTGAATCATTTGTGCTCAATAGAGGGTGTATTTAGTTCAAGCAATACATTTTCCGGCAGCATGAACACTAACACAGACGCCTGCAGTGCATAGTACACATGTCACTTCACTCTTTTTCCAGTGAAGGACACTGAATAACTATCTGAGAGCTCGTTTTCCTCTTGATCTGTCATCTGTGTACTCTATGGAGATCTTGTCTGTCACTACTCACTTCTTCAAAACAAAATGCCTTCTCCCATATCTGACTATAAGAATTGATAAACCCAGAAATGACCCACCTAGTTATGGCTGAAATGTAACAAATGTCAGTACCTGACTACATCTCAGTAACAGATACCAACATCAAAAATCTTCCTTCTATTTTCAGTGTGTTCTTGTGTGATTTATAGATATTTTATAGTGCTTTCTTAGATACAGTTTTCATAAATGCATCTGTATTTTAGAATACTGTTGAGTTATAATTTTTAGCTAAACTAAATTTTCTAATTTCAGATAATTCAGGCTTCATTGGCATCATACTTTTGAAAACCTGCATGATTTTACTTGCATTAGAGTGATATTTTAGAATTCTGACTTTATTTAAAAAGAAGGCTTTTCTGTAGTTGTCTGCCTTGTATCATTGCACTTTCTCTAACACATGCAGCAACACTTATTTAACAAAGATAGCTCCTGGTAATAACCATTAATTGGGAAAAATTATAGAAAATAAACAGCATAATAACCCTCAATACATTAGTGGAGATGTAGTAACTATAAAAAGGATAATCAAATCATCCTCTGAGGTATTCAGTTGGTTTTCACATTTGGAATAGAATGAAAATCCTGAGAAATAAATCTTTACAGATTTACACATAGAGGAGAGTGGCTGGCAAAAATAAGCTTGTCATAGTTTAATTTAAAGTGTTCTGGCTTATTAAACATTTATTTTTTGAATTCTAAATTCCCTGAATCATTGTCAGTCAGGGGTAGGGTGATTTAAGACCTGATTAGTTTACCTACTTGCCAAGTCCATAAAGGGCCTTACGTAGTTCTTCCCTTATTTCTACTCTGCCATACAGTTTTTCAATTTTAATTGGTGTTCCTTGAAACTGGGTATTACATTAAACAGAATATATCAGAATTCCTGTGTTTGTAGCAAACAAATCAGTAGTGGTACTGCAAAAGCAAGTTTGCCTATATCAGCAAAAATATTAAGGAAATTTGATAAATTATCCCCAATTTAGCAAATCAGAAAAATGTACACCCATAAAAACTTAGGAAATCACCATAAAATGTAATGAAACTAAAATAAAAAATTTTAACCTACTTCTAATTTTAAAAATTTGGGCCAGTGATATTAGAGGGGAAAATTAAATTCCCTTTATTTTCTCCTTATAGACAGTGATACCATAAATATTTTTTCATATGAACAAGTGAGCAAAGGGTATACAGTAACAACTAAAATAATAAGAACTGATTTCTATTCAGTGCTTTCTAAAGACTGCATGTCATTATTTCTTTAAATATACTTATGTCTTAATGAAGAAGTCATTGTGTCAGCAGGATGAGCTAGGTTATACTGTCGTATCATATAACCACCCCCCAAAACCTCAGTAGTTTTGTAAAGATTTCTCACTCATTCTTCATATCCAGTAACTAGAAATAGAGCTCAACAAAGTTGTCACATGTAGTCTTAGGATGGTACAGTCTCTACCATATGAGATATCTCCAATCAGTGTAGCAAAGAGAAAGGAAATGGTAAAAAGACCATTAACTCCAAAAAGCTTTCACTGGAAGTGACATCCATCATTTCCACTTACATTTTGTTGAACAAAACAAGCCACATGGCCATGCCTAACTTCAAAGAATAGGGCAAAAATAACTCCTCTATTATGTAGAGAAGGACAGATATTGGTAAATAGCTAATAATGATTGTTGTTATCACAAGGTGATATGTAGAAAAACTGAAGCTTGGTGAAAACTAAGTAACTAACCAATGATTATGCAAATAATACAATGCAAAACTCAATCCAGGCTCAGGTCCATATGCTTAACCACTGTGCTTCTGCCTCCTTCCATATAAATTTTTTTGCAAGTCTCTAAGTCCTGGAGTAACAAATGTCATCACCTTAAGCTTTATGTCATATTATTGCTGAGAATTTTTGAAAAATAACACAGCAAGTTCCACATATTCTCCACGTCATTACATTAATTTAACAAACATTTATAGAGCTCAGTTGAAATTTATAAATGGATGTAAGTATTTATTTATGAATAGTTAGTATTCATACCAGTTTCATGGAGAAAGACAAGAGGAAGAAACTACCCTACCTGTGTCTGGTAGTAAGAATTATCTGGATATATATTAGGACTGTCTATTGGATTTCTTAAAGCTAGAATGACTCACAGCAAATTATCAATAGCCTGCCTTTCCTTCCTTTCTTCTCTCCTTCTTTCCATACACCCTTACATCTTTTCTTTTACAAAAAGTTACTGCATTCCTGGCAGGTGGTAAGTATTAAGAATTAGAAATATAAAAAAGAATATGATATATTTCCTACCCCCAAGGAACTCACAATCATAGCAATAAATGAGGTACATAAATGCAATATAAGATAAAGTAAAACACACTGAAAATTTTCTGAAATTCCATCTCTACATATATGCCCAATTTTATAGGACAGTATCAGACTGTAATTTGCCAAGATATGTTTATTACCCCTCTCAGCCAGTAAATTTATTAGCATCCTCTTTATGCATGAGACCTTTTGGCTTCACTTACTGATATGTTTATAGCTGACATGCACTATCTTTCCTGGCTTTTGTGCCTACATTAGTTTACACTGACACATGGTGCTACATACCTTTTTGTCTAGATAAAATTTCAAGTATTTTCACTGGAATCAGGATTACAATAAAGAGATGTATTTATAACCATCAGGGAACACTGAATCTTGAAGTCTGTGTTCTTTGGCATCCGTTAGTAAATATCTTACTACCTTAAGTGGCTTTAGGGTATGAATTGTTTACTTGTGACATAGCAGGAAATATTTCCCATATATTGTGGGATAAATTCTCTGTCTGGCTCTCATGGTTCTGAGAGTTGTTTACAGCCATCTGGTGGAAAGTCTTACTTGCACTTCACCTCCAGTGATTTGTGTGTCAGGCTTTTTGTCTCTTATGGTGCATGAAGAGGACAAATGAAGGTCCTTTCCCCTGCAATATCTTTCATGCTCATAAAAGTTACTTCTCCAAACTCTAATTACAGTCATGATAGCCTATCTCCATTCTAAGTGTCAAAGGTCTTTTTTTGCTTTCTTTCTCAATTACATATTTTTCAAGTACTTTGCCATAGATTTTTCACTATATAAAAAATAATCAGAGATAGCATTCATCATAAGTTACAGCAACTGGCTAAGGCCTGCTTTATGTCAACTGAATCTTCAGTTTTCTCTGTAGAAGTACAGGTAGTTGTATATGTATTGAAATCATATTGGACCCCAAGATTATGATATTGCATTTTTCACATTAAGTTTATTGGTACTTTTTAGGTATACAATACAGTTACATTCATCACTGGGATCTTGTACCTTTACATGATGTATCTTGGTTATTATTTTTCCCTGTCTCTCTGCCCTCCCTTCACCCCCTCCATCCTTCCCTATTTACAAAGACTTTGTTTCATTTAAAATGCTAGCATTTTGCAAGAAGTTCATGTTGGACACAATGTCTTTTAATTTTAAGTTGCTAGAGATTGTAATATAATGAAGGGTAACAGGAGTATTCATTATTTTTAAATGAGGCAGCAATTGTGAGGAGGGATTCTGAATGGAGTTATTTTGCACTGTATTTTCCTTGCTAACCATCAGATACAGCATTTTATAGTTTCTTTTACAGTAGTTGAAACCATTAACATTTTCACTGTTGTAGAAAGTTTGGAAAAACTAAACAAAAAAATAGAGCTATATATGACAAGTGACCCACCTTCCCCCGAAAAAAAAAAAACCTCAGAAAACGATGACAAGAAACCATTATTTCTTACCTGTGAATCTGCAGTTCAGTAATGCTAAAATAGAGACGTATGTTCACATTTGCTCTGTACCTCTCTCCCTGGGACTCAGGATAAGGAACAGGTCACATTGACAAGCCAACAGTGGAACCATGAGAAAGCTGTAGTTGCATGAGGCATAAGTTACCTCTCTCGCCTTCTATTGTCTAAGCAAGTCTCCTACCAAGCTCAGTGTCTTTGAACCAGAAAGTTTGGCTTAACACCCAAGGGACAGTAACTGCAGCAGAGAAGAAAGGTCAATTATATTATTCTGACTTAATAATACAATCAACACAACTGATAACTCTCAATTTTCTCCATATGGGGGAAGAATTCACTTGTGACCAGTATGTAGACTCACAAGAGAGAAATAAAGGCTTGTTGTCAACCTCTGAGATGGGGGCGTGTGTTTGCTTATAGTATTATTAGAAAAATAGCTCCTTGTTGTTTTATTTTTCCAAATTTTCTGTAATAACAAAATGTTAATAATCTCAAAAATATTATGTAGCTTTGGTTATAATAAGTAATACAGTGTATCAGTGTTCACTAGAGGAATAGATTTATATTGTTCAGTGCAGGTTTATTATTATTGCAAAGTAGGCTTACAATGGCCACCTGCAGAGGCAGGTGTGAAAGAATGCAAATGAGGCATCTGAGAAATGGGGATCCAACGGAACCAGTCAAAAGTCGAAGGCCTGGAGCTCCCTGGAGAGTCCTGGCAAGACTGTATTGGGAACCCAAAGGATCTCTGCTGAAAGGCTGAAAAGTCCAAAGGCCATGGTAAAGACTGGAGCTCCTCCAAACAGAAACAAGACTTCCTTCTTCTTCCTCTTTTTATTCTAACCAGACTACAGGACTATTGTCTGGTGCCACCCACACCCAGTGTGGGTGCTCCCTCTTCAGTAAGTCCTTCATCCACACCCAGAACTGTGCTAAATGAAATGGACATTTCTTATTCAAGTTGACACCATAGTTAACTATCACATATGAGAATTATCATATTTGATAATTGCCAATAAAAAATTCTATCATATATTTCTATGTACTTCAAGAAAAACCACATTTGGGCCAGGGATTTAGCTCAGTGGTTCTATCATTGGTCTTGCAAGTGCAAGGTCCTGAGTTTGATCCCTGGAACCAAAAGAAAAAAAAAGAAAAAACACCTTTGTTTGGCATATATTTCTCATGTTTCTTGGAATATAATTTTCTACTTCTATTTGTATTTCATCCCTTCAACTTAGGTATAAGTATAGTATGTGTTTTCACCAGCATTTATTGGCATAAAAGAACCATGTAAAATAGAGAGATATAGTTCTTTTTCAGATTATTTTTAAAGTAATATATGTCTCTAACCACTTATTTTCTAAATGAATTATGAATTTTTAAGAAACTTATGTGTGCTTTTATCCCTTTCTAAATATAAGAAGTAGCCAGATTTCTGTAATCCCAGCACTTGGGAAGCTGAGGCAGGAGGACTGTCACAGTTTTAACTTTCTTTCTCCAAAGTTCCGCTTTTCTGTGAACTTAGGCAAGCTTTATATTCACTCTACTCTTTCATGATGTGAGATAATCAAACATATTTTTTAAATGTTTGATTTAGTTTGAATATATTATACTCATAACTGGATATTATATAAAATAGTCAGTGGATATTATGTGGATCATTATCTGCAGATAATGAGAACTTAGAAGTCATAAAAGTTCACAGAATGATAAGTAAACTTTGATGATTATGTGAGATATGGGCCAAATAGCTTATGTTCATTCAAACATCTATCATGTTGAGCATATTCACAAGTCCCAGGAAATATAATAAAGTAAAACATCTGTCCTTATAATGCCAGAGTGCAGTAATTGTAGCAGTATTGTCTATATTCAGTTCCATCAAAATTGATGATGTACTAAAAAAAAAGTGAAGATTGATTTTTACTACATACAAAAATTAATTTTACTTGAAAGGAATTTTGGCAGTACACATGGCCTCAACACCTTTGAGAGGGGTGTTTGTAAGTGGGAAAGTACTCAGATAACTCTATCACTCACAGACTGCAGGTAAAGGTGAAACATCCTTGGTCTCTCCTTGCTGCCACTTTGAGCTCTGGTTTAAGTGGCTGACAAACCAGAACCTAGCTCCAGGGGCTGAATGAGCCTACATCCTTAAATGCTATATTTTTCAAATTTCTTTATTAAGGTATAATTTACACACCAGAAATTCACCCTTTCAATATTATATATTATATATTTATATATAATATATTTATATGTATTTAAATATTATACTATAATATATAATACATAAAATATATTTACTTAATCATGCTGCTATCATTATCTAATTTTAGAATCTAATCTAACTTAGAATCATCATCTAATTATCATCATCTAATTTTAGAATATTTTCATCATGCCCTCAAAATCTCCATGCCCCATTAGCAGTCATTCCTCTTCCCCTCCCATTGCCTCACAGCCCTATGCCACTCTGAATCTAGTTATCTATATATATTTGCAAGTGTGGACATTATGTGCAATCACAATCATACAGTATGTGGTCATTGTGACTAACTCACTAATAAGGTTTTTTAAAGTTTAGCTATGTTGTCGTTTGGATCAATAATTCATTCATTTTTACTTCCAAGTAATAATATATTAAAATATGGAATTTGCTCATTAATTTTTGGTAGATATTTGAGTTATTTCCACTTTTTACCTATTATAAACTTTGATGCTGTGACTCTTCATTTACAAACTTTTGTGTGAGCGTATGTTTTCATGTTTTTTGTATATATACCCAGAAGTGAATTTTCTGGGTCTTGGCAGAGATAAATTTGGTAACTTTTATGATTTAGAGTACCTTTATGTTTTAGATAACTCCTCCTTGAGGAGCTGCTAAATTGTTCCAAAAGTGAACACATCACTTAACAATCTGACTGGTAATGCCTGAGGGTTTTAATTTCAATGCATCGTCATCACTTGTTATTGTCTATCATTTCAATTATAGCCATTTTCAATGGGTTTCAACTGATAATGCATTATGATTTTGACTTGCATTTCCCTAATTACTAACATGAGCATCTTTTCATGTGTTTGTTAGCCATTCACATGTAGAGTGTCTGGAACAATATCTGGTCAGACCTTTTGTCTACTTTTTAAACTGAACTATTGATCTTTTATGATTTAATTATGAGTTAAGTGATTATTCTAGATAAAAGTCCCTTATCAGATATATGATTTGTGAATATTGTCTACCTTTCCGTTAGTTATCTTATCACTTTATTAATGGTACTATGTGAAATAAAAAAGTTTTTATAATTATAAGGTCAATTTTATTTTTTCTTTTATTCATCATGTTTTTGATACTGTTTAAAACCACAGTTGCTAAAAGCACAGTTTTAATATTGCTAAAACCACAGTTTTAATATTGTTTTTCCTAATATTGTTATATTTTAGCTTTTACATTTAGTTTTGTTATTCATTTGCATTAATTTTTACATATGTTGTGAAGTCAAATTTTATTCTTCTACATATATTCAGTTGTCACACATCATTTATCAAGATTGTTTTCCCACATTGATTTTTCTTTATTCCTTTATTTATTATCAGTTGATCATAAAATTTTATTTATGGCCAATTATTTTTAGACTGTCAATTCTATTCTATATACTTGTATATCTATTCTTATACCAATACCAAGCTATCTTGATAATTTTCTGTTGTAAGAAATTATTATTCTAATAATGAGATTATTAATCTAGTAATGAGAACCCCCTTTATTCTTCTTTAACAAAAAAAATTTTGAGAATTCTGGGTCCCTTATATCTTGGATTAATTTTAAAAGTAAAGAGTGAAGAGGATGAAGGGAGGGCAGGAGTATGGGGGAAAAATAACAACCAAGACATCATGTAAAGGTACAAGATCACAATGAACTGTATTGTTTGCTTTAAATAAATTTAAAGGGAAAAAAAAGTTCTCTTTAGCACTTTTTTTTCCTTTGGATTTTCATTTTTATTGTTTTATTTTGTTTAAATTACCAATAGCCAAATAAATTATCTCATAAAATGAATAATATTGGTAATGTTGGGGGAGTAGTTATTGATTTATTGAGTTTTATAATTTTACTTTCTTCATATACTAAAACATCTTTTAGCTTTAGATATTATCACAAAATTCTTAAAGAAAAATTATATGAACTTATACTCTAAGAACCCTAAAACCAATTTCGTTGGTAATTTATTTATCTCATTACTCTAAAATATCCACTGAAGCCATAATTTTAAATTAACATTGATGTGGACATGATTACATTTGGAAGGGCACAAATCACATAACATCCCGAGCAGAAAAAGAAAAACAAATCCACATATACTGCTTTCAAAACTTCTCTTGAATCTTCAACAGTAAACTTTTTTGGGTGATCAAATTGACCATTTTAAAACCATTTAAGAGCATTCATATAGAAAGGTGTCACAGTTCATGCTTTACCAACATTCACTCAGGGTCTTTCCTTGGATCTGAGTTTATTTGGGTAAAGAGGTACTATGGAGAGACTTTCATAGTGATCACAGCCTTAAAAAATGGATCACTTCTTCCTCTCAAAGTTAGAGAATTTACACAACAAAGCATGGTATGAATTGTCATTGTGTGGTCATTTGGTTTTTATTGAGGCTATGTCCTACTGCCAAATGTATTAAAAGAGATTCTTTTCATTTGTCTTTTTCTGTTCTTAAGAGTTGTGCAAAATTTATCTGGTAGAACTTTGTTTTTTTTTTATATAAGCCTGTTTTACTGATAGATTACTAAGAAGTTTTCTTGGCATACCATATGTACTAAATGTTTTGCAAATAATCATTATTTGATCAGAATTTTTAAAGATGCTTGTAGAGCATTTCAAAAACAAAATTTCATTTCTAGTTTCTCTGATTCAGGCCTTTTTATGGTACAGTTGCTAGAAATGCCATAAATCTCAAAAGGGCCATTCTTGTCCTAAACCAATTGTGCCCTCAGTACTGAATCCTGAGCTAGCTCAGGCATTCTACTGGACCTCACTGCTATTTTCTGAATAATTTATGTGATTTACAGTACCTTGTAAAAAGCACTGAAATATCTCTGTGTGTGACCTGTTTGCTTTTGATTTACAGTGACATCTTTTCATAGTAGTGGAAAGTTGCAAAAAAACTTTTCTTGACAAATTATGCTTTCTCATTCATACTCACACAACTGTGGCTCAGTGACCTCAATTTTCTGCCCTGTTGTTTTTCAAATTAAAAAGTACACATGGGCAGTCTCTTCACAAAATCACACATTAAAAAACATTACCCAATAGATCATTATCCTGTGTGCACTCCACCATTACAAATGGATACATGACCTTTAGAATTAAGGGGAGCACGAGGAGCATCTATCGAGATAGTGAAAGCTTTAACATTAGGAGCATTTTTAGAGTTAGCAGGAACATCTACATTGCATGTCATAGAGAGTGACAGGTATGGTTTTTAAGTGGTCCTTGTCAAGGCTCCATGGTGGCCTGATGATGATAATAAAGAAAGCAAATGAGGAAAATGCTGTCTGGATCAGTGAGATAGGCATTTATAAAGAAGATTGAGCACTCTGCCCTACATAGAACATAGGGAGATTCAGAGGGTTTGCCAGGGTGGGTGTATTATTTAAATTAAGCAGCCTGGGAAAATACTAAGAGACAGACACATACATTTTTATAGCAAAATCCAAGTGTCTGGGATCGGTAGCACCAATTTTTTTTTTATAAACAAAACCATTTTCACATCAAAGCCGAAAGTAAACAAATAAAATCAGCCAAGAGTAGTGGCGCACACCTGTAATCCCAGCACCTGGGAGGCTGAAGCAGAAGAATCGCCTTGATTTCAAGGCCAACCTAGACTACATAGTGAGAGCCTGTCTCAAAAAATAAACAAGCAAAAATCCATTCCTTGTCTTCTTCTGAGAAACATTTATTTCTACTCTTTAAATGCTTGGATTGATTTCATGGATGCAATTATCAGCAAAATTGGCTGCATTGAGAACATATAAAACTTGAGTCACTGCTGAGCAAGAATTTTGCAAGGAATTAGAAATAATATTGAAAAGATTATGTATACTGATTTAAGACTGCTATTTTCCAGAATTCATGCATCTGAGTAAGTACTTAGAAAAATTGAAAAGGCAAAAAATGTTTCAGAAAGTGTCCAATAAACACTCCATAAATGTTAACTTCTGTGATTATTACTATCATCATAATCATCATCTTAATCATCATCATTATCATTGCTTTATTCTGCTGGAGAGTTTTAATTATGTTTAGTCCAGTACATGTTGATTTTCATGAAGCTGTTCCTCAAAGGTAATAAAAATAAAAAACTCCATTTTACTCAGCATATTATCCCCATAGTGCTACCCTATTTTAGTTATTTAAATTTTAACTGTTTCATAGTTGACTTTGGTTATTTTATACCAAGCATATAGAACAGTTGTCAGAAAACAGTTTCTAGCTCTACTCTGCCATTTACTATTGCATGACCTAGAGTAATTTTTACCGTTTCCAGGCCATGGTTAGACTAGATGATGTCTACAAGTCACTTTCATATCTAATAATATGTGGGGTAGCTCAATAGGTGGGGAAATTGCAGGAAAGGAATTGTAATATATTGCATTCACTTTTAATCCATCATTAGAAGTCACCTCACTTCTGCCCCAAGCAAGGTCCACATCTTGTTTAAGAGTGTCATCTTACTGAGCAATGCTACCACGAGCTGCAGAAACTTCCTTTGCACCATGTCAGTGCTATGTATATTAAATATTTACTAAGAACAAAAACCTACCTTAATCTACTTTCAGACAAAATTGAAATTTTAAAAAGGATTCTGGAACACAGAGATAGACAAACATCTGTTGTCTTCAAACTATCTTTTACTACTTGTAGTGCCTTTGACCTTCATGCGAATTCTATAGCAAATGAAGTCAAATTTTTCCCACTGTTTATCCCTGGGCAGTACCATCTGATATGAGTAGTATTCCATCAAAATATGTTTTTCCTGAGGAAGTCTTGCTGTAATACATCATCAGTCTGACAGCCAGTGCATTATATATTGCTATAAAATATCCCCAGAGCAAAGGTACATGTGATGATGAATTATGCTAATATGTTATTGTCATTATGTTA
The DNA here is from genome assembly GCF_012274545.1 of Fukomys damarensis. NCBI lineage: Eukaryota > Metazoa > Chordata > Mammalia > Rodentia > Bathyergidae > Fukomys > Fukomys damarensis. The sequence goes on from NW_022900936.1 coordinate 42,335,590, forward strand.
TCAGCACTCAGAGAGTGATTTAGTGAGATACATCATCAATGAGAAATTATCTGATTTCATATTATTCAAAAAAGTGACACCATCATGGAAAAACCACAAGCAAATTCATTTGATTAATAGGGTTGGTCATATCCTAGTGCTAGAACTCATGTATAGTGGTATATTAAAATGTCTTTGAAACTGAAAACAAATTAAAGATAGATGAGTCTATGAGGTAAGGTTATAAAAGCATTGTCAATTTAAATATTATTACTGTAGACAGAATAGATAGTTAAGTATAAACCAAAAGTTATACTTTGTCCTTTATTCAAACATTTGACAGGGATTTGTTCTACTTAATTATCTTTAAGAAGCCAGAGAACTTCTTACATGAAGCTATCTATTGTATGACCATCAGTTATCTTATAAATCTATAGTCTACAGGTGACACTTTATAATGATACAGGTATTATACTCCAACCAGATACACTACTAAATCTGTTGTTGTGTACAATTTACTGAGGATATTAACTGACCAGTTTTCTTATGACATCTTTGCACACCACCTTGTAAACATTAGGCACCTAAAAGATACTTGCTAAATTGAATTGATGGATTTCTTGTAACTTTCTATGTTCAAAACTACAGAAATTAGAATTCTGATATCCAGCAAGTTAAAAGAGCCAGACACAATGGAATGCAAATAGAATCCAAGCTCATTTTCCCCTGGCACTGCTTCCATCATCACCTAAGAAACTTCTAATTTCTGTTTCTTCAGCACAGCTTTCTAGTCAAGACCTGAACACATGCATAATCAGAAGGGCTCTCAAAGGGAGCAGAGCAATTGAGCAATAGGAGAGATCTAACTGGATCAGTAATCTGAAGCTTTCTGAGTTTGGTGGGTAATTGAAACTGACGTTTTCCACTCATTGAAAATGTTCAAGGACCTTTGGAGACCCTATCCCAATCATTACACATCCATTTAAGATTTCTTGAAAGATTTTGTGCCTTTTCAGAGCTTATGGCTATGGCTACCTCATCAGTCTCTTTTCCAGCTCTTCCCCTTCTGTTAGCACTGCCTTATCATATTTGTGAGGAAAAATCTTTTTAGAAGTAAACCAAAGGCCATCACACAAGGCTCAAATCTGATCCACTGGGAATATATTCTGCCCTCTGTCAGCGAAAGCACAACTAGATGTGAGAACAATAATTATTATAATTAACTTTAAGTGTATACTATGTTCCAGACACTGATACATGTATTGATTCACTAAGTACTCCCAAAGAGATGAGGGCAATGCTGTCATCCACATTTTACAGATGAAAAAATTGAGGCACAGGAACGATTCATCTAAGCAGTAGGACTCAGAATTGGGAGGGCCAACATTGGTGGCCTTAGGTTCAGTGTATGCTAAACTACTCCAGTAAATTGTACTTTTAGTCTTAGCACTAAATGCTAAGCTTAGTTTCAAAGCTACACACTCTTATTCTCTCATTAGAACAGATACCAATGAACCAATGTCTCGCTGATAAGCTCTTGCAAGCATAGCAACAAAACAAGTGTCTTATGGTTCCCTGCCCCTAAACTTCAATGACAAATAAAAATGCTCCCAATATTCCCAAGGAGGCCTGACACTAGATTTGAAATGAGACATAGCACAGTACTCCAAGTACCTTCTCCTAAAAGATATTCCCATCTCAGCCTTTTCTGCCTCCATGACTTCAGTATAAAGTCGTAGATCACAGAACCAATGTATTTGTTCTTTGTTCATCACTCTTTGAAGCCTTGGGATAATGTAAAAAGGGAAATTTATAATGTAAGATATTCACTATTTTCCCCCTGGGCCTTTTCAATCTATAGCTAAAGTGGAGACAGAAACCATCCTATTTTAATATCCTTTTAGAAAAATAAAAGCCATTTTCTCTAACCTAAGAGACAACACAAGAGTGTGTTCTCCTAGGAAAGAGTGAGTATATCTCTTCATCAATAGTAAAAACTTTAAAAGATGGATGTATCACAGACCTCAAGAAATGTTTCAGGGTTGTGAAAGGAGTTTTTATTTCAGCTGACTTATGTGTGCAATTTCAATGAGATGCCTGTTCTAGAGTGCTTCCGGGGATTCACTGGTTAAATCATGATGAAGGTGGCATCAACCTGTCAGTGTTCAGTTTGGCTTGAAGGTATGTTATCAATTTCCAGAGCATCTAATATACTCTACTGAACCATGGGATACAGGGCTCTCTGTGACCCAGCAATCTTTTAAGTCAATCTATCCCATAGGTTAGGGTGCTGCTACTTGTCATGGCTTGTGTCTAGATGCCCACCCTCCCCGCAAAGCTTCATGTGGTTTTAGATGGGGCTTTTGCAGAGGTGGCTGAATCTAGAGTGTGTGATGCTGGGAGTAAGGGCTGGAATTACTAAATTGGTCCACTGATTGGTTGGGCACTGCCCTAATCACAGTAGTCTAAATAGAGTATAAAAGGGACAGAGAGGCAACTGTTAAAGTCCCTTGTTTTGTTTTGTTTTTTCTTTTTCTTTTTATTGAGTTTATTGGTACAACCTAGGTATACAATACAGTTACATTCATTACTGGGATCCTGTACCTTCACATGACAGGTCTTGGTTCTTATTTTTTCCTCTTGTCCCTGCCCTCCCTTCACCCCCCCTCCCCATTTACAAACACTTTATTTCCATTTTTTTCTTTTTCTTATATGTTTTTCTTTTCCCTTATTCCCTTTCCCCTACCCTTCCCACTTTCCCTACACCTTTAGCCCTTTTCTTCCTATTTCACATTATTAATTATCCCACTAGGATCCTGTGTACTATTATAGTTTTTCACACCAGAGAAACTATTCGGTATTTACACATGTGTGACTTATTTATTTCACTTAAGTGTATATCCTCAATATGTGTCCATTTTCCTATGAATGACTCTAATTACTCATTCTTTATGGCTGAGTAGTATTCCATTTTATAGAAAAACCACATCTTCTGTAACCAGAGGTGGGGCCTGTAACCGAGGGAGTTGTTGTGTCCCTTGTTTTTGCTACCTTGTGTCCACCATGAACTGTTTCTTTTCTGGGACACTTGTATGCCGTTCCACTCTACCTTGGAACCAACCAACTGTGGACTGAAACCTCTACAAGCCAGAAGCTAAAGAAGCCTTTTCCCCTTTATCTTGAGGTGTTGGGTATTTTGTCACAACAAAGAGAAAAGTAACTAAGGCACTATCTCTCCTCTCCACACTGCTTCCATCTAAAACTTCCCAGAAAAGAAACCGATAGTGACTGCATATTCATGTCTCTTTTGCACATTGTGACCAGCCTTCATATTAGTAGTTTGTTAAATAAAGTAAAATGTAAATTTCAAGATAAAAGCAAAGCACTAAAATAGCTAATATATATTTGTTTTATTTTACCACAAATAAAAATAGTTGCTCTCTTAAAAAGAAGAAAAAAATAGTGACAATCAAGCTGACAATCTAATTTTTTACTTAAAGACTTTTCATAAAACTGTGTTTACCACCCGCAAATTCCTCCTCTTTATGGGACATTTACCTCAACTGTCCTTTGCCCTGAAACATTGAAAGAAGAAATTCAAGTGCTTGAGAAAGTGAGATCGTAACTGTGAAGATAACAGCACAATAAAATTAATGCATAAAGTATTCCACCTTTATAGAATATTTTTATTCATAATATTTTATTGGATTTTGACCAAAAATATTATACCTATAATGAAAAAGTATAGGTTTGAAAGCAAAGACCTATATCTAAATCCTGGGTCACCCTTGCTGGCTATGTTATTCTGGTCAATTTTCTTGCCTCTTATTTTTTAACCTCCACTTCTTCACCTGAATACAAAAACTATTTTCACTAACCACAGGTAAACTAAGTACAGGATCTCTATTTATCTTTGTTTTCACAAGTCCTAGCACAATGTCTGGAAATAAGAGATTCTGCTGAGTAAATAAGTCTGGTGAATTACAAATGAGCAGATAGGTGCTCAACAAGTTTGAGTGACCTGGTGTTACATAGGAAGTTGAATGCAATGGCAGTTTGTGAGAGCAAGGCCGAATTCTAGGCATCTTGAGAACTGTGCAGTGTGAAAAGAAGCATTATTTGATACGTAGAAAATCCAGGTGTACATAGACAAACAGACTTCAGAAGCAAATGTTTTGGGGGTTCACTGAGAGAAGTTAACTCACCTTCACTCCCTGCAGACTCTTACATTTAGTAACAAATACTATGTTTTTTTTGTTTCTGAGTTTTCTTATTTCATTAAGTTTACTGGTACATTTAAGGTAAACAATGCAATTACATTCATCATTGGGATCTTGTACCTTTACATGATGTATCTTGGCTCTTATTTTTTCCCCATTCCCCTGCCCTCCCTTCACCCCCTTCACCCTTCCTTCTTTACAAATCACTGATATATTTAACACAATGTTTGATAAAGAGACTAATATGAAAATAAATCACCTAATAATTATAGTGGTGGCTCCGTTCATGAATGCCTTTGTTTGTGAACACTTTGGCTCACAAACAAAAGTGTTTGAAAAAAAATTTAGATTTGTTTGCAAACTTTATACTGGATGACAAACATGACTAGACATCTTTCCTATGCAGATACAAATGTACTCATCTTTTCCAAAGTCGTGGACCAAATTAAGTTTGTGACCCAAGGTACCATTGTATTCTTTATGAGTTCAGCTCTGTTATAAGTACTTTAGATGCATTATATTTTTTAATAATGAAAATCCTACAAAGTGCTATCATTATCTTCATATTATGGATTAAAAATAGAGGCACAGAAGTTTAAGGAAATTTGCAAAAGACACTGAGCTCATAAGTTGCAGAACTAGGGTTCATATCTCAGCAGTGACCCAAGAGCCTATCTCTTAGCTGCATAGTATAGTGAAAAGGAGATAAAGGATTCAAAACCAGGAACATAATATGCAATTCCAAAGTCTAACACAGAAGTTAAAATACAGCAGGTATATGATACCTGAAAGCATAAGTGAAGGCCTCACAAAATGACCAAAAAAATGTGTAGAAAACATAGCATCTAGGGTGCATACTGCGGAAAAGAAATACATACATACATACACATATATGTGTGTATCTGTACACTGTATGGGTATAAATCCCTTCAGTATTACATTCAGTTCTGTATACTGTAATCCTATAATAATCAATAGATTTTGCAGAAATGTGATTCTGAAAAGATGTAGAGAGCCTGTGTTTCACTGACAGTAGACCTGACAGAGAAAATGGTACGAACAGAATTAGAAAGGAGTAGAACAGCGCAAACCCCTGCAGGCCACATCACAAGCTAAAGGCCAGGCCACGGATGGGTTGCGTGGGAGGGGAAGAGAAAGGTTCTCCTATCGGTGACAGGGAATAGTATGCAGGGCATCTGGTGGCAAGCAAAGAATGGTAGCTCAGGAAGACAATTTTTGTAGTAAACATAGTCTGTGAGTTTTATAGCCAGTGATTCCAGCATCAGCTCACTCTGCCGAGGTCTAAAAAGTACAAAGAGGTAGAACAAGTATCCAGGCATAAGAATGGGATGAGAATTGGGCTCAAAGCACAGAACAGGAGCTGACGGACAGAGTACACTTGCACAACTGATTAGTGCTGAGACACACAGCATGAGATCCTGTCTCAGGCTATTAGTGCCCCCAAAGCCTAAGAAAGACTATTTGGTATGGCAGTGATGGCTAAGTGTCCATTGTGAGAAGATAAGAGGGCTACAGAGAGAGGGATTAGAGTCCAGAAAAGCCACTTAATTATTAAGTGTCCTAAATTGCCATAAATTGACAGTTATATACTTATTAAATACATATATACTTATTAAATATTTAACACATATTTTGAATGAACAATTTTTAAATTCTGTATATTGAATGTTCAAGTCTCAACATATTTCTCTAATCAAGTGCATATTATATAAAATTTCATTTTAAATACTAAAATGTAATGTCAGAATTTTTTGCCTTGACAATAATATAACTACCTTTTTACTGGGATGCCACATATCTTGTTTTACATTCTAATTCACCTGAAATACCTTTCTTCTTTCTTTTCATCCCCCATCAAGTATAATGCAATCAGTTCCTTAAGTCACTGGTGGTAGGAATAACATATCACAAATACCTAGTAATTTCTCTAAATGCATGTTTTGAGAGCCATGTTTAAAGTAATGTCAGATATCTACATTTTTAATTCAGTGTTCTCAAAGGTAGCCTGTCCTGACAACTGCTATGACAGTCTGACCCTTCTACTCCAATTAAATATAAAAACAAATCTGGATCTTTTTCACCCACTTGTCCTGTCAAGCCTGCTATGTCTTGACTGTCATATAAATCTCTTTAAATCAGCCTGCCAAGAAAGTATGATTGCAGTACAGAGTTTAACATTCAGAAATATTCACTCCCCCTTTCACTTATGCAGATTTTGAGGGTCAAAGCTATGCATTTTTATTAGATATTTTATTATATTTCAACCTGTGTGAAGAGCAGTGTATAAAACAGGAAAAAAAACTTTTTTCACCTATAGTGCTGAAGTGATTTAGTATAAGAAAAATACTAAGGAGAATTTTTATGACTTATTGGAAGTTGCAAGTTGACAGAAAGGGAAAGTTTTATGTAAGAGATGGATGCAAAGTTTATATTCCATAGTACTTTTAGAAACTAAGCATCTGGTCAAAATAGATGAGCACTTGGGAAAAGGATAAAAGTATAGAGTTTTGAATTTTCTTAAACATTTGATGCTTCCAAAAGGAACGACAGCATGTTTCAGCAAAACTTTAAATACTAAGAATCCTTACAAGCCTAAGCACAGAAACTTTAGATGATTTTTTGTTTGGTTTGGTTTGGTTTGGTTTGGTACCAGGGATTGAACTCCGGTCTTTGTGCTTGCAAGGCAGGCCACTGAACAGCTGAGCTAAATCCCCGGCCCCTAGATGTATTTTTTTAATTAATTTATTTAGGTGCTGGGATAAAACTTGGGACCTTGTGCTTATGAGGCAGTTTTCAATTTATTTTAAATGTAATTTGTTTGTGCTACTGAAGACTGAACTCCAGTCCTCACATAGAGCTATATTCCCAGCACTTTCTCTCTCTATCTCTTTCTTTCCTTCATTTTGAAACAGAATCTCACTAAGTTGCTCAGGCTGAGCTTGAACTTAGGATCTTCCTGCCTCGGCCACCCAGGGTGCTGGATTTACAAGTATGCACCACTGTACCAAGCTATAATTTTTATTATAGTGCCAATGGTGATGAATTTTTAGCCTTGTTCAGATTTATAATGGTACAGCAAGCTATTGATAAGCACTACTTTGCTTATCCTTATTATGCCAATTATTATCCTTTTAGGAGGTGGCTGTCAGGTCATTCTGGTTTAAGGCCCCATGGGTGGACTGAATCACTTTTTCTTTTCATTTAATTTTTTTACAGGTTCGATCATAACTGTATAATTTAACAAAGTGAACTATTCAAATGTCTAGAACTTTCTTTTAAAACCTTAAATTTTCAAAACCCACATTTAATACAGCTAGGCTACCTTCCTCATTTGTTTTATTGATAATATCAACACCCACCGCTCTCTAAAGTGTCTCTTTTTCCTTAAATTACAAAAGTTAATCTTTCTTTTCAAAGAGATGCTTGAGGAAAGATCATTTTAGTACTCCTGAAAGAGAAAGACTGACAGTGCTGGCTGAAGTCAGGCAGAAAGCATTCAGCCCTTTGGAAGCATTTCTGACAGCCACGCTAATGCACTACAACGCTGACAGGAAGCTTCCTCTAGTTCAAGAAGAAAGCTGTTTGGGAAGAACCTGTCAATAACTTAAATCTGGGCCAAATGATTCTGGTTGTGGACTGTTAGCAAATGTCTACCCTAGACAAACTGGGGATGTCTGAACTCGGGTTTAACATAAAAAATGTAAGCATAAATCTCTTCAAATGAAAGATTTCCTGAAAATTAGGATGTTATTTTTTTGAAGCAGTATATTGGGTTTACAATCTTGGGTATTTTCTATAAGTAGTTACTTGATTTTTTTTCCTTTCTGGATTTTAAGGATTCTGCCTTAAGTTCCGTTTTGTTTACCAGAAAAATATGAAAACAAGTTTAATGCTGTGAAAGATATGTGCTGAGAGCAATAATATGGCAAGCAGAACTGAACACATAGCAACTGACATCATAGAAAGCTTTGCAGCCAATAGCAGCAAAATCACTACTCAACTGGAAATATGTAATTACAAAAATCAGACTTAAGTGTATAAATGTGACCATCACATAAGAAAACACAATCAAATAAATTGTCTTGTTTGGTGCTTAAATAATGGATGAAGCATATCATGACCATGACTGCTATTTTGGATCCCTTGATTTGCTTCAGCAACTGGACCTTGGGTCTATTTCTCTGGAATATAAAATTGAACCCATGTGAGGTATTTTTCCCTGAGCAATTTCCTGGTAGGGGAAAAAATTAAAATTGACCCTATAGAAATTCTTAAGTGGAAACTCTGAAAAACAACCTTTCTAGATTAATTTTCTTATAAAAAGTACACATTTTATTTTGTGAGAAGGCAAAACAAAACAAAAGATGAACTCTTGTTCTTTTCTCCTTTAGATAAGCTACTTACACTAGGAATTTAATATTAAGTCACAGGAAAGCCATTATGAATTAGGTGGGAGAGAGTGGGTTGGGTTTTAAATATGATATTACTAATTTTAAGTGTCTACAGTAAGTCTTTCTAATTCAAGTCATTAAAGACTGTAATGGTCAATTTTATGTGCAAAGTTGACTTACCTAAGAGATGTTCGGATAACTGACAAGACAATATTTCTGGATGTGGCTGTGAATATTTTTCCAAAATACATTAGTTTGCAGCAATAGGATGAGTAAAGAAAATGCTGTACTACCAAGGTAGGCAGACGTCATCCACTCTATGAGGGCCCTGAATATAACCAAAAGGTAGAGGCAGAATGAATTTTCTCTTTGGCAGCTAGCACATTCATTCTCTTTTTCCTAATATATCAGAATCCTGGTCCCTGCCTGTACCTTCAGACTGCAGGGCCAACATTAGCATCCCCCAACAGCCCATTCTCCTATGTCCTCTCCCTGTTCTCAGGACTTCCACATCACACTGAGAGTTAGACCAGGAGCTCTACTGGTTCTCATATCTTTGGACTTCCCTGGTTCTTATTTTGCCAGTGACATATCTTTCAACTTCTTGGACTTCTTAATTGCATGATCCCTTTCCCATAATAAATACTCTCATATATCTATCTATCCATATAGCTATATAAATATTAGTGGCTTTATTTATTTGGAGAACTGTAATACACAGTATTTGCTGTAAAACATAAAGTATACATAAATGATGGTCACATAGTATGTGATAGTTCTTGCAAAAAGAATTTTTCAATATTTATATTTTAAACATTCCCTCCTTGACTTTGTTTATGAACAACCAATTTACATTAAATTGAATGGTAAATATAATCTCATTCTTCTCTGTTATATGGATAATAGTCAGAAATAAAATGTTTAATTATAAAGATTTGGTGTCATATATGGCTATTAGAGAATTGTGAAATAATGTCTAACTTCTTTGACATGGTTAGGTTTTTCTTCCTCTATTTATCTATTTCCACCTTTTATCACCTCATCTACAATATGTAGTGTAGCTCAAGTAACCCAAAAAAGTAACAAAACAAAATCCCCGAAATTCATTATTTTATTATCCCTGTGCATGAAAACCTTTCAATGGCTTTTTTCTGGCACAAGACGAAGTCCAGATTTTTTTAGATGACTTGAGAAGCCCTTCCTTATCTCTCCCTTGCCTATTTCTTTGGATTCATTTCACCACATGCCGCAAGGTCATGCTTCTCTCCAATTAGCCTCACCTTCTCCCCGTCCCTCTAATTCCTGTACGCTTTCTTTTCTTTCCATGTGTATCAGTCTATTCCCTCCAATCCCTGATCCATTTCTCTCAAACACCTTTCATCACCTAGCTCCAGTCTTCACAGTATGTAGATCCTCTACTTAGTCTTCCTCGTCTCTAGGAAGCCTTCCTTGACTCTCCACTATCACAGCACTCACCACATTTCGTGACATCATTTAGTTGGTGTTATTTGTCACCAATTAGATAATAAGACCGTGATGATTTTGTGCTGCGTCTTCGACACTCATTTTACTGATACCAATTTAACGCCTATTATGCTCAACTTATGTGAAGAACTGAGAAAACTGCAAAGGGGCCAGCAAGGTCCTTGCCTTGGGAAACACATCCCCTATACACACGATGACTATTGTCAAAATGAACAAAGTAAAAGGAAGTGGAGCAGCATGAAACAAAGAAAAAGAACAATAAAAAAGACTACAGAATAGAATAAAAAAGCCCAGAGATGTGGAAGGCAAAGACGGAAATGAGTCTTAAAAATCTAGATTGATCTTTTTAAAAGACTCCACCCCATGACTGCCCTGTTTTATTTAAAACTATCCTTTGCTATTGGCTTCTGCTATCATTTGAAGAGGAAAAATTGTTTCTTCATGCTACTTGCAGCCAAGTACATCCAGATCCTGTCATGTTATGTCATCCAGCAATGTGCTCCAGAGCCATCTGCTGTCCACAAGAACAAGGCTTCAGAACCCAAATGATATACATAAACCCGAGCAAAACAAGCTGGAAGCTTGTCGTTAAAAGCATTGATTTTCCAAAATGTATTCACTGGAAAAAATCTGCTATAAAACAGTGAATATATTATGCAAGTGAAATTAGACCTTTCAACTTGCTTGGTATGATACATGATTACACACACTTTTTGCAGGTGATTCAGCCAGAATTAAACATTTTATTTTTTATTAGACATTTAGTGTAAAAGGTCAAGAAAGATATTTAGGATCTGTCATCCTGTTATATGTTTTAAAAAGAACTTGTTTCTATCACTTTTTACCATAAGATGCAGATCTTTAAGTCATAAAAAAATATTAGGACAGAATCAAGCAAATCAGACTAAACAGTATGTAATTTTGCACACCGAAATAGTGACAAATGCACCTGCACTGTAAGATTCAGTTTTCTAAGAGCATGTATCGAGTGATGATCACATTGTAAAATCCCTTCTCCCATCATTCTAAATGACTAATCAATTTCAACTTCAACATCATACCATCTATTTCTTCCTTGGACTATAAGTATCAGCAAATTCAAAAATCCTACAATTCCTTGGACACATGACGCTCTTCCAAACTCCTGAGTCTTTGTACCTGTTGTTTTATCTGAAGGGATATTCCCTGCTCTCTTGGTCCTTACTAGTCAAACTCCTACTTTTTATCTGAACTTTACCTAGACATGACCTGTATTGTGAAGCCCTTGTGAGTGTTGTAGGCAGGCATAAGAGAAGCAATCATTTTTGTCATGTGCAAATTAGAATCTGAAAGAATTGATTGGATTTAGAAAAAAAGTGGAAAAGATATTCAGTATTAGAATAACTGAGTAAATAAAAGTGTGCATTTTCTCAACGATAAACTTGAAGGCAAAAAATCTGCCCTCCATTTTTTAATCAGTTTAACTCCAATTTTTAAACTTATTCGAACCACTAACATTTTGTATTGAACTTTTTTTCACATTTCTAACACTAAATGCTTCCAACCTTTTTTCAAGCTCTTAACCCTAGCCTGTCCTTCCAACAGAGAAGTCTTTCAGAATTCTTTGCCTTCTCCCATTGAGTATTCATCAGCCTGAGGAGCTGGTCCTGAATAGACTCCCTCTAAAGATGCCAAGATGTCATCTTGTCTCTCCATCTCAGATTACACCCAGAGCTAGCCTTCATGACAAAGGGAAATTAGAGATTGAAGTTTCATTCTGAACTGATGTATCACAGCACTACACATACCAACTGTAAAAGAAGATCTGCTTCTCTGTCATGTTCAAAACACAGCAGATTTGTCAGAAAGTCTGATTTAATGTATACAATGCCTGTGGGCATAACAGTGATGCCAGAAGTAACAGAGAATGGTATTAACCCTTTCTGTCTATGATTCCTTGACAGAATTGAAGGTTATTATCTCCATTTTAATTCACTAAGATATTGCGTGTATTAATTTTACATATTGTAAAATACGAGATTTTCACATGAACCACAAGATCTCTCAATTCAACCCTTTGAGTTAATAGATACACCTTTCTTTTGCCCAATCACATAACAAATTAGTGGAAAACAGAGAAGCAAAACCAGGTGGCCAGTTTCACAGTTACTTTTTCTCTCCGCATTGCAAACTATTTCTACAAAGTAGCACCCCAGAATTTATGAAACTCACCCACTTGTATGCCTCAGACTCCTATACTTTCTTAATTGTTTTTGAATATTTTTTGCCTTCAAACAGGGTTGGCAAGTAATACTACTATAAATATAGATACACCTCACTTTTTGAAATTTATTTTTCTAATGGCAAGATCTAAATATTTTCCCAAAATAACTAGCATCCAATCATGAATAGAGTTAGATGGGACATGAGTCAAGGTTTTTCAGAGAACTAGAATCCAGTAGGATATATATAAATATATGAAGTAATTTACGACAAGAATTGGCTCATATAATATGGAGACTAAGAAGTCACACAAAATTTCCCCCACAAGCTGTAGGACCAGAAAATCTGAGTATTATCTAGTTGGAGTCAAAGGCATGATGGCTGGTGTGCTGGTGTGGAGCACAGTGTGAGTCTGAGTCCAAAGAATAGAGAATCTAGAGCTCTGATGTCTAAGCACGAGAGAAGATGAATTTCCTGAAGAAATACCACATTTGCCTCTCCTTTTACTCTTTGTTCTATCCAAGCCCTCAGTAAATTTTGATGATTCTGCTCTCAGGTAAATGCTATTTACTTAGTAGTCTACTAATTTATGTAGTAATTTATTCTTACAGAAATACCCTCACAGCCACACTTAGAAATAATGTTTTATCAGCTATGTGGATATTACCTAACCAGACAGGCTAACATATAAAATTAACCATCACAGATGGTACAGGTATTAATCATTGTTTTTAATTGCTATTATTTTCATAGTGCAACCTGATAAGAAAGCAAAATATTTCCTCTTAATTTTGCACATTAGAGATCACTGAGATTAAAATGTTGTATAAACGCTCAAATATTATGTATGTGAAGAATTATATCATTAAAGATATATTAAAGTTAATAATATTAACATTAATAAATTACCCAAAGTAATCTCACCGTCCTTTATGATTTATATGGTACATTTAGGAAAAATTATGTGCTTATTTCCATAGGTCTTTGCCATATAAACTATAGATGAAAAACCTTAAAATACACTAGAAAGGAAGGACTAATACAGTTAGTCTTTTGTAGAGCTTGGGGAGAGACATAGGAAGAGGGAGAGAGACAGAGAGAGAGAAAAACCTAATGGAGATTCTAGGGAAGAATGCTATTGTTCAGAGAAGAGAATAGTAATTTCAACTCTGTTATTATTAGCTATCCCTCCATGACATTACCATGCATCGTATTTGCAAAACTATAATGAGTGATAGGTTATTTTGAAATAAAATTGTCTACAGTGCCAGCAGTGTTTGTTATCAACACCCAGATGTAATAGCAATCCTTATAATAATACATATGTTTAATTCTCCCACATTATAGCAATACTAGATTGTATCCTACATCATCTACCTCCTAGGATGGGACAGAAAATATAATTTAACAAATGTTCCCAGAATAGTGTTATCCATTGAATGATGGGTATCACCTGTGTTCTTATTGAAAGAGAATACTGAGAAATAGATGGCAGTGAATTATTTTCCAGAGCAATTTTGGAAGAATCAGGTGAAAATGATCCTAATTTTTGATCTTTGAATATCACAATGAGCAATGTTATATTACAGGAACAAAAAACTATCATTCGTTGAGCTGTTTATACATTTAGACGAGGCATTAAAATGCAGTATAGTTCCAGGTACGTAGTGAAAAGGAGAATGAGAAAGTCGTTCTGCAGTTATAAAAAATTTTAGCAAGGGGAAAACAAACCTGCTGATTAGGCTATCCAAGTTTATTTGAAACAACTTCTCATCTATCCCTATTTTTTATGGGAAAAAATTCAAACATAAATTTCAAAAGTAGATAATTCTTTTGTAATCAGAGCAGAAATGATGCATTAGAGTTGGAGGGGTAGGGAGGCAAGGTGGCAAAGCCAGAAGGGTAAAGGAAATACCTCATGTGCCTGAGTGACCAGATGAGACAGTCGAGTTTTAGAGCATAGAGAGACCACTTCCTAGCTAGAGATAGTTAGATTCTCTTCAAAACCCTACAACGATCACTTAGCCATGAAAAAAATTAACTGCCTTTTTCAGCTCAAGTCCAAAAAGTAAGTTTGGGGTTTGTAAAATCCAAGACTCTGAGACAACGTCCTTCAAAAGTCCATGGCACTGACAGTAAAGGCCTGGAACAAGGTACAACCATCAGCAAGTCTGTCATATATGAAGTTATAAAAAAGGTCTAGTTTCACATATTTGTTGCCTAAAACATTGCCATTTACCATAGATTTCTACAGTATTTACCATCCTATAAAAACTTTTCTGTCATCTGTTTTATGTGACTGTAACAGAATATCTGAGATAGACAGTTTATTAAGAACGGAGATTTATTTCTTACAGTTCCAGAGGCTGGGCCATCGAGATCAATGGATGCGTATCTCACTGGTGGCAAATGCCTTCTTGCTGCCTATATCATCCTGTTCCAGAAAGGAAAGACAATACATGCATTCCGGGCGGGGGGGGGCAAACATTCTTTTATCGGGAGCCCACTCCTATATGATTAATTCACTCTCACACTAAAGATATGAATCCACTCATAAGGATGGAGCCCTCCTGACCTGATCACCACTCAAAGTCTTCTACCTCAGCATTGCTGCACTGGGTATTAAATTTCCAACACATGAGCTTTGGGTGACACATTCAAAACATAGCACTTATTAAGAGCCAATGACTTGTTGCAACTAAAAAAATCAATCTTCTGATAAAACAGAGAAAAGAGTGGTCCCTAGAGGCAGCAAGCAGTGAGAGGAAACGGAAAGAGGTTAAATAAGGGACACCAAAACACGGAAAAGAAGGAATTAGTTCTGGGTTGTTTTTTTTTACGGTGCAAACAAGCTATGATACATTTATGGTTAAAACAAGCTATGATACATTTCAAAATGACTAGAAGAGTACCAAATTCCAACACTTAAAAATGATTAATGTTTGAAAAAATGCAAGTGCTTTTTTCCTTGATTTTATTGTTATACTTTGTATACACATATCAGATTTCCATGATGTACCCTATAAAAATTAACAAATATTTTGTCTCAATTTAAGAAAAACAATATATTTTTTTAATTTTTTGAGACTGGGTCTCACTATGTAGTTGAGACTGACCTGGAGTTCACTGTGTAGCCCAGGCTGGTCTCGAACTCACAGCGATCCTCCTGCCTCAGCTTCCCGAGTGCTGGGATTACAGGCATGCACCACCAAGCCTGGCTAAACAATATATTTTTAAATAATGTGTCAAAGGGGTCTTTTGCTTAGAATAAGAGTAATGTGGCCTCTGTGAATCCAATGGCATTCATGAAATACCATGTGTATGTATGTGACTGTATCTAGAAGTGTATTTGGAAAGAAAATGGCTTATCCAATGTGCCCTGTTTTCATGTAAAGAAGAGAAACTCAGGAAAGACAACCCCATACCTCTATTATCATGCAAGTCAACACTAGGGAGAATTCTGGTCTGCTAGCATTCAGTCATAGATGATGATCCTTGATGACAGAGGACCACCTGTGAAGTCTGAGGACAAGTAAGGTATGTCTTCCATCTTGGGAGGGCACTGGCAGAAAAATGGCAGGAATATAGGCATAGGATCAAGTTCACTGGACCAAGAAACACAGACTCCCATGAACTGGGCAAGAGAAGGTGTGAATTAGTAAATCTGGGTCAGACTCTTTCCCTCTGCAGAAATGACCTGGTGCCTCTAACTCTTTAAAATTGCCTTGCTTGAGAACAAGATCGTCCCTGAGCCTAGGCACTTGACAGGTGGTTTTAGTCACTTAAATGAGGGAACTGGGGTGCTAATCTGAACTGGGTGAATTATACTGTATAAGCTAAGGAAACAACATTAACCAATAATATTTACTAAGTGCCTGCTGCAGAGTGGCAGCTAAAAGGTATCTTGACTTATACTTTCTTAATTAACCCACTTAATACATGTTATCCAGAGGTCAAAATATGAGGTTTGTCTTTGTGTTTACAAGTAAGTTATTTCCATTATTAGTTTTAAATCTTTCATCAAGTGAGGACATATTATCCCTATATTTCAGAAAAGAATAAAACTACACAGAATACCAAAGTAAAACTCAGTGAAGAAGGATTGTATGTGCCGCTTTAGAAGAGGGTAAAGTAGTCTTAAAGGCATGAACAGGGATGAGAAAGTAGATCCATGACCCTGGGTTTGATTTCTAGCACCAAACACACATACATGCACATGCACATGCAGAAAGACATGCACAATATAGGATAGTTCTACACTATAATGTTATAATTTATTGATATGTGAATACAAACTATGAAAAAATGAGCTTAGCCAGGCGTGGTGGCACATGCCCATTATCCCAGCACTCCGGAAACTGAGGTAGGAGGATCGCTGCAGGTTCGAGTCCAGCCTGGGCTACATAGTGAGTTCCAGGTCAGTCTCAACCACATAGTGAGACCCTGTCTCAAAAACAAAACAAAACAACAAAAAAGAGCTCATTTCTCAAGAATACTGATTCCAAGAGTCAGAAGAACATCCCCCTAGGGAAGGTTGTTGAGCTGACTGGTACAGGTGAGCACTTCCTGTGATTTGCCGTAATTTCCTGAGGCACCATAGTGAATTAAAGTAGAGGCTTGAAAATGCTCATCCCTCCAGCAATACTGTTAAAATCAAAGCATTTCTTCCACACAGAAAATTTTATTGACAAGCAATTAAAAATTTAAGGTAAACCTTGAATTAGTATCTTCTGACATCAGCAAAGTTTAATATTGTGAGTTTTCTAAACAACCAATGGTTACCTATTAAAAGTTAAAAATAAAAAGGTGTGAAAAAGTCAATATCTTGCTTTCATACCTTTCTGAGATGTTATTTACTCATACTGCTGCCCTTTCAAACAAAAGATATTTCAGTTACTTAACCTCTTGTTTATCAGTTAGAATGATCATGGTGACCATTATCATGATGGAACCCAAGAACTTGCCTGCCTTCCTTTCTGCCTGTCATCAGACTGTACTCATATAGTCTGGGTGCCAACCCACTTGACATGTGTCTTACAACCTAATTAGAGCCAAGAAACTTTGGGCAAATATTAAAAATCATTATACCTCACTATTTTATGGCTATTCATCTAAATACTTTCATGTCACAGATCTAAAAACTAAACATTGAAGGCTTAAGACTTGTTCAGCCTCACATAATGAATTATAGTAGAGTTGTATCTCACCTATAGTTTGCAGTTCAGAAAGTAAAATATTGTTTAAAGTGTTTCTACAACTCATTAATTTGTCCTTTAATTGTAGTATGTGTTTTTATGCCTTAATTCTTATTTTCACTAAAGTTTGAGTACCTCAAAGGTGGATCGAGAAGACAGGAAAAGGAAAGTCTTCAGCAGCTTATTCCCTATTCAAAGCCTTTGCCTTGAAGATAACTATCACATCTAGTGAATCAAAAATGGAAATGTTTTTAAGCGTTTTTTGCTTCTCTATGGAAGCTCTCTTTGGGTTTCAGTACAAAGCCTCTGTAACATTGCTATATATTAATTGACTAGCCACTCTTCTGAATATTAGAGGATTAAATTCTAAAACTCGCATCTTAAATAACCTATTGTGCAGCTCCACTCTGAGGGCTTAGTGTGTGCAAGGACACACAAGTATACAGAACCCCTGGTTCCCTCTTCATCGCCTTTTCAGCTACCACCCACTACCTACTAATTAGATAACACTGAATATGACTTGAAACACAGAGGGGAAAGGCTTATTAAGAACCATTTTGGTAGCAATCTACTTTGCTTACTTCCTTTTTCTTCTTTGTCCCCTTAGAAATTAAACTTGTCATATAAGAAAGAGATTAGTAAATGAAAACATTTTTGAATTACATTCAGTCATTTTGATTAGCATCTTTTTTCTTCTCTCATAAACATATGGTAAAGCAACGTGTAATGTCCCATTGATTGTAATTTGAAATCTAAAGTAATATTTGTTCATTGCTGGAACCTGAAACAAACATCTGGTGGTTAAAGCTCCGAGGGAAAAAAAAAATCTTAGTGTATTACTTCTATGATTCAAAATCAGCAGTGAACACATGTAGTTAAGATTAAGCCGCAAACCTTTAAGCCGGTCCACTCTATCTTAAAAAAAAATAAAAAAGAAAGACAATTGGATTTTTGTTTCCTCTAATGTGGGAAATAGAGACCATGCAGGGATCTCTTCCTTTCCACTTTTATCCTACAATAAATATATGCTGTATACAGTGTTTATCTTCCCACTGAAAAAATATTTGAATGTGTCCTTATCTCTGTCACCTATGTGTTCAGAATTACTCCAGTTTGTGCATACTATCAAGTTCATGTAATCATATATTTTTGTCAATTATAATTGTATCTTTACATTAAAACTTGTCTTGCTTTTTTATATTTCTCATGACTTATATCTAGATGTCCCCCAACAGGCTCATGTACTCATAGGTAGGTGCTTTGGATGGTGATGGTATTGTGGGGGTGCTGAGGCTGACTTGGTATTGGGAGATGGACTCTGATCATAAGGAACAAGTTACTGACAGCATGATCCAGAATAACATATCTCCTTTCCCAGCTCTTCCTGGGCTCTCTGCTTTCTACCACCATGAAATAAGTGGCTTTCTTCACTACCCAGGCCCTTCTACTATGCTGCCCATCATCTAAAGACTAAAAATTCTAAGAGTGTGAGCCAAAATAAACATTTCCTCTTTTAAGTTGTATGTGTAAGTTGCATATTGTCCCAACAATAAGAAAATTGACAAAACAGGTTAACTAAGACGGAGAAGTGGGTCATGGCTGTGGCTGTACTTGACCATATGGTTTAAATGGCTTTCGAATTGGTTCCTGGGGGGAATTTGGAAAAATTTGGAGATGCTAGCTGCAGAAGCAGCAAGCCAAGCTTGATAGGAGATTCTAGTCATAACTCAGAAGATCAGAATGTTGACAAAAAAAGGAAAATACTTGGCTCAGGAGGTTTCAGTTGGGAATAAGGGCTCCATTGACAGTTGGATTCCAGGCCGTACGTGTTATCCTCTGGAAGATAATTTGTCTACATTTTTCTCAAATCTTGAGAGTTTTAGGAGACTAAAATTAAAGACAGTGGCCTAAGTAATCAAGTGGAGGAAATTTCAATGCAGCTTAACATTCAAGCTGTAGCATGGGTATTGCTTGCTGCTTTAAACCAAGTTTATACGGAAAATCAGGAGGAAAATCCACTTGAAGAATTTCCTGTTTCGTCAGTAAGAAAGGGCCTGCAAGGTGGAGCAGAGAAGATTTTGGTGGCTAAAAAGATTAAAAAGACAAAGTACTTTGCATTGAGACAACAGGAAATATGCTGTGAGGACATGTGAGAAATCTGCAAGACTCCATCCATTGCACGCTTGAGGGTACAAGTCTGTGAAGCTTTTGTTTGAGAAGAGGACCCAAGGGTACCATGCCCACAAAAGGGCCACCCAGGGAACTAATTTTCCAGGATTGATTTCACAGTGCTTAGGATCCAGGCACTTGGAGACCTGCACAACCGTGATACAAGGGCGCTTGCTACTGCTCTGGCTGGCAACAGAACTTGGTATAGTCCACATGATTCTTGTTTTACAGACATGCAGACTGCAAGAGGGCACTCTGAGGAAGGCATCAGGAAGGCTTCCACCAAGATTTCAGAAAAAGGCCTGGGAGGGCAGGAAGTGTGCCCCTGAGAGGGCAGTGCATAAAGCTGTGAGAGTAAGCCAAATGTGCAGTAGAGACCCCAGCGAGTTGGAGATGCCAGGAACATAGAACTTTAGCTGATGAAGCCCACAAGCAGTGAGTAGAGCCAACCCAAAAGAAAAGCTACCTGGGGTACAACAGGCAAAGCTGTAGTGGCAGAGCCTCCTGCGCCATTTAGAGTTCACTTTCTTGCCAAAACTTGCCCCGGGTACTAGACCCAGAGCTACAAGATTCAATGTTCCCCAGGCTGAGTTTCAGCCTTGCTGAAGTCTCATTGCTTTCTATATCATTTTTCCTTTTTGGAATGGGAATATTTATCCCAGGCCTTTCTATGTTACCAGTGTTTAACTTGCCATTTGATTTTTTGAGGCCCACAGCTAAGAGTATGCTTAAGGTCTGAGAGGAGACACTAGATGGACTTTTCAGCAACGCTGAATCTTATTAAAACTTTGGCAACTGCAACCCTGAATCTTATTAAAACTTTGGCAACTCTTTAAAGATGGACAAAATGTATTTTGCATAAAGAGATGCACATAAGTTTTTGGGGTGTCAGGAGCAGAATGCTATGATTTATATCTAGATGCCCCTAAGAGCCTCATGTGCTTATCTTTTGTAAGGTACTTGGATTATGGAAGAGTTATAGCTGGTTTCCTTTTAAGAGACGGGGTCAGGTTTGAAGAGGCCATGACTATGGGTGTGGTCTGGAAAGTTACATCACCCTTTCTGGCTCCTCCCTGGACTCCCTGGTTCCTGGCCACCAGGAGATGAGCAGTTTTTCCACTTCCATCCCCATCTCCGTGCCATCTTCCCTTAGAGTCAGCCAACTACAGACTCAAACAACTGTGAGCCACAATAAACCTCTTCTCTCTGCAGTTGCAGGTGTCGGATATTTTGTTCCAGCAAGGAGGAAAATGACTTAAGGCAATGTTGCCTTTAAGATTTACTCTAGCTCACAATTTCCATTTCAAGATAACAGAGCAGAATTTAAAATGAAGATGTGCTGTTTATTTTGCAGTGGTGCTCATTTTCACCAATACTTTCAAAAACTGTTAGTTTTTCATGGGCATAGTGTATTAATTAGTCTGCTGAGGTTGACATGATAAAATAAAATAGATGGGATGGTTTAAACCATAGAATTTATTTCTCACTGCTCTGGAGGCTAGAAGGCAAAAATCAATGTGTCAGAAAGTGTGGCTCTGCCTGAAGCCTCTCTTTTTGGCTCACAGATTTCGGGCTTCATTCTGAGGATTTTCCTCACAGCATTTTCTCTATATACCTTTACACCTCTGCTGTCTGTTCATTTTATAAGGATACAAGTCACACTGGGTAGAACCACATCTTTATCATTTAATTTATTTTTAATTACCTCTTTCAAAACCTTGTCTTTAAATTTGGTCCTATTGGAGGATGAGGCTTCAGCATATTCTGAAGGAGCGCAATTCAGATCATAGCAGGAAGCAATGCTATTTGTCAAGTATTCTGTATACTTTCCCCTTGGGGGGGGTAATCAAGTATTATGACAAAATCTGAGAAAATTATCCTTTAAATATTATACCAAGTTTCTTGAAATATAAATTTGCATATGAATCATTTATGTGAGATATCAATTATAAATGAAAAGATGAGTGAACATAAAATAGCCATTAACTCTTTTTTTTTAAAACCCACAAAGATTTAGCAAAGGGACAGCCAAACAAATTAGTGGTTCACACCTCCACATTTTGTTTGCCAGAACAAAGAAAACCCCAAAGTCAGAAATGTCAGATGAGACAGCTGCTCACAAGGTCGAATCTACAGATCTGGTCTTTCTTCTCTGAATGGGTGACTTCCATATTTGAAACCAGCCTGAGTTTTACTTAAGTGGCTTCAGAGCAACAAAACTGAGGCGCTTTAGCCCCAAACACATGGTTAAACGAGGACGTTGCAGTATTTGTCCACAAACACAAGTAAGAGTGTCCCTGTCCCCTCATAAAGACGATACCTGTTTGTTTCAGAACATCACTTTACCCTGTGTTTTTTTCCTGGCAGCTCTACTTTAGGTTAAAGGAGGAATCCTTGTAACTTCCTGTTGCCCACCCTTTCCCCTTTCCTCTCAAACTGCATCACTTTCTTTGTAAATTTAATTTTCTAGTCCTAATTTGATGTTGCTTTTAAACGCTGTCCCAAAGCATGAAAACACCAGGCTTCATGCGCCCTTCCATTTAACTGCTGTGATAGTGTTTACAAATATGTGTTAAAACATTAAACTTAGTTGAATCCAACTTCTACCTCTATGCTGGAGTATTTACATCTTTATATCCATGTTCAATAGCACTATTGTGACAGCATTAGTAGACATTAGGTATGTAATAATATGACAAGATATCTCCATATCCCTAAACCCTGGGCTCATTTTGTTCATCTGTAAAAATCTAGAAACTGGATTCAAGGTGTTTTCTCCAGGGCTCCTGAAAATTCCATGCTAACAGTCTTTGAAATTAGGATTCCATTAATTCTCTCATTGACATTGGGAAACCAAAATGGTTCTCATCTCATAAAAATCCCTTTACTCTTCAAGTAAATCATGTTTGGATTGCTAAATAAGTAATGATTAGATTACTCAATTAATAATTAATAAATTCACCTTAAAAGATTTGTTTGAGCTAAATTCCTCAAGAGGCCAAAAGCATACCCTTTATTTCCACTCACTTTATAACATCAGACTTTTCCCACAGTGGCAAAGCAGATGCTGTGATCGTAAAAATGCTGACTGAAGATACTGACAATGTTGAAACCTTTCCACTGCTTTGGGATCTGACTTTTGGAAATAATTTTGCTGCTAACTGAACCCTTCGCTGGTTGAGACGCTGTCTGGAGCCGCTCCTTGTTCTCTACCGCCATCTAGTGGCACTAGGATTTCCCTTATCCTCCCAATTTGGAATTCAGTCTGCAAAGATTTTAAAGACTGTAAATCAAATGAATGAATTCAGAAAAAGGGATTTATAGCGTGTTTCAGAAGATAAAATGTAATAAATATTCATAAAACTTAAGTATAATATAGTGGTGTACTTTAACACTTAAGCAGCATAGATTAAATTTGTGCAATTTAATCTTGAATATGTTCAAATGTTAACTTGAACACTGAAAAGAGAAAATAAAAACTTACCTAAAGTGCTTTTTAAAACAAGATTATCCTTCTCAAGTACTCTTGTATAGTGTTAGGTAATGTTTTCTTTAAAGTAAATACAATCATAGTAAATGAAAAGGAAGAAAATGAAATAGTTCGAATAAATTGGTGCAGAAAATCTCAGTTCTGTATTTAACCACAGTGTTCAATTAAATTAGAGCTTCACAGTCATTATTATTTATAAATGTAATATAATGCCTAACGAGTGTTGAATGATATGTAGTTTTAATATCCTATATTCTGGAACTTTCTTCAAATAGCTTAATACTGGGTTTAATTGTGTGAATCTAAAGTAAAAATAAATTTCTTTAATGAATGAAATAAAATATTTTTGAAGTGTGACTTTTTCCCATTAAAGCTCCTTTTCACTAATTATTTGTTATAAGAAAATTATTTCTGACATTTTAACATTATTCTTACTTTTATTTGAATTTAAAATGCCAACAATATTCTGAAGTATTTAGATCTTTCTAACAAAAGATATTTAACTAGAATACCACTTTGTTTCTTAATTCACTTGTGAATGAACTGAGAAATCTTGAATCTATTTTTCAGGGTGGGAAAATCCCCATAAGATGGACAGCTCCAGAGGCTATCGCCTACAGAAAATTTTCCTCAGCCAGTGACGCATGGAGCTACGGCATTGTCATGTGGGAGGTCATGTCCTACGGAGAGAGACCTTACTGGGAAATGTCTAACCAAGATGTAAGTGCCTGCAGGGACAGTGCTGTCATTCTGTGATTGTAAACACATAGGCTTTTGAGGGAGAAATGCACATTTTGTTCTCACTCAGATTAGTCCTTATCTTCTTAAGAGTTGCTCTGGGTCAATGGCTAAGTTTGAGAAGCTGAGGAAACTTTCACTCTGAGTTGATTTTGAAGTAAAGGCCAGCTAAAAGTCTTTGCCCTTTGAGCACCTGCTCCACACATGACCTCTAATACCTCCTCATTGTTCTAATGTGGCAAGACTGTGCTCATGCAGCAGTCTGGACCTACAAGTAAAATGAAAAGAGTAATGCTTACTTTTCATTTCTATCATAAAGCAATTCAGTGCACTGCCATAGAAGGCAAATAAATTTAGGCTAGATATCACTTTCAAGAAAGAAGAAATGCTTTCAGGCAGTGCTTTATCAATATATGTCATCTAGGATTGTTCTTTTGAGATATATAATCTTTTGTGCACTCTGTCTTGCTTTTATTTTCTCTATAACAATTACTCTGGTGGTTGATAATACTATAGAACAGGATAGTTCACACATTTGTACCTCTATGACCTGTCCACGATGATAGAAACAGTGATCAGTGCACTGTTCAAACTGACAAAATATTTTCATTTCCCGATTCCTCACTTTAAAATTTAGGCACTGTCCACTCATTTGCCTTCCTCAAAGCAACTGATGGTTTCTGAGACAGTAGTGATGGAAAATGACCTCTACTGTGATTTTAAATGTCCAAGATACAAAGAAAGACTATGTAGCCATAAATCATTTCTAAACCTATACACAAAGTACACTTATTACAATGTCTCATTGCTTTCTTCCAGTTATCTTCTGAGCAAAGCTCTTACACTTCCCCAGCTCACATTTTATTATTCCATCCCAACTTCAAACTGTTCAAGTTTCTTGAGTACTTAAGTAGCAGAGAAAGCTTGTCCTTTTCTAATGCCAGTCATAGACAAATTGGATTTTAGTTAGCTGGCAACAGCTAATGTTTCTCCGTGCCATACTGAATTGCATGTGCAGCTCAGTTCTGTGGGTGTCTACTGACTGTGGATAATGCCAAGTCTGGAAAGCTATGCAGCAGCAGTGCTGAGGTCAGATGCACTGCTCAGTCTTTGCTCTCCAAAGCATAATATCAAAACACAAAGCCAGCGTGGGAGTGCTGCAGAGCACCTGGCCTCATATATAAATATTCCATAACCAGAAACCTCTGCTCCACCTTTAACACTTAAATGTCTTAGAGTAAAGACATTCGACTATAGTCTGCTATTCTTCAGAGAGTTTTATTTGAATAACCTCATTGCATTCCCCTGCCACAGGGCCTTCAAAGGGATAATTCCCGACTGTCTTCCAGCTCTTCTTAATGTTTCGTTCCAGAAGCAGATTTGTCCTTTACTCCTGAAATAAACTCACATCAGGGTTATGGTTTTCTTTCATTTTTTATTGTTAGTTATTTTGTTGTTTTTGTTAATCAGTTAGCTAAGGTAATGGATGTCACTATAGTTCCTGCTCTGCTCTAAATCCACTGTACCATGTCAATCAGTAGGGAGTCTTAGGGAGACCCTACCTCAGAATATAAAAATAAACAAATAATAAAAGGGAGCCAGGGCTGCAGATGAGTGCTAAGCCCCTGTGTTCAGCTTCAGTACTTTAAAAATTGATTCAAACTGTTATTTCCTGTTTATTCTATTTTGACATAACTGAAATAGCCCACCCAAGCAAATATCCAGAATTAAGTCCCCTCCTGATGAGTCTTCACTACAAGGAAGAATTTGTACAGCAAGTTCTTTCTTTGTATTATGTCATTTCGGTTCCTTTAACCAATTCCCTAACAGAGTTAAATGTCTAAATGTTGCCTACCTTAGAGGGTGTTAAACTTTACTAATACAACCCTATGAGAAAAAAGTTCTTTAGTATTTACAGAGGAATGTGTATATTTATTTGCACATTATGTACAAGCACTGCTGTACTAAATTATTTATTAGATGATTTCTCTATTCTAGGAATCAGGGTTACAGACGAGAACAAATGTTGTACCTGGGAAGGACCATAAAAATTATTCCAATCCCTTTGTTTAGTTGCACCTAAAACTGAAGCACAGAGAACTAACATTATCCTAGAATCACATAGCAATTTATTTGTCAGCGCTCTCTGAAAATAATTCTAATAAACTCCCAGACTAAGTCATGGCCAAAGAGAAGAAAAGAAGGAATAATGGTGTTTTTTGTGGTGACTGTTTAACAGTCCACATAGCACCCGATGCAGAGCTCGTAGGCGCTTGAGCTCATGGACCTTATGGTTTGGTAGGAGAGAGACAGACTGTATAAAAAATAAATAAATAAAAGACACAATATGTGATATGATAATCACTATTAATGGGCAAAAAAACAAGAACAGAAGTTTAAGAAATACTGAGGGTTTAATAAAATACATTGTATATACTGTAAAATAGATTTATAGAAGTCATTCACTTATGGTCATAAGTCATAATTAGTCATTCTTATTAGACATTCATAACCATTCTTATAATAGAATAAGACAATACGTATAAAGAGCAGTCCCATGATTTTTTTATAACTCCTA
Organism: Fukomys damarensis; assembly: GCF_012274545.1. Classification (NCBI taxonomy): domain Eukaryota; kingdom Metazoa; phylum Chordata; class Mammalia; order Rodentia; family Bathyergidae; genus Fukomys; species Fukomys damarensis. The sequence goes on from NW_022900936.1 coordinate 42,362,058, forward strand.
GATTTCTTATCTCCTAAGGTACATTGCAGTTACCAGTTTAGTGACAATGACCATGGTGATATGAAATAATATTCAACCATGAAAGTCACTTAATTTTTCAAATTACCTGTTTTATGACCAATAAATACAATAAAAGGCCTGTTAGAATATTTGAAATGTGACTATTAATACCAACATGTTAAGATTTTATAATCTTTGAAAAAAATAATTATCACTCTGGAAATTTCTGTTTGAAAGCAGAAATAACTTAATCAAAAATTTCCCAGCTGCTCTCCCAAATACTTGGTATTCCCTATTTGTTCTGCATTCCTTATTTATTTGGTCAAAGTATAGTCTTATGTTTGACTTTTTCCAAACAAGATGCATTTTAAATAAAGTAATATGATAGATAATAAAAATTCAACCGTTCTATTTGAATATTTTATATGTTTTACTATTTTTAATAAGTTTAGCAAAGCTATGAGCACAGACCATGTGTAATGGGTCACAGGTTTGAGCCCAGCCAAAGAAACTGAGTGACTTAGGGAGACCCTACCTCAAAATTTAAAAATAAATTATAAAAGGGAGTCAAGGCTGTAGATGAGTGTTAAGGCCCTGTGTTTAATTTCAGTACTTTAAAAATTGATTCAAACTGTTAATTCCTGAAGTTTAGGACTTTCCTGGTAATGGTGGAGGTGCCAAGAATCAAGTAGGACTTTCACAGAGTGCAGCAGGTAAAGTGAAGATGCCAGACTCTAAGACAGGTGCTTTAGACAGCCATTTCTGCAGGAAAATGCCTAAATGTACAATTTACAACACAAGTCATGTAAACTGTTTTTAACTGTTGCCTACGATGGTCCAGACTCTGATGTCTGCTTCTCCCTACCTGGATCTTACCCAACAGTTTACACAGCTATCCTGGTTATGGATCTTGATGATCTGTGTCCAAGACGACCATTTAGAGAGTGGTTTTGTCTACTAAACATCATTTTGCTACAAAGGCTTTTTCTGCAACTGGAGAAGCAGTTGCAACCAGGAATAGAATCTTGACATTAAGCCCATTCTCCTTTGTTCAGGATTGCCATTGCCCGTGGCACAAGGTTGAACGCTTCTCTACCGGAGCTTGACTGTTTTTACAGGCCGAGTTGGGATCTAAGTGAGTGTATTTTCAATCTTGTTACAGGTTACCAAAGAATAGCCAAACAAGACTGAGAATAGGGAGACCAACAAGAGGAGTTCTGGGATTGGAAAAAGCTAAACCTTGAGGTCCTCAGATCAATACAAGACTAGAGGAAAGTAGCAAGAGCTAAAATGTTTTGTGTATCCTGTAAATAGTTTTTGCTGCTACTGTAAAGAGACTTCAAATTCTGTTTAGATAAACATATTGGAATTCAGCATGTCTGTGACAGATCCTTTAACCAGAATTTCTGTCTGAAAGCAGCAATAGCTTAATAAAAAAATTTCCCAGCTGCTCCCTCCAAATACTGATTGTTCCCTATCTGTCCTGCATTTCTTATTTATCTGGTGTGACTTTTTCCAACTAATATGCATTTTTCAATAAAAAAATTAACGATAGTCAATAAAAATTCAACTATGTTCTGTTTGAATATTTTATATATTTTTCGGTATTTTGATAAGTTTAGAAAAGCTATGAACACAGACCAAATGTAATGCTAACATGCTTTAGGATTTTTAAATTGGTTTAGGAAACTTCAGATAGTTCTTATAAAATAGTTTCTCACTTTGCAGACTGGTATAATTTATTACAATGAGCAATCTGAGTTTTCAGAATCTGCCTTAGTGCATAATGTAATGAGTTTCCCAAAGGTCAGTGGTATTGTATGTTAGGAAAAGAAAATGAGAAAAATCAGAGTGTTGTCTATAAAAAGCCTAACAAAAATAACCACAGGTGCAATTTGTTTAGCCATTCAGCAATCAGTTATTACATGTGTGCCAATCATTGCCGTGAGCGTAATTTAGGATGGAGTAGGGAATTGGGAAACTTGGGCCTTCATTGTGTCAAGTAAAATAAATCAGGCACAGAAAAGGCAAATACTAGTATGTGGAAGCTAAAAGAGTTGAATTCATAGAAATTGAGTATAGTAGTCAGTAGAAGATCATAAGGGGAGTTAGGAGTACCGTGATACTGTTAAGCAGGAAAAATAAGTTATGGGGTGTTATGCAGTACAAGGGTAACTATAACCTTTAAAAATTACTGTATTTTCTATAAAGAGTGGAAAAGGGGAGTTTGAAGGTTCTGAGAGCTCAAAGAAAATAAATATTTATGGAGATGGAAATGATAATTACCATTTAATTGTTACACATTGTATGCATGTATAGAATGTTCATACTGTACCCCATAAATACATAAAAAATTAAACCCAGTCCTTAGTGCACTCATTTTCAAATAAGATGAAGTTGTAGTGTTTATAAGTCTTACCTATGCTTGATATTTGTCAAGGGTAGATTCTGTGCTCTTTGTTTTTCTTATTAGAAATAACATTGTGTGGACACAACATAGTTATTTTCTAATATAATTGCTGAAAAAAATATGCCAAGAAAGCATGCATGCTATTGTTCAAGGTTCTTTTGATTAAAAATGATGAGGCCTCAACCAAAGCTAACTTAAGCAAAGGTAAAAAATTTTTTCACCAGGAAGGTAGTTTAGTATGCTGGATCTGAACTAGAGGGACTGTGTGGTATTTTTAGTGCTTCCTTGGTTTCTTGACCTCGTTCCCTCCTAGTGCTAAATTCTTCGCTGCCTTGTTTATACTCCAGAGCTCAGTATTTCATCTTTGCAACCCTAGCATAATGAAAACTCTTTGTAAAATTTCATGTACCAATTCCACAAGTGACTCTGGCTGGTTCTTAGGGTCCTGTTCAACCCTGAACCAAAACCATATCAAGATAAAGAATAGCATAACTATCTTAGCTAGCTTTAAATGCAAGTCTATGTATTCCCAGGTAGCTGAAACACTATGTTAACAATTTCCCTATGACCATTTCAAATAAGAGAGAAATTCCCCAAAAGAGTGTCAGAAAAATGTATCTTTTTTCTTTTTTCTTTTTTCGTATGTCATTTTCAGAAGTAACTTTATTGCAATATCGAATGGCACCAGCACCAGAATATTAACACTGTGCTTTACTGTATTACAGTGAGGCAGCAGTGTATAGTAAGAGAGCAGTAGGACTGCAGGGTCTCTCAGCCTCAGAAGCACTAGCATTTTGGGACAGGTAATTATTTACCGAGGGAGGGAGGAGGTCCCTGTGCATTGTAGGACATTTAGCGCTGTCCCCAGCCTGTGTGCACTAGGTTCCAGTAGCACTCACTTTCTCAGTTGAAACAGAAATGTTCTACATACTACTCCATCACAGAAGCAGTACAGAATTGACCCCAGTCAAGAGCTATTGGTATATAGCTAGTAAGTTCTGGGCTCAAATTTCAGTTTCAGAATTCACTGGCCATCATAGAATCTTAGGCAAGTAGTTTAAGCTTTCTGGGTATTGTCTTTACTGGGGTTCAAAGTATTTACCAGCAAAAATTGAAAGAAATATATATAT
>NW_022900936.1:42365758-42372372 GCF_012274545.1 Fukomys damarensis
ATATATATATATAATTTAGTATGTAGAGTTTAACTAATCAATGGTAATAATAGTATGAATTTTCTGGGCTTCAATAAACAAAGTATTTTAGATGATTGGCTCCAAAGTATTTTAGATGATTAGCTCATTTGTCTGGGATAGTGTTGTGAGACTCATTTCCAGATAAGAGAACTGAGGCTTAGAAAGTGTTAGTAACTTACTCTAGGAGTTGGTGAAGCTCAAGTCAGTGCTTACTCTGAAAGTACATGCTTTTGCCTACTAAGCTATACTGTACAAGTCCAATTTTCAAAGGAGTCTCCATACCACAAAACTTCTACCTAATGAGATAAAAACATCTTTAATTATGTATGCTATTCCATCACAAAAGAAGTGTTTCCATTGTTTCCTATTAGCAAAATAATTTGAGTTGACTCATGCTATTTGGAAATACAAATCCTTTCTGCAGTATTTTGCATGCTAGTGTTAAAAATTTATACTGTACCTTGTTTTTATATTTCTAAAAACATTTAATCAACTTTTAATGATTGACATATTTAGCCCATTACCAAATGCATTTTACAGGCATGTCGAATGTGCACACCTCTTGCTGTTTACTAGCATAAGAAAGTTGTTTCCCCTTTTTAAATTAATTATTTCAAGGTAATGCTTTATGTTATTTTCATCCAAGTTCAGAGTACTTGTTATTTACTATATAATGGAAGTATATTATAGTGCTGGTGCTGTACAAGCTCTAGAGATGATACCAAGGGCACCGTGATCGTCCTTCCAACACTTACACTGTAGAACGTGCTTGAGAGAAGAAATGGGAGCAAAACATGAACAGCAGGCAACGTTAAGTAACAGATCCCCACAGAGCCAATACACAGAGAAAAAAGTAGCACCACTTCAGTGAGAGGCAACTTAGCTCAAGCTGATGATCTAAATCCAATACTGGAGTCTAGGGTTTTGTTTTGTTTTGTTTTGGTCTTTGCCAAAAATAACTTTTTTGCCTTGAAGCAATTTAAAAAGCCAAAAGCCTCCTGGGTATGGTATCCTTTAGGTATATGCTACTAAACTAGTTCACTTTCCCAAAAATCATTATCAGGGAGCATTTCATTTGAGGCTTACTGGGAAACATAATGCTGCTTCAGTATTTTTGTTCTCTCTTTCTCTCTCTCCCTCTCTCTCTCTCTCCCCTCTCTCCTTCCCTCTCTCCCTCTATCTTTCTCTCTCCCCGCCCTCTCTCTGTCTCTCTCCTTTTTAAAATCTTTTACATAATAATGACTTTTGCTTTAGATTGCTTTTGAAGCTTACCTGAGGGGGTTGGGAAATAAAACCTTCAAGGTTATATTAGGTTATATTTTTAGAAGGCATGGGGTTAAAATCAACCTTTTGACCTTATCTGAATTGATTCCTTGTTTTGAAATTTAAGAAGGAAGAAAATAACCTTTTTGTGTATTTCTTATTTGCTCTTATAGTTCTATAACCTTTCTCAATTATGGCTTAGTACTTCAGCCAAGAATGGCGGATGTGTAGAATCCACTTACCTAGAAATGCAGTATGATTTTATGACTTAGAGAGTCCAGTCATCTTCAATTTTTGCTTCTGATTAGATTTTCCCAGCTCAACATTATTATGTAATGGTCCCTGTGTAATGATCTATATAAGATACAGTAAATTGCTAAAAATCCATTCCTATTATTTCAACCTCCAATATTATAGAGGGAATATTGTCTTTACTAGAATATGTATTCTACTGGAGCAATTTTCAAAATGTCCTTCCCTTCTCAATTTTGCAGCAATTCCTACTATCAGTGCATAGGCAATAGCAGGATTTTAATTAAGTAAATACTAATTATATTAATACCATGTATGTCTGCTACATGGGTCAGAGTAATAGAGGATATTAAAATATATAATCAATCACAATCATTAATAATTTAAATAGTGAGGTTCAAAGTAAAAGAAACCAATACCTAATATGCAACTACTATAGTTTTCATAGGAAAAGTTTTAAAGGAAAATTGTTTTCAACTAAATAACCACAAAACTAGATAGTGTATACATATTAGCAATATTTTCATTAAAAATTAACTCTACCTCCAATTTCTGTTTGGAAGAACTATATTTGCTATCGTTAGCTATTATGATTTTTATTTTCATTCTCTTTGGAACATTTACAGTGAGGGCATTTTAAAATCCCTTTTTTGTTTGCATTGGTAAGCTGTTTGTTTATAGCTTTTAGTTACTTTTAGCAGACCTGAGAAATGTATTATTTGGAGTTGTCTAATATCTTTCTAAAATCAAAATGATGTGTTGATGGAGAAATTTCTATCCCCCACCTCACCCAGAGAGTGCTTAGGAAAATGGCCTTGAGTTTTAAGAATATTCACTGCTTAAAGAAAAGTGGTTTCAAAAAAAGTTAATTTGGAATATGTCTTTGTTTTTCCAAAACATATAATTGGTTATAAGGGACCTGAAAAAGTAAGAAATTCTTATGGCACCCAAATTTACAAAATGTAAACATGGAAATAAAGTGTTTGTAAATAGGGAAGGGGTGAAGGGAGGGCAGGGACAAGGGGAAAAATGAGAACCAAGACCTGTCATGTAGAGGTACAAGATCCCAACAATGAAAGTAACTGTACTGCATCCCTAAAATTTACCAATAAAAAAAAAGAACAAAATAGCAACTATTAGATATTTACACATGTGTCCTATTTATTTAACTGAATTATAAATTTTGTATGTTGAAAAATAGTGAAAGAGAAAGTTAGTATAAACTTTTAATAAGTATTATTTATAACCACTTATTTTTTTTCTCCTTTTCTCTCTCTCATTCTCACTCCCCCACCCTTCTCCTTCTCCAACAGACACAACCATTATATTGCACAATAAGAAAAAGTTTTTTGGTAACAGGGTGTTATGAATCTAAGCATCCTAATCTTTATGAGTAATCATCACAAAAAATAAGTCACCATCTCCCTTTTTTCCTGAAATAATCTTGATGATTAGAGGGAAGATGCTCATAAAGTATTTCACTTACACTTACTAGTGACATTTCAGCCCTTGCTGAATGTTTTTGTGTTTTGTTTTGTTTTTTAAGACAAAGTCTCATGATGTAATTCAAGTTGAACTTAACTTACTTTATAGCACAGACTAATCTCTATCTCACAGTGATCCATCCTCCTGCCTCAGCCTCCCAGGTGCTGGGATTACACGCATACGTACCAAGCCTGGCTTTCCTAAATTTTTGAAACTATTTCTTTGAAAAGACAGTATGAATAACTAAATTCAATATGCTTCTCCTTTGGAGACATTCGGCTGTCTTATAACAAAAATGTAATACCCTCCACAGCCCAAGTGGTCCTTGTTTGTCTGTGAGATTTAGGAATATTTCAGCATCTTCATATTGACTGTGTGATTCTTGTTTGGCTTCTTTAGTAAAAGATGTACATCACCTGCTTTGGTTCAGAAACTGTTAACACAAAGGAAAATTCATCAAATTCAACAAGAGCAGAGCAGTCTGCTACATGCCCCACATGAAACTTATGTTGATTCTAAGCTGTTAAAGTTGCAGTGTCATTGACAAGGAACCAGTATAGTATATTTAGAACAACCATGAAGGTTTTAGATAATAATTTTTGACAGAATCTAATTCCTCCTGCCTCTGCCTGGAAATTATCATTGCAGTCACTTTTATACTTTTTCGCTTTATTTTAATTTTTCTTACATTTTTAAATAAGGGTATAACCTTATATAATTCTTCTCTCAAAGGATGACAGCCTATGAATATCATAAAACCAAACTGTTAGAAAGTTCTCTCTAGTTAATTATCAACCCTTCATCTCCTAAAACAACAAACCTCAATTAGTCTTTTAGACGAAGCACCACATATGCTCCTCCCTGTCAGTCCTTAATTAAGGAATCAGAAAGTACACGAAAAGCAAAACTTTTCTAAAAAAAAAAAGTTTATGATGATGAAGATGTTAATATAGATTTCTCAAGATACTCCAAAAGTAAAGCTTTCAGAAGTCACACACCTGGCAATAGGAACTCCATTGTTTGATCTGACAAGTCACCATGCTCTACGACGCTGGGAACATAAGGAAAAGAGAATTTCAAGAAGGTCAGCTTACTCGATTGAGAGACTAAAATTGTTTTTCTAATGCCAAATGAAGGGGTTAAACAGGACAGGTCGCAGCCACAGGTAGAGAGAGAGCCAGAATTATGATGAACCACTGCAAAATTTCAGATGTAGGGGAACATAATCACAGTCCAGTTTGGTTAGGATTGCTTTCACTGCACTAATTGAAAGAGGAAAAGAGAAGGCAAGGAGTCCTATATGGAGGCTGTTGCAGGAATCAAAATGAGAAATGAGTCATTTGGAAATAGGACTTTAAATAGTGGAAAAGACCTAAATTATATGTGGGCAGTAAATCAAAATGAGAAATGAGTCATTTGGAAATAGGACTTTAAATAGTGGAAAAGACCTAAATTATATGTGGGCAGTAGAATCAGAATTACTTAACTTATGACTTAAAAAATAACAACGTTCATGATAGCCATTTGCTGGTGAGGCTGTTGGTAAAATGGAACCCTTCCACATTGTTAGTGGGAATTTAAACTAGTCCAACCAGTACAGAAATCAGTACAGAAATGCCTCAAAAACCTAAAACTAAAAATTCCATTTGACTCAGCATTCCCCTTCTAGGTATCTTCCTGAAAGAATAAAAGACATCATAGTACAGCAATGCATGCATACCTATGTACATAACAGTTCAGTTTAAAATAGCTAACATTTGGAGGTATCTTATATGTCCACCAATAGATGAATGGATAAAAAAATGTGGTATTTATACACAATGGAGTACTACTGTGCTATAAAGGATAAACTTGAGCCATTTATAGGAAGATGGATTCACCTTAAGACATAATGTTAAGTGAAATAAATCAGACACACAAACAATGATTTCTCTTTTATAAGAAACTTAAAATATAAATAAAGAGTAAAATAAAAGATGGATAATAAGAAGTAGAGAGATAGCTCTTTTTCAAATGGAAAGGGAATCAAGAGATGGAGGAAGGATGATGAGGGGAGAAAAATGGATTTTAAAATGAATCAAAATGTGCTATGTACATGTAGGAATGCAATCATTATGTAATCCTAACATGTACCAATAAAAAAAATGAGAAAAATTAACTTAATTTTGACCAAAAGAAAGGCCCAAATGCCTCGCCGACCATTGCCTTGATTGAACAATGATGGTGACTTTCACAAAGGATAGAAATCTCAAAGAAAGGCTTAGTCTTGGACAAAATAAATTCACGCTCCTTTTATGAAGTGATATGTCCTATCAGTGATAAATATAGAAATCTAGATAGAAAACTGGGCTATAGCTATAACGTGTGGAAATCAGAAGCAAATAATGACAGTGAAAGCATAGAGTGTGTAGAGCACAGAAAAGAGGATTCAAGATCTAACTTAGGGGAAATAAGTTGGGGATGTGGTTCAAGACTCCAGAGGTATTTTCTGTATCACAACTCTGATTCAGAGACTACTGCAATGAGAACGTTATTCTGCTCTGGAGAAAATTATTTCCCATGGGATACAGATTCGCTCTGTTCATCAGTTTGAGCTTCAGTTTCCTTACCTATAAAATATATATATATATAACAGTACTCATATAGTAAAAGTATTTTAAGACCTAAGTAACAAGCATTCCAAAACCTAAATTAGGTAAGTTGTGTTAAGACCTCACAATTTAGCACATAATAAACTCTTAAAGTTATATATTTTGCTTGACCCCCAAAGCTTGTTAAAAATTGGACTCTTTATCAGCTCAGCCCCCAAATTACTTTTCTTCATGTATCTTCTATCTTTACCAAGCCATAAAACCTAGGTTTATTACTCTGTCTTCCCTCCACGGTCACATCTAATCTCACCCCAGTCCTGTATTCCTGAAAATCAGTCCGCTTCTTGTCCAGCACTACCATTGTTTCCATTAAGTCCATCCTGATCTCTGGTCTAGTTCACTGAAAACCTCCTCTGACTATCTAACACAATGACCTAAGTGAGTTCTTCTAAATGGCAAATTTATTATCATTTACTTGCTAAAATCCATTTTGTTTTTGCAAAAAAAGTCCAAGTCATACATAATCTCAAGAGATGATATATTTTAACTTAACCTTCCAGTCTCTTTGAAGAGTGTATTCTAGCCACACAAATTTCCTTTCTTCCAGGTCCCATTTCCTCTCTTCACCCCACTCCTCTGACCCTCCTAGCTTCTACATGACTTTTAAGATTCAGCTTCTCCCCTCTGAGAAGCCTTCCTGAGACTGGAAAAATAATACTGTTGTGTGTCACACAGCACACTGTAGTCATAATCTTTGGTCTCCTTCACTAGGTTATGTATTTCCTAAGACAAGGTATATCTTTCTCATTATGTTATTCTTATATATAGAATGACCAATAATATGTTTTAAATGATTAATGTCTATCTCTCTGGATGAATAAGTTAAAAATACACTAGAGTGCTGGGTGTGGTGGTGCACGCCTGTAATTCCAGCACCCAGGAGGCTAAGGCAGGAGGATCCCTGTGAGTTCGAGACCAGCCCAGGCTCCATAGTGAGTTCCA
>NW_022900936.1:42372647-42403944 GCF_012274545.1 Fukomys damarensis
CAAAAAAAAATCCACTAGAAAGGTATATCTTTTAGGCAGTTGTACAAATAACATTTTAGTCTCTCATATAGTCACCTTTAAACTAGAATTTTAGGTACGTGATCTTAAGTGTTAAACTTCTCTGTGATCAATTTGCTTGTGTTTAAAATTAGGATAATTACTGTACCTACCTTATACTTTTATTGTAAGTGTTATAAGAACCAATACATATACATCATTTAGGACTAATACTTTGGAATCACTCAAGAGCTCTCAATGATTAACTGTTTTTGTCATTGCCATTGTTGTATCATTACTATTGACATACAGTGTTTTATTACTATTGTCCTATGGAGTGGTTTCATTTGTATTTGACATGTCTTGATCTCGGAGCTCAAGAGAACATGAGTTAAAGAGCTGAAGAAATTCAAAAGCAGAGGTCAAAAAAGAAGCAAAGTCTTGGATCCTCTGACTTCACCTTACCCCAAAGACAGGTGTCCTGGGACCAGACTCCAGTGGACATATAAAGTGTACATGTTCTGGGCAAGGGAGTCTATCTCCCCTCTTGTAACTCCTTCCTTATAGAGAAAAAAACATGAGAGCAACCTGGTTAGGAGGAAATAATGCCAAGCAGTCTGGATTTGAAAATCAATTATTTGCAGAAGTTGTCTGGAAAACTCTACTCCCCATCAGTGGGGGCAGAATAAAATAATAATTCCTCTGGAAGGAGAGAAGATGCCAGTGAAAATCTGGGCTAAATCAAGTTCCTCTTCCTTAAGGAAGAGCAAGCCCTCAGTCTCAACTTGGTTATTCAGGCTAACCAGTGCAAGATCCGAAGAATGTTTCTGGGTGTGCTGCTTAATGTACCTTTTTTAAAATTAATATTTCTTCCCGAGGGGACTTTAAATTACAGTCATGCTTGTGCTTTGAGTCCATTTGGAGTACTCTGATACTCCACATTTTTTTTTAAGTCTGTTCTGCTATTGAGACAAATCAAAAAAATTTTAATAGCTTTTTTTTAGTTAATAATTTTAGTCAGTAGTTTATTAATGTATAGGGCACTGTACTAAATGATGGAAATGTCATCGCTTCTCGGCCTTTTGGCTAAGATCAAGTGTACTAAATGATGGAAATGTGGAGTCCAGAGGCATCATTTCTTCTTTCCAGCATGCATACCCTTGGCAATAGAAATTTACATAAGATGTAGAAGCATTCAGAAATGATTATTAAGTTGAATATTATATTTTACAAACTACATAGTATGTTTTAAATTTACCCAGAATATTAAATTTAAGATCCAAATAAAAACATTGAAGTCCAATTAACATATGCTATGACAAAACATAATATAGAAATCAGTAAATTTTGTTGAGGTAACAAAACAAAACAAAACAAAAAGAACAGAGAGAACAGGGATTTTGCTCAGTGGAGCCACACCTGCCTCACAACTGCAAGGTCCTGAGTTTGTTTCCCAGTACCTGGGGGAAAAAAAAGAGAGAGAGGATTATACCATAAAAATGGAAAAGATGGTCCAGGGATTTAGCTCAGTGGTGCTGCCACCAGCCTAGTAAGCACAGGCCCAGTGTGCTGAGTTCAATCATCAGTACCAAGAAAGGAAAAGTATCTCTAGGAAATGGCCAGAGAAAAATTTTTATGTTAAAAGAAACTAAGTTCAAATTCCAGTTCTACCACATAGGTACCAGCTATGTGAGTGTACCTAGTCAAGTTTCCTAACCTCTCTGAGTATAAATTCTTTATGTATGAAACAGAAATAATAACTACCATGCTGTGTAATATTAGCCAGTAAATGAAACAATATATGAAGGACCTATCACATGGTAAATATTCAATTTACCTACTACTTTTCCTTATAATATAGCCTCCCTTGTATCTGTTTTATTCCATGCACTTACAAACAGGTGACTATGGCAAATCAACTCTCAAACTCTCTTGGGGTGAAACTTCAATGGTTTTCTCTAACATAATTCTGTGCTATTTATTCTTAATTACATTTCTAAGGTACCTACAGAGGTTTTGGTATATCACAAACACTTTTACACACTCCAGTTTTACTAAAATATATAACAAAATGTCTTAAAAGTCAAGCATAGTTGTAGCAAAACTATTCAGAAAATAGGTAAGGAAAATATCAATGTCCTTTCCAGTTAAAGTATTGTTTATAAAGACACTAATGGGATTATGTGAAAATCCCTCCTACTGAAAAAAAGTTAAAATTTAGCCATTAAAATGTTTCCAAGATATATTACTGCTTCTTTTTTACAAATTATCTGTAACATAAATTCAGGGTATTTTAGTCATGTCAATAAAAAAAAAGAAATTTAAATAAGATGTCAGTGTTTGTAAAAACAGTTTAAAGAAAATGTTTAGATGGTGCTGCAGTATAATTCTTATGTTTTAACATTTATATTCTTTGTAAAGGTTGTTGGAGTGGGTGAGGTGATATTAAATTGAGCCTGTACATAAATATTAACTTGATCTTCAGGCTTCCCACCTCAAAAACAGGGAGAATAAATCCTTTCCTCTGTCTTTCCCAGAGAATATGACAATAAAGGTTCAAATGAATACTTGTGAATATTTCAGTAAAAATTAAACTACATGAGTTCAAGATCAATTATACTGCATTCCGAGGGGATAGGGAAGTCATATGTCAAACAGATATTTGCCTGCCTAATCTCATATGTGTTTTCCTAAGTACCAAGAAAAATATTTGTTCTCAAAAAATATTTGTATGGCTGGGGATTTAGCTCAGAGACACTGTGCCTGCTTCACAAGTTCAAGGTCCTGAGTTTGATCCCCAGTACCGAAAAAAAAAAAAATTGTGACTCTCAATTTTTCTTGCTTATGCAGATTCTTTTCCCTACAATTATGCTGTCTTATACAACAGCCAATGTGACTATTTAAATTTTAATGAATTGAAATTAAAAATTCAGTCCCTCAGTCCTTCTAGTACTTTTCAAGTACTCAGTGGCCACATGTGAGTGGTTACTGTCATATCATACAGAGAGAACTTCTGACAGTCATTGAAAGTTCTGTTGGAGAATCAGATTGAATGTCCCTGTTGTTTTGTAGCTTTAACTAGCCATGGTTAGAACTTCAAGAATTAAATGACCTTAGAAGTTGTGGGAAGATGACTTCTTAGTGAGGTAAGTGTCAGACCATGAGACAGCTTGTAGGGAGTGAAGAGAAATTAAATGTAAGATATAGAAGGAATGAAGGTTTAAAAAGAATGTAAATTGATATTATAATAAAAAAGCATAAACTATGATTCATAAAATAATGTTTTAGCAGTATTTTAATTAATTTGCACTTAAAATATTTGTCACATGGTGCTTGCACTACACATAGTAATCTCATGCTGATGTTCTGATAGTGTGATTGGGTTTCCAGATGTTTTAGCCATCATTTATCACACAAAAACTGTTTGTGGTAAAACAACTACCATATGTGTGTATCAGTAGCACATGTTTAAAATGTACTTTCCTGTGGTAGAACTCAGCAGGTGCCGTGGAGCTACTTGCAATTCTCCTTCAGAACCTTGGTGTTTATCCTCGCTTGGTTCTTATGTATTCAGCCGTAGTTTTCATGTTTACCAATATTGTGCCTTCTACTGTTTGTGCATAAAAATATTATAAATCGACATATGTATTATTGTCCCTAAAAGTAAAAGAATAATCTGTGTATGTTTGCATTTAGGTCATTCTGTCAATTGAAGAAGGTTACAGACTTCCAGCCCCCATGGGCTGCCCAGCGTCTCTACACCAACTGATGCTCCACTGCTGGCAGAAGGAGAGAAATCACAGACCAAAATTTACTGACATTGTCAGCTTCCTTGACAAACTGATCCGCAATCCCAGTGCCCTTCACACCCTGGTAGAGGATATCCTTGTGTAAGATACATAATGTTGATTTTTTTTTCCCTTGACAAACATAATTTCTTTCAAGCTACAGAAAAGAAAAACAGGAAGAAGGGGAAGAGTTTTCCTTGACAACTTTGTAGTTGTTGACCTTGTATAAACTATACTTTGTCAGCTGAATAGACAAATTATTAATGTTAAAGGAAAATGTGAATGTTTTTCCACAAGCAAACAGCTTCCCCTTCTCTTTTCTCTGTATCTAAGCCTTCAAAATTACTTTGTTTATATTATTTTCCTGTATGGGTCTTTGATATTTATATATATGTATATGTATGCATGTATATATATATATATATATATACATATATATATATTTCTTTACTGAATGTTCTTTACCTTTGTAAGTAGGATACATGTTTGTCCATGCAGCCGCTCTAATTTTTTTTTGTTTGTTCTATGTTCTGTCCCTCTCTTCAAAATGGCAAGCAAAACAGGTAATTTGTGAATCAGCCAGGAGCAAGGCTGTTTCCTACTGATATGGTCATACCTAGCCATTGTTACTTTCCACTCCTAAAGCCAGAAAAGGATGGCTGACAAGAAATTGAAGGCACTAATACCCCATTTTGTATGTCAGAGTTGAGAAGATTTACTTACCTCTCTATAAAAAGCAATTATAAGAAGAGTCCAACTAAAAAACGGTTATGTATGTCTGAAAATATTACATTTGAAATGTCATTAATTTGAAATATATATGCTTTACTTTTAGGTTCAATTGGACTTAGAAATAGCCAAAGCATTTCCATTTCACTTTCCCCACTCAGGATAGTTTAGAGAATATACAAACATTCAACTTTAGGTCACTAGTTCAAGCCAGTGTGGGGGTTTAGTGACAATAAGATGAAGGCTCTTCAAGGACTGTTTGAAACAGGCCTCAGTTCAAAGCAGAACATATGAGAGTTCACCTCTAAATCACTAATTGGAAGCCTCAGTAAAGTGAAGCCAAGCATGAAATAGCTAGAGATTAAACTATTACTCTAGCCCATCTTCCCTAAAGCAGGCCAATACAGGAAGCAGTAAGGGAATAGGGGATGTGGAAGAAGGCACTTTGGAGTTCATTATTAAAGCAATGGACAGCCATTTAGGGATTTAAGCAAGAAAATGACATGATCACATTTGCATTTCTCAAAGATCACTTTAGGATTGATTTAGATAGACTGTGAATGCAAAACGGGGAACATGACTGAAAGCAGATACAGTTGTACATTTTCAACAAGCCAAGCTAGAAAAGAATAGGACCTAGGTTCTAAAATGGAAATAAGCTTGAAATCAGAAGATAAGAGAATGAACAAAGTATTAGTAAGAAAAACCAATGTGTCTTTGTTACTGAATATAAAGAAATGAAAAAAGGGAAGGAAGGAAGAAAATCAAGGATATCTGTCAAATTTCTTTCTTCAACAAGCTGACTGATGGTATAATCAGTAAGACAGGAAGAGGAAGAAATTTTTGGAGTAGAAATAAGATCTTTTTGAGAATGCTGAATCAGCGATGCTTGTGTGATCTCTAAGTGGAAATGTCTAGTAAGTATTTATAAGTTGAATTTCAGGTGAAAAGATCTGGGCTGTGGATGTAGATTTGAATATCATCAGCTAAGATTGTAGTGTATTTTTAGGTGTGGTTCAGATAAGCTATGAAAAAGATAAAAAATGCAAGTAAACAGAGGAAAATAATGTAGTCCTCTGGAACACCAAGATTTAAGACATGAGCAGGCCAGGGATTTAGCTCCATAGTTCTGTGCTTGCCCTGCAAGTGCAAGGCCCTGAGTTTGATCCTCAGTAAAAAAAAAAAAAAAAAAGAAAGAAATGAATTGGAAAAGGAAATCAGCAAAGAAGGCTAAAAACAAAAGTCCCATAGGTAATAAAGGATACAGAGAATGACATGTCAGAAGTCAAAAAAGGAAAGGGTTTCAAAGAGTATGACGTCTTGGGCTGGGGATTTATCTCAGTGGTGCTGCTGACTGTCTCGCAAGCACAAGGATCCAAGTTTGATCCCTGGTACCAAAAGAAACAAAGAGTATGATGTCCAAAGGATGACAACTTCAATAAAATAAAAAGTAAGACATGTCCACTGAAATTAGCAATGAGATATTCAGATGTTCATGGGCAACTTTTTCAAGAGTATTTTCAATAAAGTTTTAATAAAAGGGGAATGAATATGAAGTCAGAGAGAATAATATGTAGCACTAATTGTTTCTAGAAACCCGTCTGTGATGGCAAAGGAAACTAGTTAAAGGAAATGTTTCTTGGTTTTTGTTTTCATATCTTTTATTGAAGAGGCTTGGGCATGCTTTACTATCAAAGAGAAAGTCCTAATAGAAAGAATCCAGGAAGTGAGTCTGTAATCATGGAAGCAGACCATTTAATCCAGGCTTCTCATGGCCTGTACCTTTCAACAAAGCTGTCTAACTGTGCTATGATCTGTAGGGGCAGTCAGGTGTAAGTCTTATTTTTAAATAAAAACACATTAAACAAGTTCTTTGTATTTTCAAGTTTATGAATGATCACCACATTTGGAAAATATTAATGAAAGATCTATGATGGGAAAATGTCAAAAAGCTAAAAGGATCCAGAGGTCAATCAAGATGAAAGGTGATATCTGAAGGCTTAATGATTAGGGAGGTCTGTGAGGATGCAGTGGACCCGGCTGTGTGTGGCAAGCTCTATGATAACCCCACTAAAAGCATCCCTGGAGCTGGGTGTTTTTATAAAGTTGGAAACCAATTCTCACCTCTAATCTCTAGGAAACCACATGGAAGTTTTTGTGAACGATGTGCTATCCTTGTTTGTGAGAAAGATGTATGAGCTACTGCTTTTGCTCCTAATATATTTTTGTTTGAGAAACAAAGTAAACCAGAGTTCTAAAGGTGTCATGCCTGAACCTTATCAGAATTCTTATTTTCAGAGCAGCCTGAATGTTTCCTATTGCCACCCTCATACCCTCAATATCACCTGCCCACTCTGTCCCTGATCTCAGTACTGAGACTGTTTAGGGAGAAGAGACATAATACATTAAAGGATAATATTGTCTAAAGAAGACCTGATTTGTTTTATATTTATAAACCTGTGACAAGCCCCTCCATGTGACGAGGCCTCCCATCTCCAAAATTCCCAGAGCCCAGATGTCTGTCTATTCCAGAGTGATACTGCACTAAGAAACATGACATAGTATAGAATTTCAATCTTTCCTCCTATATGTCGCTCAGACACGTGAATGAATCTAAATGTACAATCTACAGACACTCATATCGACTCTCCTGCACTCTCCTTTTCTCTAGTGTCCCTAAACTCCCAGGTTTCTTTCACACTTCTGCACCAACGTAACTCTCTCCTCTATGAGGTCCCCAATGGTTTTTCTTCTACTCTAATTGCTTTTTTTCTCAAGAGTTCACCTGAGAAAGTTTTATACTTTATTTTGGCAGGGTAATAAGAGGGAGAGGAAATTAAAGTGACAAAAGGGAATGAAGAAGGCTATGAAACCCATAGTTTAATAATATTATACTATCTCACTGCAAATTCATAAATCTTGTATCTGTAATCTTTCCTTTCAAAAAGAGTACCTAATTTTAAAAGATATGATAAGAGAAAGTATTCATTGTTGAGAGAAGCAGTTCACATTGTTTCTTCTATTGACATGCATGTGCCTCACACACATTTATTGGGGTGTTCAGAGTACTCAACATGCTTGCTTCCTCTCCTAATCAAGTATGGATATGTAAATAAACATGATAATATACACATTTAACTTGAAATACAATGTAGTGTAAAAAGTGATTTGCAAAACTACCACTTCAGTTCAGGCAGGCGGCCTTCCATAAATGTATTCAAAGTGGCCTTGTATTCACTCATCTTACAATAGTGTATTATCACCTTTCAAATAATTACTTATAGCTGTCATATGGTACAGCCCCTGGGAGAAAGGTCCCAAATTGATGCCAAGGTTATGCGTAGAGCAGCATCTGGAGCAATGTATTGTTGTCATCTGCTGTTTGGTCTGCAGAGTATGGTTGGGGAGCTCAGACTGGGAGAGGGAGGTGCAGAATCACCAGGCAGGCTCCGGGGAGGTTTCTGGAATGCTTCTGCTTTCTTTAGGAAATGCACAGTCTTTTTTAGTTTACGTGCGGACAACCATGGGGGAGGAGCATGGAAGGAGCATTTAATTACATGGCACATTTTTATAGGTTATGCAGATCCATACATTAGGGAGAACATTGGGTGATATCTTCTTGGCCAGACATATGCTGGGGTGATTTTTCTTGGGTGAGGTGAAGAAGTCAGGGACTAGGGGCAGAGGTGTAGCCTGTTAGACCCAGCGTCTACACACTTAGGCGAGCTTGCTCAGCCTTAGCATGGTCTCCGAGCTTGCTTAGGAGACAGGAGTGCAGCGCAACTAGCCCAGCCAGGCTTGAACTTCTCCCAATGTATAACTGTGTGCTTTGAAACAGCATTTGCTCCCGCTTCCCCAACACTCAGGATCAACCAAGTAGCTGCTCCCAATTCCAAGTACACTCTCACATAGTCCTGGGATGTCAGGAGACCTGTAATTTAAGACCACAGTGTCCCAGTGAATGTAAAACATCCCTTCACCCAATCCTCCCTACCTCTTAGATTTCAGCCACATCGTCCGACACATTAATTCTCCATCTTCTTCGGTCTTTACCCCAGATTTCTCCATGTTTTAAAGCCTACTGAACATACTTGGCTACAACCAGCTGGTTAGTGTTATTTGTGGCAAACCTATGCTGTAATGGGAAAAAATAACACTTTGGTCAAATCTTGCTCTAGGTCTGCACTACAAATTTTACAGATTATGTATAAGCTTCTTGACCATCAGCTCAAAGGTAGTATTATCTAGAGATGAGCAGCAGTTGCCCAGATGGAAAGAACCAGTCTGTAATAACCAATTGCCTGGGAAACCAGGCTCTGCTAGGGCTAAGACACCTTATGAATATTCTCACTACCCATTGTGCAATAGTTAATCATATTTTAGGGTTTTAGCTCTTGGAAATTGCTACCACCACCATTTGAATAGTATAAGTATATTGTTGAACTTTCAAGCACTTGGCTCCCAGTAATATATGATTGATAAAGGTTGAGAAAGGCTCATACCAAACCCATAATTATAAATCTCTCCTTTAGAAAACTGAGGCTGAGTGGTACTAACCCTGTATTCATCAATAATTCACCAATAATTTAGTTAATAATGATAATTTATTATTGAAATAACTTCTAACAATTTGATATAAAATTTTCCATTCATTTTGTGAAGATCTTGCTCATTGCTGCCTAGGCAATATACAATCAGCACATGCACTGTTTATCTCTATATAACATATAATGGATAACGTACTTGCTTTGATTCTTGTTGCTAGCACTTGTAATGATGTTTTTGTGTTAGAGAAATTAGAGGCTGGCCAAAACCAGTGAAGTTAAACGACAAAGTTCAGTAGAAGGAAGGCAGAATGTGAAGCACTGATCAGATGAGCAACTTGTACCTGCCTACTAGAAAATATAAATTCAATTTACATGAACTACTAGTACAAGATAATTATAGCACTAAGGTCAATACCTATAGAAATATTTATACATATTCTAATATATATTATCAACAATAACAATTATTGTCATTTGCTAAATACTTACCATATGCTAATCATTAATATTCACTTTCCTCAATTATGTCACTTAATCACTACTGTTATTATCCTCATCCTTCAGATAAAGAAATGGAGACTCTAAGAGGCTATTTCTTCCAAAAGTACACAGCCAAGTAATTAGCAGATCAGGAACAAGATTCTTCAAATCCAAATCTATTGTTCTTTCTACTATGCAATATAAAATCACTCAAGATGGCCACATGTTTCTCAGTATAGAACTATTTCAGAAGTATGATTATAAGAGACTACAGTTTTACATTTCTAGTTAGGTTTTCACTGGGTTACATAAGACTTGATACATGGAGTATATTAACATCCCCAAAATAATTTTAGTGTAGTACAACCTGTTATTTTACGTCCCACTGAGAAAATACATGGATGTAAAGTATATGCTCTCAGTAGCAAATGAATTTCCCATATATTCCCCAAACATCATCCTACAATGCCCAACCACTTGAAGAACATTAGGTGGAAAAAGAAAATAATAACTAGAACAATATAGAGAAATGAGAAAACTATGGCAAGAACATAGTTCCATAATTATATTTTCAGGCATTTCTATAGATTGAATTTTTCTAGTGTTGGAAAATAGCATGCTTTGCTTCTTTTTCCTCGGTATGGCAGACTTTACTAATCTTCACAACAGTCTTTCCTACTGAGCTCAGTCATCATCTCACTATCCTTTTCATGAGGACATTTTGATAGCCACTGCCAATGCATTGCAGTTTTCATGTGATACAGAAGCTATTTTCTGACCCTGTATTATTTCCTCACAAAAATAGTCTTTCTTTGAGTTCAGGGACCTATTGTTCTGGCTCCAAGTAATATATACAGGTACTCAGACTTATAAGAGATATTTTTAAGTGTTATTCCTGCTCTGCATCTATTCCTCCAAATGTTCAAAAACTATCTAAATGTTTAAATTCACTTTAAAATTTTAACTTTCATTCCTTTATAAGTTTACCAGTTATCAACCTTATCATGCAAATTAATCACAAGTATTTTAAAAACTGAAGATTTCCTGAAAATAAAAGTCTTACAAAAAATCCATGCTTCCAATTTAACACTACAGAGAGTCAGAGTGTTGGGAAAACAAGTATGGCTTCCAATTGTGAAGAATCCATAAGATATATGGTGGGCTTCTATACATTCAAGATTTTATAATATTGAGTCAGATTATGCTTTAATTTCAATATCAAAATTATTTCATTAATTTAGCTTCTGCTCTAGATGAATTTCAAGCTTAATTGCAAAAAGTGTAATTTTTATCTAAGTAAATACTTTTTTCCAATGGTTAGATAAGTAGTGCATGTCTTAGAAGAATATTGTATGAACTGAGTAGTGTGAAGGTGCACTCTTTTGGTTGTAAGATGAGATACTCATCTAAAAGCAGTACTACTGAATAAGAGTAATACTGTAATACTGTCATTGTGGCCGTGGATATATATTTGCATGTAAACCTTTAACAATGTGCTACATGACTCCATCTATAACTACCTCTTCTTTGACCTGAAACCTAGAAATATAATAGAAACAGTTTCATAATGTTTCATAAGTAATATGTTGAATATAATGCTCATTAATAATTTGACCAGTATAACAGTAAGCACTTACTAGATTTGACTTTTTAAAAATGAAATAAAATTAAAATAAATTATTCATCAAAAATCAGCCATTATGTCATGTATCTAACTTCTGTGGAGAAATTATTCAAATCTAAATGGTCATTCATTTAAGTAACTCCTATAATGCTTTCAGCATTGTACTAGGGTCCACCAAAAAGTAAAAATACATGATGACATGTTCATACCATCAGTGAATTCTAATTTACTCCTATATTTTTTTTTCTTGGAAACAGCCCAATTACCCATCAGTTGGAGACTGGATAAAGAAGATGTGGTTTTTCTATAAAATGGAATACTACTCAGCCATAAAGAATGAGAAACTAGAGTCATTCATAGGAAAATGGATGCATATTGAGGCCATACACTTTAAGTGAAATAAATAGGACACACATGTGTAAATACCAAATAGTTTCTCTAGTGTGAAAAACTAAAAGTGTAAATAAGATCCAAATTGTATAACTGATAATGTAGAATAGGAAGAAAAGGGCTAAAGGTGTAGGGGAAGTGGGAAGGGTAGGGGAAAGGTAATAAGGGAAAAGAAAAAATATGCGAAAAGGAAAAAATGGAAACAAAGTCTTTGTAAATAGGGGAGGGTGGAGCGGGTGAAGGGAGGGCAGGGGTATGAGAAAAAAATGAGAACCAAGATCTGTCACATAAAGGTACAAGATCCCAATGATGAATGTGACTGTACTGTATACTTAGAAATTACCAATAAACTCAATGAAAAAAATTTACCTTATGGGAAAAAATTCAACCAAGCAAAAACATATACCCTCTAAGTCTACATGATCATTTACAGTAAGAGAATGTAGTTAGTAATCTGAATAATTAACAAATTATTAAGCATTCACAAATTATATACTCATTTGAAAATAAAAACTGCTGAAAATGTAAAATATTCATAGACATATAAAATAAAGATAATGTAGAATAGGATATACTATCTGTGTAGTTCTAACTGCATATAATAGAAGTCAATTTAAAAGGTTATGTTATAGAAGTAACAGGAGGAAAGCCTTTAAGCATGTGATAATTATATATTAAAACAATTTTACTTCAATAATGTTTCTGAAAATACAATGTCTCAAATAATTGTAATAATTTTACTACTAGATTATATTAACATGTTTGATAATAAAACATGGAAAACTTTTGAAGAGAAAAGCCTTCTTACTTTTAAAGGTTGGTATTAATATTTACTAATTATCTAAGAAACTTCTAAATTAAAAGGCTAGTCCTACTATAACATGAAAGTGCTCAGCAGAATAAAAACTTAATGACTTTATTAGAGGTTTTTTCTATATTTAAATGTATTGAAAGTATATGTTTATTGCCCTTTAAACTGTATGATTACTTGTTACACCAATACTCCAGGCTTTTCTTTAATTTGAACATAATTTTGACCTTAAATTTCCTAATTCTAGCCCCTTCTCATTTTTCTAAGGGAGAATTAGACCCTTGCCCTCCTGTTCTACAATATGTGCTTTTTAAAATGTGAGCTGCTGGCTTTGCTATAAACACATTTCTCAGATAGGCAGTTCCAACTAATCATCAAATAACAGAAATTTCTACATGCTCAGCAAAGAGAAGACTGAATTTATCATTGTACATGTTTGATAAGAAAGGGCATTTATTGTTTATTAGGTAATGTTCCAGAGAATTCATGTGAGGATGATGAAGCCCAACCCAGGAAGCCAGAAAATAGCGCATTTTTCAACTTCATCATAAGATAAGGTGAAAGAAAAGTTATTGCACAGTGGCTGTGAACAATGAGGGGACACTGACCTTACTAAATCAACTGCCAGTGCAGTTATATAAAAGCCAAAGAGTAACTAGGTTACTAAAGATGTGTGAAGAGAAAAGGAATTATGGTATTGAAACATTCTGAAAGCAAATAGTGGATGTTTTCCAACAGTGAAATAAGCCATTTCAATAATTTAGTTTACATAATGCCCTTCCATTTCCTTTTTTATGTAAAGAACATAAAATTAGCAAATTACAGTAGTATTCACCAATTATATGAAATTGTGAAAGTTCAAGAGTTATTCTAGCTTTATCCCTGAAGAAAAAGTATAAATTATTTGACTATATGCATCAACAACAGCATAAGAGTGAAAAGAGAAAATGGATTAAATACGTTTTTTAATTTTGTTCAGTTTCAGGAAATTTCTTTGCTAATTAAATAATATGACAACCCATTATTTTATATTAGAACATTCAATTTTCTAACACATATGATTTTATTCATGTTAATAATTAATACAAGTACTCGTCATTTTAATATTTAAACTTAGTGAAGTACAGCAGTGTTTCCTAATTTTTTTGTTGTTGTTGTTGTACCAAACTCAGGTCCTTGCACTTGCGAGGCAGGTGAGAGTTTCCTAATTAAAAAAAAAAAAAAAATGCAGAAGCTATTCTGAATTCTCTTAAATACTCAAAAATGCAGATTAGAGTAGTAAACTCTCTTAAAAATCCTATAATTAAAGAATCTTTTAACGCTGTTGAACACAGAGAACTTTCTTATTTAGTATTACAACATGAATTTTTTATTTAACAATATTTTTAGTTAATAAGCACCTGTTGGAAACTTTAAAGAAATATAGCAACAATTCAAGTATTTGTTGGTAGGTGCTATGATAGATTTTCAAGTTTTGTACATGAGGAATCTTTGCTTCCAGTCAAATCATGAATTATTCTGATATTAACTAGGATGAAACAGCCCACAGTCAAACAGCACTGCAATTTTTACTGTAAGAGAAAAGAACATGGCTCCAAAATATAAAATTTGGTATAAGAATTGAGTAGTCATTTCAAAAAAAAGACCAAAGTCACAACTAAGAGTAACTAAGCTCAATAGGGAGTACAGTCTAATCACAAGACACATTCATTTAATTTCCACAAATTCCAATTATGTATAAATAACAAAAGCTCTAAATCTCCATCATCTCTGATAACCCCTACTTCCATTTTCAATGGACCCTAGTTTAGAAAAAGAGAGGTCAATGTAGGAAAGTAAAACAAAAACAAAAAGAATTCTAGGTCTTTGGTAAGGATTCTGACCTACATTCTAAGGAAGATTCTTTTCAGAGTCTTTAAGAGTTTTACCATGGACAACTTGTTCTGAAAGACTCAGGTCCTCCATTGGTAATTTAAAGAATTTTTAAGGGTAATTTTGATTGCTAGGGATTTTTAGCTTTTACCTTAAGCAGTACTCTTGGAACTAACTTCCAATTCTATATATTTTAAACATAAAAATACAAGGGTTTATTTATATATCATAATGTATGCTTTTGCTTTACAATGGAGGAATTCATACTTCAAGTAGATTAATCATGAATTTTCATTAGTTAGCAGTTTTAAGTTACCATGGAAATAATTACAATATGAATGGCAAAAACATTATAATGAAATATTTCAAATATTGGTATTCTAATAAGAACACATTTACTTTAGAAAATACTGATTTGACTCAAACTCTATAGTTACTGCTTTACTAATTAATGTAAGTTCAAGATCTCAGAATTTTTTAAATGATAGACTTATTACCCTAGGAGTAATAATAATATATCTATTACTGGGAGGGCTAATAATAAATCTACAGTACTACTATAAATGCACTTTTATTACCAAGTATTTTTAAAAACAGATAAGATGTTCTTGATATTATTTCTCATGTTTCCATAAAAATATATTACCAGAGTTGTTAAAATATTCAACTGGTTTTTTGTTTGTTTGTTTTTGGTACCAAGGATCGAACTCAGGACCTTTCGTTTGCGAGGCAGGTGGCAAAACCACTGAGCTAAATCCCCGACCCCTCAACTGTGTTTTTACTCTAATTTAAAAAATTAATTCCACTTTACTTCTGTTCAACTTTAATTCTTATGTGTATAATTATAATATATATATATATCATATGCATTTGTATATTTTAGCATGTATGTATGTAAACACATCTGTCCAAAATAATGTCTTTACATTATTTAAATGTTAAAACTACAAAAATATACCCAACTGAAACACTTTTTGCATCAGATCTTGGAAACTAATATATAGATGGTGTATCACTGCTTTTAAGATCCATAAATGTTGGATTCCTTTTTTGTTTGTTTTCTTTGTTAATGCAGCCTTTCATTTATTTTGCTTTTGGAGGGGATCTCATTAAAATCTGTACTTTGGGATATAATATGCTGTGCTTAGATGTATGCAAATTTTAATTCATACAGCTGAATGCTGTGACAGCAGAAATTACTTTTTAATAAGTTATAAATTCTTATTGAATGTTTAAAAATAAGTAAGTAGAGTCATTATCAATGAATTATCCACAAGTAGGAGAACTATAACAGCAATTGTAGAAAAGGTCAAAGGACATGGATTTAGTGGCAGGACAGAAATAATATGGGTGAGCAGCTTGGGGCTGGCTACTTTCCATGTAAGGATGAGGGTAAGCCATCCTCAAATTTCAAAATGCAGGTTTATGAAAGAGAAAAAATTAAAAAAGAAGATAGTAAGATGTGAGTTTTCTCAAAATCTATCAGGCATAAAATCAAATAGTGGCAAAAAGTAGAAAAAAAAAGAAATGACTGATTTGTTACATAGAAGGTTTTTTGAAGTTTGGAATGGGATGGAAAATCAGAGATTTCTGTAAGTGGAGGATTAAAAACATTAGATGTAACAATACTGTGAACTGAAAAATAAGTTGAGTAACTCTTGCTCTCTCTCTCTCTCTCTCTCTCTCTCTCTCTCATTGTAGAATGCCAGAGTCCCCTGGTGAAGTTTCTGAATATCCTTTGTTTGTCACAGTTGGTGACTGGCTGGATTCTATAAAGATGGGACAATATAAGAATAATTTCATGGCAGCAGGGTTTACAACTTTTGACTTGATTTCGAGAATGAGCATTGAGTAAGTGGTACTAGGATTATTTCTTTCTTTCCTTTTAAAATTAGTTTTATTGGTACACTTTTGACATGCATAATGATCACATTCATCATAGGGAATTTGTGCCTGTACATAATATATCTTAATTATTTTTCCCATTCCCCTCCCTTCCATTCATTTCTTCTTCCCCTCTCCATTTATAAAACTTTATTTCTATTGTTTTCGTTCCATTCCTTTTAATTTTTTAGCCCTATTCCTTTCCTTCTCTTCCCCCTCCCTTGCTCCCCTTCCCACTTGAACATTTTCTTCCTACTTCCCAATATCTATCACCCATTTTGGTCCTTATTTACACCTTGGGTTTCTCACACTAAATAAATAATGTGATGTTTAAACATGTGTGCCCTATTTATTTTAATTACAGTTATGTTCTTGAGGTGCAACAGTTTACCTAAAGATCTCTCAGGTATGTCCTTTTTTATAGCAGAGTAGTACTTCATAGCATATGAAAACCACGGTTTCCTTTTTTATTCATTTTTGGCTGTTTCCAAGATTACCTATTACAGACTATGCTGCTATAAACATGGGTGTGCATATATCATTGTAGTGAGATGCTTTGAACTCTTTGGGTAAGAAACCTAGAAGGATCGAAAAGAAAAAAAAGTTTTGGTTTTTTGAGGAATCTCCATACTAATTTGCATAATGGTTGTACCAATTTAAATTCCCACAAACAGTGGCAAGGGTTCCTTTTTCCCCAAAGCCTTGCCAGCATTTGTTGTTGTTGTTTTTTCCATTTAATTTTTTTTTAATTCACCGTATTGGTATTCTTTAAATATACATAATGATCACATTCATCCTAGGGAATTTGTACCTGTACTACTACATCTTGATTCTTCTTTTTCCTCCCCTCCCCTCTCTTCTACACATCTCTTGATTATTTACAAAAGCTTTGTTTCCATTCTTCCTTTTATCATTTTTTTTTTGTTTTCTTATCCTTCCCTTCCTACTCTTCCCTCCCTTTTCCCCCTTCCAATTTGAACATTCACAATATCTACTATACATTTTGGTCTTTATTTTTCCTTTTGGCTTCTCACACAAGAGGAAAAAAAATGCAGTATTTAAACATGTGTATCCAACTTATTTTACTTAACAGTGTGGGCTCAAGTGCATCCATTTACCTAGAAATGTCTTGCACATATCCTTCTTTGTGGCAGAGTAGTACTCTATTATGTGTATTAAAAAAAACATATTCTTTATCCATTCATCCATTGGTGGGCATTTAGCCTAATTCCAAGATTAAGCTATTATAAATTGTGCTGCTATAAACGTAGGTGTGTGTGTATCACTGTAGTATGATTCTTTTAATTCTTTTGGGGAGATACCTAGAAGGGAAATAGCTAGGTCAAATGGAACCTCTCCATAGTAGTTGCATCAATCTGTATCCCCATCAACATTAGAGAAGGGTTCCTTTTTCCCCACAACCCCACCATCTTTCATTATTGGTTGATTTCTTGATAATAGCAATTCTTTCTGGAGTGAGATGGACTCTGTGTTGTATTAATGTGCATCTCTCGAGTGATCAGTGATGTTGAACTTTTTTTCATATATTTATTTTCTGGTTGTACATCTTCATCAGAGAATCAGATATCTATTCATATCAGATGCCCATTTTTGGATTGAGTCTTTAAATGTGGGGAATCTGATTTTTTTAAAGTTCTTTATAAGTCTAGATATCAATTCTTTGAAGAACAGCTGGAAAATTGTTTTTTTTTTATTCTGTGGGTTGTCTCTTCACTCTATTAGTGGTTTCCTTTGCTGTACCTTTTTTTATGATGTGATCCCAGTTGGTGATTCATTGTATTACTTCCTGTGCAATGGGGGTTTTGTTTATAAAGTCTTGCCTATACCTATGTCTTCAAGAGTTTCTGTTTTGATATTTAGATCTTTGACCCATTTTGTTTTAGCGTATGGTGAGAGACAATGGGTCTAGGTTTAATCTTTGGCATGTGCAAAGCCAGTTTTCCCAGCACCATTTATTGAAGAGGCTATCTTTCTTCTAGTGAAGGTGTTTGCCCACTTTGTCAAAGATAAGTTACTGTAACTGAGTGTGTCTGGAGTTGTTTCTGCATCATCTACTCTGTTTCATTGATTTTTTTCCAATACCATGCTGTTTTTATCACAGTAACTTTGTAGCATAGTTCAAGTTGAGGATTTTGATGCCCTTTGCCTTACCTTTGTTGCTGAGAATTGCTTTTGCTATTCTAGATCTTTTCTGCTTCCACATGAATTTTGGAATTATTTTCTCTAGTGCTGTGCAGTATATTATTGATACTTTGATCAAGATTGCATTAAATCTGTATAATAGTTCTGGAAATATGGCCATTTTCACTACATTGATTTTGCCTATCCAAGAACAAAGGATATCTTTCCATTTTCTAATGTCCTCTAAGGTCTCCTTTTTCAGAGTATTCTAGTTTTCATTGTAAAGGTCTTTCATTTACTTCATTAGATTAATGCCTAAGTATTTCATTTTTTTATGCTATTGTGAAAGGTGTGGTATCCCTAATTTATCTCTCAGTGGGTTTCTTATTTGTGTACAGGAATGTTATTGATTTTTTTAGTGTTGATCTTTTGTCTTGCTACAGTACTGATTTCAGTTATTAAATCTATGAGTCTTTTGCTGGAATTGTTTGGGTCTTGTATGTAGAGTGTTATGTCATCTGAAAATAATGATAATTTATTTCTTTCTTTCCTATCCTTACCTTTTTATTTCTTTTTCTTTTCTAATTGCTTTGGCTAGTGTTTCCAGAACTATATTGAATAGGAGTGGTGGTAGTGGACATCCTTGTCTTGTTCTTGATTTTAGAGTGGAAGCTTTCAGGTTTTGACCATTTGGTATGATGTTAGTGACATACATAGCTTTTTATCCAATTGAAATAAAAACTATTTCCATTTTCTGTACAGTTTTATAATTAATGGATGTTGAACTTTGTCAATTTTTTTTCTGCATATATTTAGATGGCCCTGTGATTTTTGTCTTTGGTTCTGTTCATATGGTGTATTACATTTAATGATTTGCATATATTGAACCATCCGTGCATTTCTGGGATGAATCCTACTTGGTCATGGTGTGCAGTCTTCTTGATGTTTTGGTGCTTTCTGTTCACCAGTATCTTACTGAGGTATTTTGCATCTATGTTCATTAAGGGAATTGGCTTGTGGTTTTCTTTTTATAGTTGCATGCTTCTCTGGGTTTGATATCAGGGTAATGCTTACTTCCAGGAATGAGTTTGAGAGTATTGCTTTGCTTTCAATTTCACTAAGGAGTTTGAAGAGTAGTGATATCAGGTATTCAGTAAATATCTTATAGAATTCATCAGTAAATACATCAGGACCTGTTTTTTTCTTTGTTGTTAGTTTATTACTTCTTCAATTTCATTGATTGATATTGGGTTATTTAGAATTTTTATATCTTCTTGATTCAGCTTTGGTAATTCATAAGTATCTAAGAATCTGTCAATTTATTCTGAGTTTTCCATCTTATTAGAGTTTAGGTTATCAAATTATGTATTGATGATCATCAGGATTTTTGTAGGATCTATTGTGGTTTCACCTTTTCTTTCCTAATTTCATGGATCTGAGTATTTTCTTTACTATTTTTTAAATAAGGTTAGCTAAGGGTTTGTCAATTTCATTTAACCATTCAAAGAACCAGTTCTTTGATTCATTGATTATTTGTATTGTTTTCTTAGTTTCAGTTGCATTAATTTCTCCTTCAATCTATAATTTTCTTCCTTATTTGTGCTTTGGGTTTAACTTGCTCTTCTTTTTGTGCATGTTTGAGATTCAATGTTAGGTTATTTATTTGAGCTTGTTCTGTTTTTCTGATGTGGAAATTCACTGCTATAAATTTCCTTCATAGGACTGCTTTCATGTTCCAGTATGTCATATTGGCATTACCATTTAATTGTATAAACTGTCTAATTTCTTCCTTAATCATGTTCTTTTCAGGGAATTAGAAATTGAAATGCCATATCAAGGCTCATATGTCATTTCCACAATTTCTGATTATTGTTCTGGAGGAAATTGGACATTACATTTTAAAAGTATTATTCTTTAAAAGGAAATGATTAATTCAAATAACTTCAAAATATTTTAAAAGCTTTCTGCAATGCATATTACTCTAGTTCATGTTATAGACTTTATGTCATCATACTTTTCTCTTGGTAAATTATGTATTACTCATATAAACTAATATTGCTTAACCAATTCCTATAACTTTCATCAAATTAATACAATATTGGACAAGAGAATTAGCTCACTGGTGCTGTGCCTGTCTGGCAAGTGCAAAATCCTGAGTTCAAACCCTGGTACCACACACACACACACACACACACACACACACACACACACACACACACACACACACACACACACACACACACACACACACACACACACACACACACACACACACACACACACACACACAAATTAATACAATATTATCATGTCACTTTAGAGCTCCTCCTGTGTATTGTAATGGTATAATAATAGTCAACTATTTTTATTGTTTCAAAGATCACCCATTGCCAATGGGCATTGGAAATCCTCAAAATGCCAGTTAAAGGACTAAATACTAAAACAATTAGATTGAGCCATATGAACTTCTCATTATTTTAAAACAGTAATGGCAATTTCATATGGTTCAATATGATGACAGTTTTTTTCTCAGATTACTGAAATACCATGCAAACTAAGAATCTACATATTTTTACATCTCATTATCACCATTTTGCTACCACTATTGCAAATTTATCTAACTACATATCTAAATTGCATATAGCCTTTGGGCCTACAAAATAAGTATGTGAATATGAAATTTTTTCTTGTTTCATTAAATTTGAGCTTAATATGGTATATTCTGTGGATCCAGAGAGAAATATATAACAAATTATCACTGTTCATTTATATCTATGTTTAACAAACTTCAAAAATTTTGGCGAGTTTGACATTGTACATATTTAATATGTGTAAGCATTCATTTTTTTCTCTCTCATATTTACCAAATTTAAATGTTTTCCCCCTTCCTCTCTCTCAGTGACATTAGGAGAATTGGAGTCATACTCATTGGACACCAGAGACGAATAGTCAGCAGCATACAGACTTTACGTTTACATATGATGCACATACAGGAGAAAGGATTTCATGTATGAAAGTACTATAAACACCTGTGTCTTGTGCCTCAGCATTTCTAAAATGAAAGATATCCTCTCTAATGCCCTCTCTTCTGACTCTCCAAATGTTCTTTCACAAACCAGTCACTTATTCAGACTATGCCGCACACCTTATGTTTATGCTTCCAACCTGGATTTTAAAACCATGCTGCTACACAAATCGTCTCTGAATAGCCTGCAAATAAAACCCTGGTCCACTGCAAATTATTACTACACAATTATAAATAACTCAGCATGGATGTGTAACTTTGTATAGAAGTATTTGGGAAGTGTTCATGGACTTAACCTAAAGAAATTTGTCCAGATATGGCATCCTTAATGATGTATGTAAAGCTTGATGGTAAATGAGATAGAAATAGTTGGACCTTCATGTTTTGTGATCAAGTAGTTGCCAAACTGACATTAATATTATTTTTAGATAGTTTTATTCAACTCTATCTGTTGTATTGTTGCTTTATTTTCATGCTTTGTCTATTGGTCCCTGATGTTAGAATGACTTGCAGAAATGACCAAGGATTCCATGTAAATGCATTCTTGTCGGGTGGGACTCTGGTGAGAAGGGGGTTAATGGGGAGGGTGAGGGAGAAAATACTGTGATTTTAAATCTTCTAAGGCTGGGTTTGTCTACTTTTAAATGAACCTTATAATGTCCTACACATTTCATAGTAGATGGTACTTTAGAGGCTTTCTCTTTAGATTTTTTTTTTTACTAACTATTGTGTATTTATTTCTCTACTATGTTATGAAACCCACCCTTTGAAAGACCAAGAGTGTGTCCACTACTCTAAAGGTTTTCATAGAATGAAGCATGGAATAAACCCATTATTGTTCCTTTGATCCATTTTCACAACTTTACAAAAGTAATTATCAAACTTAGAAAATTAGTTGATCTTGTAGTATTGCTTTGAATAAAACATCTAAGTTTGTAGCCTTAGATTTAGGGTGAAATGATTCATTAATTTAACAGGATTTTATGATAGCTGTATAGTAGCCCAAGAAAATAAACACATCTGTCTGATATCAGTATACTTTTCAAGTTTAAGAATTCTTATGTTTTGATGCAAAAATAAGTTACATGAACATGCTGAGCTTTTAGAATGTTTCCAAACCTTCTAAGAAATAAATATGAATACTCCAAACAGGATATAAACAGATCTTATACTTGAGCATGTGTATGTGTGCACACTCACGTGTGTGTTAACCTGGCTCCATAATACAGTTGCATAAAAAATGTGAGCACAGCTATGTTGTTGTCATAATCTTCTCAGAGGCTTACAACAAAAAAGCAACTATATTTTTCAGTGAATTATGCTCAGTCAGCTTGTCAAAATAGTGCTGTCTTAGGAACAAAATCATTTTTAAGGTCAGCTGCTCCTTATGAAAATACAAAATCATTGACTACCACGGTAGGTGGAAAACATAAAGAGAATGTGTTAAGGGAGACAAAAATGCAGTGCAAGTTTTCTACAGATGATAATTTAATCACTTATCTTGCATTTAGTATCAGAGACAAAGGTGCCCTATCCACATTCTTAAATTTCTACCTAAATTATACTTTTTAGTGAAAATAGTGTTCTTTGTATTTAATGGCCCTTATTTTCTTTATTTTCCTTATTTTGAGATATTGATGATTGTCCATTTTACTAGGCCCTTCCACATATTTTTGCTTGCTGATTTATCTAATTTTTTCTTCCGCTACTTAATTTTCTTGTTTAAAAAATGAATATAATTAGAAAGATATTTTTGGAGTATTTCCTACATATACTATAAAAAGAAAAAGTGAGGCATCATTCATTTTTTTAAGTAAGCATGTCAGAAATAGCTAGCAACATTTTTGTAGCCATCAACTGGCATGGTCATGCACCACTCATAGACTGTATGCAGTTTGCTTGATTGTATTTGCCTAACTCTGGATACATTTTAAGTAAATATAAAATTTCCATATTTATCTGTCTTTAAATATATATTCAATAAAAACAGATGTAAGCAGATTAAATTTATTAATCATATATATATTTATTTTTATAAAACAATCAAAAGATATTTAGAAAATAAGAGACAGAATAATATGGTCTTCCATAGGACTCTGTTAGCAAAATCCGTATACCTTGATGAAATAAACTGTATTAAAGTATTTAAACTTCTATGGGATGGACATTCAGTGATTGTAATATTAAAGATTTCTTTTAAGAATATTTTCTTGAGTAGATGTGCTGCTTACACTTGTTAATCCTGGCTACTAGCTACTACAGAGGCTGAAGCAGGAGGTTCAGAAGTTCAAGGACAGTCTGCTCAACCCAGTCTCAAAATTTAAAAATAAATAAATGTATATAGCTCAGTGTTCCCTGAGTTCAATCCCCAGTACTACTAAAAATATTTTTTTGAAAAACATCAGATTATACTATCCATCTTCTGATTAATTTATACTTTTTTTCTTCCCTAACATTTCTTTTAGTATCAGAAAACTCTCTTTCCTCTTTGCCTTTCACCCCATATCCTCCTTAAATTTCTTTTAAATTTCATTTTATGTTTTAGAAGACTAAACATGATTATAAATGTGATTTGGTCAAAGTTTAAGATATATGTATAAAATTAAACAGAAACATTAAAATATGAGGATATTTATTTCTTTCCTGCCTACTAGTTAAGGGGCCCTATGATCCCACTGATATTATAATTTATAGAAATGTTAATAATTAAAATGTCAAATTAGTTTGAAAATTTTATATGAAACATTTTCAGATTTACTGGTGCACATAATCAGCAATTGAAATTGTTTAGTATGTACAAGCATAAAACTTAATTACTCAAAAAATTAGTAATTCCTATAAATCACAAGTCATTAGGATTAAACTTAGATAACTAAAATATGCATATATTTATAAATCAGTTTTTAAATATTCTTAATATGTACTATTGAGAGAACCTTTTGAATTTTGAAAGTCAGTTAAAGAAGCCAATTTTATCTTACTTTCTGGAGAGTCAATTTCTAGTCTATAGCCAACTCATTATCTCATGATATAGGTCATGTTTGGGAAAAATATAAAAACAATGTACAATCAAGAGAGATTAGGTACTGTATTTAAATCACTAAACTGAAAAGGCAATCAGAAATTATGAAACTCATCTAAACAGTAATCAAGAATGAGAGTTTAGCAGTGAGTTATAACTATTAATAAATAAGTTATGCATGCCATAATAAAAATATTTCACTCTGAATTACTTTTTAAAATCTGCTCAACTATAAAATCTGTGTAAAAAGTCTTCCAGCTACAACTTTAAGGCCTATCTCAGCTCATGAATAGAAAACAAATCCAAACCCAATCCCTGAAATGCAGTTCTTATAGAGGTAGTAATGAAGAACGAATTGTTACATTTCATCCAAGCACATTTCTAAAAGATTTTAATATTTTTCTAATAACTTTCTGTTCTGCAAGGTAGTCAGGTAAATTTCCCTATCTCAAGATTTTAACCTGTACTAGGTACCTTTTTCTATTTCTTTATTCAATTTTCTAAAGCTTTCTTTTTGAATCACTCTGTTCCTTTTAATTCACCATCTTATCCTTTGTTATTTTTTCAATTTCTATTACTATGTCCTATATCCCTGTCAACATATGAAAGCACAGAAAATCTAAAAAGATCTTCCAGATCCTCTTATAAGAGGCTAAAGGTCATGGAAGGTTGCAAATGCTGTACTTTTAATATGATAGCCTTATAACAGGAGACCACCGTTTTCACAGAGGGTATGGATTCCAGCTGTGGCTTAACAATTTAACATTAATAATTATGATAATTTTCTATAGCTTTAGCTAAGGACGTTTAACATTAGTTTTAAATTAGTGTTTCAAGAAACAAAAGATGTTATTCTTTCTCACAGTGTCTGTCTTTATATAGAAAAGAGATTTGAAACAAATGCATCACGTCTTTTACTATAATCACCTTAAAATTTCCATGCTCAAATTTCACAAAGTGAAATTATTACTTCATATTTAATTTAAAAAGTATTTTATTGCTTTTTAAATGAAGACTCTAAAAGGTAGAGGAGCACTATGGGTAAGTTGATTTTATTCTACCATTAGAATACCATATACTGAAGCCACTTAACTTTTCATTTTTATGATCAGCTTTTCCAAAATTTGTTTCAAATTTTATAATGTTCAACAAAGGCAGTATAAACTTTATTCAGTTCAGTTTAACAAACATCTATGGAGTGCCTTCTATGTGCATAGCATCTTACGCAAAGAAATTTTCATACACTGTCCTTGCTTTGAATTAAGTCTAAGCTTAAAATTTAGAAGTTAGAACCTGTTTGTAGTTTTCAGTTGTTACCATATCACTGAGAATTGCCGCTTTCCATAGAATAAAAATAAATACATAGAAACTGGTCCACTATGAATTATATTCATAATCTCTTCTAGAAGGAAATATTTTAGACCTCAGATTCACACAGAAATCTTTCCGACCATCCTATAGTTTGGCAAAGAGAAGCATGCTTGCTAGGTTCTTTAAGATATTCTCTTATTAATAGCTGATCCTTGTCAAGAGTCACAAATTTATATTTTCCAGAGACAACAGTTTTAGTTTACATATAGACTCATACATTGAAGATACCTTCAATTAGAAAGCATGACCCTTTTTTCGAGAGCAATTCTGAAATTTAAATTTTGCCTAAGATAATTACTAGGCCTAGTAACTGTAATGATAAATATAATCTTCAAGGGTTGAAGAAAGTTCTTTCAAAAGTGATCCATTAACAAGAAAGAAGATGACTATTTATGACTAGATTATGTTCCTAAATAATATTAGGGAAAAGAAAAATCTTATGTTGCACAAAGTAAATACCTCCATCTTTCTCTTAGTGTTCCCTTAAAAAGCTAAATTTTAAGCAGATGTTTCAAGGATTTCTTGGGATAAAAAACTAATTTATTTTTTAGAGAATGTGACATGATATGTAACAAAACAATCACAAGATCAAGGAGAAAATAGTCATTAAAATGTAGTTTTTATCTAACCCTCTTTTTCTGACAGATTCAAATTATTCGGCCTCATAAATGCAAGGTCCTGAGTTCAATCTCTGGTACTATAATAATAATAATAATAATAATAATAATAATAATAATAATAATCTGACAACTATAAACTTTGTATCCCAATGATATTAAGTAACATCTATTTTCTAAATTTCTGTACTTCACTATAGAAAGCAAAGTTTTAATTAAAACAAAGAAAGTTTCTTGCTCAAAGTTCTAAACTTGCTAGATTCCCAAATATCTACATCACTAAAGGAATATTTTGATTTGTTTTCCTTTCAGACAAAATCTTTAAAGAAGAATTCCAAGGCCCTTAAATACAAGCAATTCATCATTTAAAATAACAAATGTATCAAATAATTATTACCTGATTTCGTAGGGTAAAAGTTAGCTCTAAAATGTAATATAAAGATGAGATTTATACTTTTTTTTTCTTTTTTTCAATGCTGTGGATTGAATATTTTACATGCTAGGCAATCACTCCACCACTGAGCTACATCTCCAGGTTTATGACTTCTATTTTTGATTAGCAAATAAAATACATATCAACAATACAATTTTCCCAGGAGTTGTCAATTAGAGAAGTGTCAAAATTAGTGAAAATCTCTCAATAAAACTCTGTGTATTTCTCCATCATTTGTATCCCTTGGCTGTCTTTAACTTGTCATAATAACTCATTTTTAGTTAGGTAATAAGTTACAAATGAGAGCAACTGAGAGGAGGCTTTAAAGTGTTCTACTAATAATAAAAGAAAAACAACCTTACTGTAGGATTCATATTTAGTGGACAACAGTCTCTATCTCATTAGCTCTCACTGAAGAATGAAATCTTTTTACCTGAAAATATGTAATGTTATTATGAAGAAAACTCTAAGGCCGGAAGAATCACCATTTTTCACATATCCAATTCAGACTTTATATTTAGGCACTACTACATTGAAGCTATATATAAGTCCTATTTTCATGAGTTAAATATGATCTTACAAAACAAGCAATATTGATTTTTATACAAATTTTCCATACTTACAGTTCATCCTTAGGACAGCCTGAATTTTCCTGTTCTAGGAAGACCCAATGCCATTTAAAATCTTGAAATAATGATGAATGGCATGAATGTTAACTTCTACAATGAGTAAACCATACATTTCAAGATATTTACCTTATTTTAAGTGTCTTCCACTAGTTCTATGATTAAAAATCTCTCTTGAACATTTAGATATTTATAGAATCAATTGTATGAACTTTTTTTTTTTTTTTTTTTTTTGGTACCGGGGATTGATGTATGAACTTTATTTTGTTTTGTTTAGATTTTTTTTTGTACCGGGGATTGAA
This sequence comes from Fukomys damarensis, assembly GCF_012274545.1. Lineage (NCBI taxonomy): Eukaryota > Metazoa > Chordata > Mammalia > Rodentia > Bathyergidae > Fukomys > Fukomys damarensis. Next base: position 42,400,308 of record NW_022900936.1, read on the forward strand.
CTCGGGTCCTTGTGCTTGCAAGGCAGGCCACCGAACCACTGAGCTAAATCCCCAGCCCTGATGTATAAACTTTAGACACAAACTTTTTAAATTTTTTTGGTTAAATATATCTTCAGAAAAGTCAAAATATAATTAATTCTAATAACTCATTTCAAACTTTTGCTCTTTATAATTCTCATCTATCCAGTAATATTATTAAAGTCATAATGATTTTCTTAAACTGTTCATGCTTTTTTGCCATTATTTTATTTTTAAATAAATAAATCTACTTAAAAAGTGGTCTTTAGAAGCTCTATAACAAAATCAATAAAAAATGTGGTCTTTAGAAGCTCTATAACAAAATCACTTGCTAACAAACTTGAAACTAAACAAATTTTTCTATCAATGTGATTAGTGTATTATTAAATCTAATTTGTTCAAATATACATTAGTATATTATCTAGAACTATTATTGTCATATCCTTGAAGTACCTTTATGACAATACTGAATTATCATGAACAATAAATGACTGAGACTTTAACATTTCTGCACTGACCGAAAGTAAGGTTTAATGTGTATAAATTTTTTCTACTGGAGTTTTGAATTAAATGTGTTCTTTCTGTCCATGTCATATATGTCTTCAAAGAAAATTATATTAATATATTCATACTATGCAAGAATTTCATTTTATTCTTACAAAAGTATGGAGCTTTGGTATAACTTTAAGCTTCCAAGAGTAAAAAAAGTGAAAATGCAAAATGAGTGGAACTAAATACCTGAGTAGTGCTAAGAAATATGAATGTAAGTTACACTTGATTTTAAAGATAACTACATGTGTTTTGTCCCTGATACACTATTAATCATTTTGTTAATCACACTCCATCTTAAATTTGTAACACTGAAAATCTGAATATCTACAGAATGTAAATGTCTTCTACACTTTTTTCATAAACTATATTAAATTTTAATTTTTGTGCAGTTAAAACTTCAAAAAACAAATTTTTAATTTTGAAGGAATAATTGTTAACTCTTTCTTAAAAATGTAGTCATTAGCCAGGCGTGGTGGTGCATGCCTGTAATCCCAGCATTCGGGAGGCTGAGGCAGGAGGATTGCTGTGAGTTCGAGACCAGCCTAGGCTACATAGTTAGTTCTAGGTCAGTCTTAACTACATAGTGAGACCCTGTCTTAAAAATAAAAAGATTTAGTCATAGCTGTTGCAGTGACTACCTTTTTGAAAAATCATAGATAGAGCAAGAATATAGAACACGGCAACAAGCTAATTTCCATTAAAATTGAGGAAAAGAAGCAATACAAAGAAGAGTTTGGGTTTAAATTGTTACTTACCTAATTTAAAAAAGCAACAACAAAAAAAACCTATAAGAAAAGAGAGAATGAAAATTATTTTCTTCTTAATGGTAATTTTTAAACTAAAATATGATTTGAGAATGGGAATTTCTACTTAAAATAAATCCACTTACAATTGTTAAAATACATATCAATATATAAAATTAGGAAAAAATCTCATGACAACAGTTTACTAAAAGATTATTTTCAGCATTTTTATTAATATGTCAAGTAATCATAATTCTAAACATTGCCATACTGCTAATTCTTTTAATTTCCATGACATATCTTGCAAAAATTTTGCTAAAATATACCTTATATATTCGACTGCCAAAGTACTTTATGTACATATTTATGAATTAGCATATTGGTGAGATTTTGCCTTCTATTATTCAATTTAAAACATTATGTATAAGATGTAGTAATGAGTATGGAATTGAAAGGATTGTCTTTTAGCATCAATTTATGCTTTTAAAATGATATAAATTTTACATAGTAATGAATATTTTTTAAATGTGGTACTTACATATTAATTTTATGTGATATCTTTTCATCTTTTAATACTTATATTCTTTCAAAGAGATTGCCTTTTCTTTCCAGTTAAGTATTTGAAAAAGAGCCACTTCAGGTTTTATATTACCATTCAGTTTCATGATGCTTGCAGCTTGCCAATTCTCAAAGAATTTGAATGCCATAACATACTGGCTAGAAGCTAGTCTTCTTGAAGTTATTCTTCTTTTAGCTAACACTGATCTGATACTCCATAAAGTCTGTTAGAAAAATCAAACTCTTTTCCTTTCTTATGAATGGAAACATCAAAAAAATCCTCCAGTGCACTACATAAATTCAAAATAATAAGCATATATTTTTAGTTATTTTATTGCTTACAGTTTATTCAATGTATATAATTTCACCAAATGGGTTGCTTCAAACAATAGTAGTAAACCCTTCCATTTTTATATAAATTACTTATTTTCTACAGTGTTTAAAATCTTTGGAGAACTCAAAATATTCCCTTTCCTTAATTACAACCTTGATCATTCTACATTAAATGCAATAGTTAAGTAAAAATTAATATAAACAACAAAAATTATCTGACCAAGCATCATTAAGCTCTTTATACTACGTAACAATATAATAAAAAGACATGCCTGCTTATTAGCTTACAATTATAATTCTTAAATTCTAAAATAAGTGTACTTATATGATAATTTAGTTTTAAAATGTATGTGTAAATCCATTCATTCATCCAATTAATGCTTACTGAACACCACATATATACAGTATAGTACATGTATACTAGTGTCCTCTTTGAAGTACTGAAAAATGATACATGGTGATCAAGGAAAGCAAAGCTCCTGTTTCACAGAATTAATTTTCTAGGAGTAAAGACACACAAAGAAACAGTGATGTGTTGTACTGACTTAATTAATAAAGTTACACAGCATGGTTATGACGCTTTCACATCAGGTATGAAGGGAAATCTCTGAGGACATGGTATTTAAACTGATACTGCAAAAACATGAAGGAAATGGCCATGAGAAAATCCAGAGTAAGAGCCTTCAGGACAGAAAAAACAGTTAATGTATTAAGAGCTTGGAGTGTTCAAGAGCAGACAGAACAGTGGTATGTACTCATGAGGCAATGGAGGAGACAAAAAGGAATGAGGTTGGAGTATAGAAGGCTGCTGGAGTAGTTAACTGGATTAAGATGTCAAAATTAGAACAACAACAACAAAATGACCACAGGATTTGGCAACTTTGACAAGAACAGTCTCTTAAGGACAATCTCTATGAAAGAGTGCAGTCAAATCCTGACTGAAATGGGTTAAATGGAAAGGTAAGAGAAGAAAGCAAAGTCAATACATAAACAAGTATTTCAATATGTTCTGTTGTAAAAGGAGCAAGATAAATAGGACAGGAACTTAAGATATGGAGTCGACAAAACTTTATGGAGTTTTATTGTTAATTTGTTCATTTGTTTAGAATAAAGGATGCTTAGAATAAAGATATTTATATATCTTTAATGAAATGATTTGGCAAATGAAAAATGATTATACATGAGAGAAATAATTAGAGCAAAGGCCTGGAGAAGGTTGAAGGGAGGGTTGCATTTGGTAAGAGCACGTTTATAGAACTCCAAAGATAGGGAAGGCAGAGTGTGTAATAAGCAGATAAATTCTTAGATTTGTTGTAGAAAGATGTTACTATGTGAATAGTTTGATTTCACCAAGGAAAGTTAGTATAAGAGGTAGAAAGGGAGTGGTTGGGGGACAGATATATAAGTAGGTGGATAGTGAGAAAGTGACTATA
>NW_022900936.1:42404263-42420189 GCF_012274545.1 Fukomys damarensis
TACATATATATAATATATAATGGGTATTCATGTGTGTGATGCAAAATAGGAAAAAACTATATTTCAAAGGCATCTTTTTGTTAAATGTAGTAAGGCCTCTTATTGGATGACCTAAAATTTTGCTGTCCAAGTACTCTGACAAGAGTCTGTTTTTTCATAAGGTAGAGACTAAGGACCTCTCAATGCCTTTGATATGTCTTATATTGTATTATTTATTTATCTTTATTACAGAGTAAAAGACAAACATTTTGTGGCTATTCTGTTATAATTCAAAACCAAAAATAACAAATTAGTTTAAACTTGAGAAATGTATATTCAACCTGTCTCAAATATTATTTTAGAGAGTATTGAACTCCCATGTGAATTTTTTAAAAAGGCAAATAGACATTATTCATCTAAGTAAAACTCTATTGGTTATTTTTTTCATGTATGGAAAATGTCAAGACCTTCTGTCAATTGTCATTTACTAGAAACAAATGGACAAGATGATTGTTCATTGTACCCCTCTACACTAATTGGAAGATATGACCTTTTAATAATGCTTGCTGAATTATTTCTGGATATGCTGTATGTAATATGCAGGAATTTAAAATATGTATTTATTGTAAATTATGGAATTGTAAATTATGGAATAAGCTTGTTCTCCTTTATTTTGCTCTTCTATCAGAGCCCAAAACATAAAGATATATGTATACGTGTGTATTTAGACACTTTATATATTTAAATGGCCATATCAAATTTTAAATGGCTATTTTGAATTTCAGATAATTTCAAAAGTTGTGGTGCACACAAAATAAGATATAAAAGATTTAATACTAAATAGCATATTTCTATAAAATGTTTGGATAAGATTTGTCTAGGTTGAGAAATTTAATCCCTCCTAGAGCTATATTTAATTAATAAAAACTGCAGCTAAAAATATTTTTCCTTTCTACATTTTTTAAACTATGTATTTGTAACTTGACATGAACTTACTTATCATTAATTAGGGAGTTAGCACTATCCATCTTCTCTTACAAAAGGTGAGGAAAATATCTGTGAGAATAAGGAAGTGCAGCACCACATTTTTTTTCAACTTGGTATATCACCATTTAGAGCTTCAATACATACTTTCCACTCAGGTTCCTTACATAGCCTGTTTTCTCTTTTCTGGTTGCAATCACAATATGGTAGAGAGATTAGTATAGTAAAAGGGTGTTCACTGAGCTGCAATCTACCTATTATCTACTTTACTCGAGCAGTAAAGTACTTCAGATTTATTTAAAAGTAGTATTGCCTTCATCTTATAAAAAATCTACTATAATATTATGATGTTCCATGTAAATTTTCATGTGCTGGCATGCTTACAACTTAATAGTGTTATAGAATGCTCAGCTCTCAACATGAGAGATTGTTTGTGGTGAATTGCATTACATATGTCATCTACTTGCTGAAAGAATATGGTGTTTAGCAAAACTACCTGCTGAGCAACATAAAAAGATTTTTGTACAAAGTACAAATTACTAATTACTGTATTTTATTTTTCTATGATTTCCTAAGAGGGGTTATCAGGGTCTTACAGATGGAGTAAGCCTGTTTATTACAATATCTATTAGTAAATAAAAGTTACAGTTCTGGTGGTTGAATCTGAGTCTTGTATTGATGAGCATGATGCATAATGTAGTTTATATTTAGTCTATTAAATCTAGATCCTGTTTAGAACTTTAGTAATTCTGGATGTAAAATCATAGATGTAATTTTTCAAATAACTAATGACATTAAGAAGTAGACACAAGTTCACAAATCACTATAAATATGTAGTACAGATTTTTGCAGTGATTTTCTATTAGCAAAATATTTGTAATATTTCAAATAAATTGTTCAAAGTAGAGGGAATACCCACAAATTGCAGATGATAAAAAGACATAACACCCCATATTTAACTCTTCAAACACAAGCATCAGTGTTCATTTAAAAACTTTCAATAAATTATAAATTGGCAATTTTTTATATTCTTATAAAAGTTGCTGATAACAAAATACATTAAGAGATATTGAATTAATCAGAATGGTACAGCATTCAATGTATCTCGTATTTTCCTACTACAGTTCCAAAACCAGTATGAAATTAAACTCATTAGGAAGTACTTAAAATTCTCTTCTCTGACCTACGTATCTTAAGTAGGTTTTAAAAAAACATATATTATTTTGAAAGCTTATTATTTTCATAATAAAGTGTAATCTAAATATATTGGAAATATGTCATGCTGAGCCCAAAGTCTACTCTTGAAAGCAGTTTCAACTGACAAAGCGGCAAAACAGAAGATTAATGATGGAGTAAACTTTTTTATTTTACTTAAAAAAAATTAAAACCAATGAAATATTTACTTTTTTGGTGAATATTTTGGAGATTGATATTTTCTAGATTATTGAGTAGATTTCATGATAGCTAGTTCATCTCTAACATTAATAGCCCATCACATCATTACACACATAAAAATAACTATTTGCTTAGCTTTTTTGTGTTGTTATTGTCAAAGAATTATCTATATGCCTAAATCAGATGCTGGAGCCACCTATTATATCCTCCGTTTTCAACAAATGTTTTGTACTAGGTTAAAGTAAATGAACTCAAACTAGAGGAGAAAATATAGGAAACGGGAAAAATTAAGTCTATCTAAGAAAGTTTTCTGGAATGTAAAATCTCTGCTTATCCTTTAACACCTACTATATGCTAAACATTTACACGTGTTATCTCTTTAATCTTGAAAATCACTAGATGAAAACGTATCTTTCTGAAGGTGAGGAAGCTGAAGCAAAGAGAGGGGTTAATTGTAGACACAGTAAAGAACAGTATATTTTTATTCTCCATTTATAGAAGATATTTAAATGTCAATAATTTGTATATGCAACTGGCAGTTTTCATTTTGTTTCTGCCTTAAAACAGTTACAGCCCCCCAAAATATTTTTCCACTGTAAAAATAACTACAGTTAGAAATTTGGAAATGCAACAAAAGAAAAAAAAAACTTAGAATTATACATGCACAACCTTTATTCTCATCGTCACTTTGACAAAATTCTCTCGTCTTTTTACACTAGTAGTTTAATAAACCAAATTAATGAATGGACTAAAGAACAAGTAGTGAAGTAAACATAAAACTGTTTAGTTGGAAAGGAAAAATAGTTTTATAGTCATAGGTAATGAAAGAAACATCCTTAAGGAACGTTTACAATCATAGAAGCAATTCATTGAGAGGTAAGGCTGGTGCGTCTGGACAAATAGGCTGGCAAAAAATAGTAGATCTTTAAAATGACTGCAGTTATAGTCTGGCTGTTGGAACAGTAAAAATAAAATATGGGGGAAAGCTTAAATATTTTCAATTTGAGGATCCTTTGTAACTACTATAAAATCCGAGTGCACTTTAAGGTCATGGCTGATTTTTTTGACTTTTAATGCCTATCCTGACCACCAGTCGACTTGATTCTGGAGACTAATCATTCACAAGAGATTATGCCGGGTGGAAATCTTTCAAGAGGTCCAAACAGCAGAGAACCAGGTTCACAAGCACACTTATTTTGCCAAATAATATTTTTTGGCTTTTACTGTATTTTTCATAGATAAAAAAATAATTTATCGACAGATAGTAATTGACAACTTTCTAGACCATTTTCTCGCCCCTCACTATGATAACAGTTTTCCTTCTCCAGGATTCTGACGCCTAGCAGAACCGGGGTACTGCATGTGTAATGCTCAGTTGGGCAACTGCGACGCACACCTTGCCCCAATCGGCACCGCTGCTTCCTGCAGTTATCACCACGTTGCGCCGGTGTCTACCAACTATGCTAGGATTCGGGCTTTCCTGGCTCCACGCACAAGGCGGTCCTCCAGAAGGCCTAAGAACTTGGGACGACCCGCGTAGAGAAACCGACTCCCAGCGAAAGCTGGCGCCAGATGCTACCCAGCAGGCTGTGCGAATGCCTACAACTCCCATCATACTCCACGGGTGACTACGCAAATACTCGCAGAATAATCGACAGCTCGTCTTGTCACCTGTGCTCACGTTCTCCGTAACAGTGTTCCCTGGAGTCTCTATGGCTCTTTTCCAGAGCCTTGCAACCCCAGAAATAAAAGCACAATCAGCTGAATCGCCAGGCTTTCCGAAAAGGTGTGGCTTCAGGACCGGAAGAAGCTCCTGTTGCCAAGGGAACACCGCGCGCCACAGCGCCTGCTCCGCAGCAACTGATGCTTCGGCTGAGGCCGAAGCTGCCAGTTCCCCTAACTTGTAGAGGCGGCTCTGCGCTGGGCAAGGAATCTTTCCTATGGAGGCGTAGAGAAGAAGGCTGAGGCACCACTTTCCAATCCCACTGGCGGGAAAGACTGAGTGCATACATTCCGGTTCCTTACCTACTCTTGGGCCCTCCGTACTGTCCTCGAAGTTCAGGTATAGCCCTATTTCTTCAAGTTTTATAACCAGAGGTCACCTCCCTGTCAGTTTTAGAATTCCTTTTTATGTTTCCTACGTTTTGAACCCCACGCGAGTAGTTGTTTCTAATGTATGAAAGGTGGAAAAAGAAAATTTAATTTTTGTGGTGAGTACTAGCGACCCTAAAATATGCATCGAATTGTTGTGAACGAATGTTGCTTGCTTAGTTGGTTGGTTAATTTTAACAGTGCCCGGTTTGGGCCTTTGTAAAATATGGAAAATGCAGAAATTGAAATTTAATTATCAGAAACTGAATGTCGAGTAATGTTTACATGAGGTAGTAACGTATCCACAAATATGTTTAAAATTTACAAAGTGTCCTTCATGGGTGTTCTTTTTCGGTTCCCATCTCAGTGTGCAGTTTACCTTTCTAGCTTACAGCTCTAAATAATATCCTAATTCTTCTGGGCTTTTCTGGCAACGTGTAGGAAGCTGGTTCTCAGATAGCAGCCTGGAAAATTGGCTGGTGTGTAAATGAGTAACTGAAAAGGTAGATTGGGTTGAGATTTTGAATAACTTAGTATCTATGCAAGACCAGTCATTGAAGAACACTGTCAACTCATAAAGTCACACAACTCGTAGCAGGGTTAATACTTAAACCAAAGTAATCTTGATTCAAGCACAGGAACTGTGCATTATAGAACATTTTCCTCAGTTGTCTTAATTCTGCCAGTGTCATAAGGTACATAAAGATACATAAAGGAAGATTTTAAACTGAAGGCATATTTTGTCCCTAAACCATTCAGTAGTGGTGCTCTACTTACTGGCTTATGCTATCTAGTTGCAGTATCAAGTTTGTACCTTTTTCTCGAACCAGGATTATAAGTTTCTTTTAAAAATTTAAGTTTCACTGCAGTTTTGAAGTAAAACAACTTGGAACATCAAAATTTGCTAAGTATATTTTGTGACATCTGCTGCCTGTATTAACTGCTTGTTGTCCAACTCTGAATCCCACTTATTTCCTGTGTTCAGAATTGTGATTATCAAAATATCCACTGATCTCATTTCTCATTGATTTGTTAGTTTCTCTCAATCTCGGGTGTTTTTGTTTGTTTGTTTTTGTTATATGGACCAATCTCAGAGAGTTTATAATTAGCCTTTGGAAAACCTTGTTCTTGTCCAAGATCTTACCTTCTCTAAATTTAAACTGAAGGGAATGGAAAGAGGAGAAAGGGAAAAAAATTAGACATGATCTATCCTTGTATTTCTCCAGAATTACCAACATTTTCATGGCATATTTTCCCTTCGTTTAAAAAAATAATTTATTATAAATATTAATTTAATAGAAATATTAATATTACAGGTTTCTAGACTACTTTCTTTGTTTTTTAAAACTAAGTAAAATCTTCTATAAAAAGCATGCAAACTGTAAGAAATCACTCATAGTTTGAAAAAAACACTCATAAGAGGACATTACATTTTCATATGAAGAAATATATTGTAATTGTATGTGAATTAAAAGTGTAGTACTGATCTAGGGATAGACGGATCAATAAAAGAGTAAATCTGCTCATCCAAATTATGTGCAGTTAAAAAACTTCCCAAAATGTTTTCCATAAATAAATACTCATCTAAAATTACTGCTATCTTAATGCATCTCCTATAGATTTGCAATGAATTTTAGTATATTAAGGAGTCTGAGGAGTATTACTCTATAGGAACCTGTTCAAATTTATAAAGTCCCAAATTTTCCAAACTTGCATGACCTTGAAATGCTTCTGAAGATACTTATTAAGATCATCTTCCAAAGAATGCTATTAGGAATATCCAGTGATAGAGAATCTACTAACAGACCCAACGTGTAGGAAGCTAGAAGGTTAAAAAAAATAAGAAAAAAATTAACTAGTAAGGGGGTAATGGTAGGAAGGAAAGTGATAACAACAGCAACAACAACAACAATAAAGACCATATAATTTCAGGCAAATAAAAATTTAAAGTATAAAGACTGAAACTTTAAAAAGACAAAACAGTATTGGCTAATAGGTTGAAAATATTGAGGAGGAAAATTTTTCTGAACCTAACAATGAAAAAAAATGAAATTTTGTAGATATCATTAAATAAATTTTAAAACTTCTGTATGGCACAAAACAACATAAATAAGAATAAAATATAATTTTAACTGATTAAAACTATTTGCAATAATTTGATATGGAAAGGTCTCTTAGATATCAATAGTAGAAAGAGCCCAGTAGAAAAATAGGCACTGGCATATAGCAGATAATTCATGAAACAAGAAATGTTAATGGAATTAAATTCTGAAATGTTCAACTTTATAGTAGTGAAACAAATGCAAATTTAACTAATACTACAGTGCCACGTTTTTCTTTTCAGATTAGCAGATATTGAAAAATTTAATGATACCCAGTGTTGGTAAGAAAACAGAAGAATTGAAATCCTCACCTGCTGTTGGTAAGTGTTCATAGAAGTTTCTGAAAGACAGTGCCACAGTATCTATCAAAACATAAATAATATTACATTTTGACCCAGTAATTCTACCTGTAGAAATATATTTCTAAGTAAATGTGTAAACAAAGATGTTTACAATTAACAATTTGCCTTTTTTTTTGTACTGAAGCTTTAACTCAGGACCTTGAGCTTGTGAAGCAGGTGGCAGAATCACTGACCCACTAAATCCCTGGCCCTAGGCATATTTATTCTTTTCTTTTTGGTACTGGAGATTGAACTTGGGACCTTGCACTTGTGAGACAGGTGCCTGGGCATATTTCTTAAAGGATCAGTTTTCCAAGTGTGACCCATGGAGTTTTTCTGTTTGAGTATATATATTACAAATATTTGTTAAGTATGTACTCTGAGTAAAATACTGGAAGTATAGATATAACTAAGATAGTGTTGGGGTACAGTGTGGCATTTTGGAATGTTGAGTTCCTGGAATTGAAATGGCCGCTAAAAGCGAACTCTTGAAAGGGACTCTGAAGCAAACTCTCTCTGATCTTCTGCCCTTCTCTCTCCTGCCTGTTTTGCTCCCCTGAAAAGAGTTATAGAAATCAGAATTCCTCTTTCCCATGACAAGTCAGGGAAACTAGAACCCTCTGTCCCAAAGTAAACATAAACCCTAGAAAGGTTGCTCTGCCTTCTCTTTTCTCCCTGGAAGATTCTCATTCAGGGAGGTCCTGCTCCATAGATAAGAAAATAGATTGCTCACAGAGAGATCAAGAAGACCCTGCACAGACAGGCTTTACCATTAGATCGTGCCCTGTGTCCAGTCACATGTCTACAGTCTGTCCATTTTTCATCAAATCTGTGCATTAAAATAGAGTAGTTTCACAGATTGGGTCTTTTTCTGAGGGTTCCTATGTCATTAAAACTTACATTTATTATGCTTTTCTCATTGAAAAAAACTGCATGTACTTTATTCTGTAAGCTAGTAGTTCTTAATGGGAACTGCATATCAAAAAAAGTGTGTAAGTTTTAAAACTGATAATATACTGAACTATGAATATCCTACAGATACTGTGGTCCTATTCTCAGAAATTCTGATTTCAACAGTTGATTCCAGAATGCAACTAGGGTTGAAAATTATGACCATGAGAGTAGGAAGCTATAGAGAAATTTCTGTGTCCCATTCTGATGTTAGAACATGGTAAATAAATGGGAGTGGCTTGAATTATTTTTTATTTCCTTCATTTATACATAGAACTTATAAAAGGAAAATTATGATTACTAGAACTTGAAATGTATATAGGCTACATTGTAGTTCCTTTTATAAATCAATTTCCATAAATATGATAATATTCTTTAGAAAAACTATTTGAAATTGTATATCCCAAAATATTTCAGTAATGTATTTAACAATCCACAGAAAAAGGATGGAAAGACAAAATAAAAGATACTATGAAAAATGAACATTAAAGCACCAGCCTTTTAGCAATCAGTGCTTTATAATAAATGCCCAGAAGAGGAACATATGAGAAGTATTTACACGTCTTAAAATATATTCAGAATTCTTTGGAAAATGAAAAACAAGAAGTACATATTTTTTATGTTGGAAGATTAATTTAAAACAGAGCATCCAGAATCAGCTGAAATTCAAAGAAATATTTTGAATGGGGGTTTGAATTTTTATTATGAAGAGAAATATTGATTCCTTTGGCTCAAATACAAGTACCTGAAGTCAAGCCCATCCCCTGGATAAGAGCAAGATGGCTATATTATAGGCCCCACCCACTAGTGAGGTACAACACCCTGTCTTTTCTGCTTTTCAGTTTTGAAACATACCTGCAATGATGTCCCAAGGAACCTTAGCAAAAGGTCAATTAACAGCCTCCTTTGATATGCAGTTTTCTTGAAAGCTTCCTCTAAGTTAAGTTGGTATAGTCTTATATCCTTCAAAGTCTAGCGTTGCCCAGGATGTTAGAGAATAAAAGATACAAAAGGAGGTATCAGATGATACATTTATAGAACCTTGGATGAATATGATAATAAATCAATTAAGTGAGATTAATATTTAGAGAACTTTTAAAATAAAGATTCAGAAAGTAATGAGAAATATTTAGTACACAGTTGTATTTTAGCAGCACCTCTACCACTTGATGGTTGGCAAAACTGATGTTTTCCTTTTCTTGTCATTTAGTACTATTTAATGGGGAGGGAGAAGATGGAGCCAAGCAAGCTTCTTTAAAAATTTTTATTTGGAAACCTGAAATATAAATGTAATAGTGCTATAGATGGATATGAATAGCTATAAAGTTACAACATAGCATTTTTAATTGACTTCAAAATACAGATTTTCCCCCCTAGAAATAGACACAGTGGAGCAAAGAATAGGAAGAGGATAAAAAAGTGACTTTTGCAGTATTTGTGAAAACTTAATTATAATCTGAAATTGGCATTAATTTCCTGTCCATACTAGTATTATATCTCTTTAAAAATAGCAAATGTTTGAGATAAGTCACAGTTAGGAAAATAGATATCTAGTAAAGGTTAATACAGTTGTCCATGTGTATGTTCATTATTCCCAGATGGATTTATGGTAACTTGCCAAGATGTATGTCAAAGATAGGGGGAAATGAGGATTAAAATACATCAAGATTCTTTACTTCTTCAGATAGCAAACCCTACCCAAACTGGAAGTAACCAAGCAAGCAAATAAAAACAGTGGGTTTTTTTTTCATAACTTCATATTATGGAAAAATATGACAATGGTCTGACTTCAGATAAAGTTTTAGGTAACTAAAATCTCAGTTTTTTCTCTGCTACTCTCATCTGCCTTCTACTTTCTGATCTTCAGCATCAGATTCTACAAGAACCCCATTGCTTGTATATTGTTCCAAATCTCAGAAAGGTTGCTACCTACTTCATAGATATTTGAAGTGCTTTAGTTGACAGACTTCACATGATATTGAGGCTAACCACATTTTTTTCTTAAATATTATAAATGAAGTGAGAAGTGGGGTTGTTTCAAGGGCATTGTTCTATACAGACAGGGGTCATAGGCTGCCACTGTGTATGTCAGTTAAGGCTTCTTTCTGATAATCAGCTTATGCTGTTTACTAAGTGCAAAGCTACATTGACATAGTTTTTAAGAGTATTATTGTGGGTCTTTAAATTATTAAATTTTTGTACACATACCAATACTTTCATACTTAAGATACCTTTGGATAATACACCTTTTTTATTTTCCTGCAGCTGTTTTGTAAATATTTGAATCACATTATGGGATTGTTAGACAGACTTTCAGGCTTGCTTGGTCTGAGGAAGAAGGAGGTTCATGTTTTGTGCCTTGGGCTAGATAACAGTGGCAAAACAACGATCATTAACAAACTGAAGCCTTCCAATGTAAGTATCTTTGTTAGATGTTTCATGTATTTTTTGCTACTCGGGAAAGTTAATATGCAGACTTACTTTGCTTGATAATCATATTATGAAATGTTTTATGAAATGCTTTTGTTCTTGTAGTACTTTAAAATAATAATCAGTGAGGTATGATTTGCAGTATATAAGATAGGTATATGAATCTTAATTATTTTTTTCAGCTTTAATTGAGTTTATTGGTACATTTTAGGGATAGAGTACAGTTACATTCATTGTTGGGATCTTGTACCTCTACATGACAAGTCTTGATTCTCATTTTTTCCCCTTACCCCTGCCCTCCCTTCACCCCCTCCTCCCCTCCCCATCTACAAACACTTTATTTTCATCTTTTCATTATCTCACATTTTTTTCTTTTCCCTTATTACCCTTCCCCTACCCATCCCACCTTCCCTACACCTTTAGCGCCTTTCTTCCCATTTCTAAATGTCAGTAATCTTATTAGGATCTTATGTATTATTGCAGATTATTCACACCAGGGAAACTATTTGGTATTTACACATGTGTGACTTATTTATTTCACTTAGGAGTATATCTTCAATATGTATCCATTTTCCTATGGAATCTTAATTATTAACTTAGTTATTCTTTTTATTTTTATTTTTTCCTAAAGAGCTTTACAAATTTGTCGTTTACTTTAGGTTGCATGTCTTCCATTTAGTTTCCTCTTTAGAATAGGATCAATACAAAAGGAAAGGTGAATTAAGTTCTAGGGATAATTAGACAGTTTTACTCTATCAATAGTAGTAGGCAGAATGATTTTAAATAGTAGGTGTATGAAGATAATATGTCTGACTGAAATGGATATAAAACTAGCACATCCAATACATGATGCATAAGCTAGAGCTGGGTTCTTGCTCCATATAAAAAAAGCTCACATCTGGGGAGAAAGGAACCCTCCTCCATTGTTGGTGGGAGTGCAGACTAGTGCAACCACTATGGAAATCAATATGGAGATACCTCAAAGAGCTTGGACTGGAGGTTCCATTTGACCCAGCCATCCCTCTGTTGGGTATCTTTCCAAGAGAACTAAAAGAATCATATCACAGAGAAGTATGTGCACCCATGTTTATAGCGGCACAGTTTGTAATAGCTAAATCTTGGAAACAACCTATTTGCCCATCCGTTGGAAACTGGATAAAGAAGTTGTGGTTTTTCTATAAAATGGAATATTACTCAGCCATAAAGAGCGAGAGAATAGATTCATTCATAGGAAAATGGATACATATTGAAGATATACTCCTAAGTGAAATAAATAAGTCCCACATGTGTAAATACCAAATAGTTTCCCTGGTGTGAATATTCTGCAACAATGCATAAGACTCTAATAAGATTACTGACATTTAGAAATGGGAGGAAAGGAGCTAAAGGTGTAGGGAAGGTGTGATACGTAGGGGAAGAACAGAAAGGGAAAAGAAAAAAATGTGAGAGAATGAAAAGATGAAAATAAAGTGTTTGTAGATGGGGAGGGGAGGAGAGGGTGAAGGGAGGACAGAGGTAAGGGGAAAAAAATGAGAATCAAGACTTGCCATGTAAAGGTACATGATCCCAACAATGAATGTAACTGTACTGTATCCCTAAATGTACCAATAAACTCAATTAAAAAAAAAAAAGCTCACATAACAGTGTTTTCTTATTTTCTGATATCACTTCCTGACCCTTAATCTTGATGCAACTATCCTGTCTCAGATAGATAGAGCAGAGTAGTTGATAATAATAAACAAAAAGAATTACTTGAATCAGACATCATAAGGACTGTCAGAACTCTGTCACTCAGCTATGTATAACAGTTACCTCCTTCCTATTTTAAACACAAGAAGAGTCAAGTGTGAGCTTTTGTCCACATTAACACTTGATTTCTAATAAATTCAGTACATCAATTGTAAAAATGTACAATTAGGCAGTGCCTATTAGGAAATGCCTTACAAAATACACCTCTCATTTTATAGAACAATTGTCTAATTTTTTTGTAGATAAGATCAATTTCTAGATAACTAGTTATTTCCTGGACTCAGACTAGTATTTAATATTAAGTTGTCTTAATGTTTATTGTTAATATACTGAGATTGGTGATATTTCTAAACTCATGACTAGAAAAAGGAGAGCATTTTAATCTGATCACTCTTTTTAGGAATTTAGTTTCAGCTATCATTTTTTTAGAGATATACTGTTGTTTAAAATTCTAATTTTCCTCTACTTCCCAGAAATATGAAATTGTTTTGCATATTTATTTTATAAATTACTTATTAAATTTCTCCTCAGCATATGAGACCACTTCACTTGTTAAGTATTGAATCGTGAATAACCTGGAATAATGTTTGACACTTAAGTATATATTTTAGATTAATAGATTGACAGATGAGTTTTTTTATGTTTAGTTTTGATCAGGGGATTTTGAATGATAGCAACAAGGTTATACTTTTTAACAGTCGTAATGAAACAAACCAAATAAGATCACTCTTGAGAATCTTGTTTTATTTCTCTTGTTGATCTATCCCTAGATTGTCTCAGATGGTGCATTCCTACACTCTTTACTTGTTTATATCCTTCCTTGTCCAACTTTGAGAATGACCGAATAGGTTTGTTCCTAGATAGAACAAAAGAAAGTAATTGTTAGTCTATCTTTGGGACACTTCAGAGGAATATTAGTTTCACATGAATCTGAAAGTACACATATGTTTTCTTCTGATTAATTTGTGGAGTTTCTATTTTTTTCTAATTATTTTCACTAGAACTTTGAGGAGAAGAAAAGTTGATGAATTTTATTCCTGTGAGTAGAACAAGAAGTTAAAAGGAAGTTTGTAGAGAAGCTGAAATCTTAATGACAGGAAATAATCTTTTTCAAACAAATAATAAAGATATTTTTGGAAAAATACTAAGGCAACTCATAGAATAGATAGAAGGGAAAGCCGAATAGACAACTTTCAGAAAGGGAAAGGCAAAATCAGGATGCCTCTTTAGGGAGACCCTCTTCACTAACACATTACTCTTAAGATGAACAAGTTCGGGCCAGGGATTTAGCTCAGTTGTGCCACTGCCTGCCTTGAAAGCACAAGGTTCTGAGTTCGATTCCCTGGTACTGAAAAAAAAAAAACAGATGAACAAGCTCTAGTGTCTTCTCAGTCTCTGTCTTTCTATTTGAATTTAAAATGCTCAGAAATGGACTACCAGATAGCAAACAGTTATGTGAGGCAAAATTTCCCCTCTACTTCTCCCATTTGGACATAAAAGTGACAAGGAAAACTGAAGGATTTTTTTGAAGTTAAATTTGTAGCAGTTTGGAAAAAACTGGGGATACCACTGACTAAAATCAGTGAGAGTATTATTATAATAATAGTAAACACCTGATTATTTATGGACATTGTTTAATAATATATATCACATTTAAGAAAACTTAGGCTAAAATATTAGAGCCAATTATAATAATTAGGAGGCTAATGTAATGTTCAGCAATGAATGATAAGGGCCAGAACTAAGATACTGAAACAGAACCAATAAAGCTTAAAGAATGGTTATAAATGATATGTAAAAAAAGGGAGGAATCAAAAATACCTAACTTCAGAGTACTTGAATATATATCACATTTAAGAAAACTTAGGCTAAAATATTAGAGCCAATTATAATAATTAGGAGGCTAATGTAATGTTCAGCAATGAATGATAAGGGCCAGAACTAAGATACTGAAACAGAACCAATAAAGCTTAAAGAATGGTTATAAATGATATGTAAAAAAAGGGAGGAATCAAAAATACCTAACTTCAGAGTACTTGAATTTGAAATTAGATACATTTTATTCAATTGGATGGATAGTTTTGATGATGAAAGTGCTAAGAGTATTTGATTAGTTAGGTTGTCAGTTTAATTGCCCTTTAGACTTTTCGACAGATGTGTTCGCTCTCTCCTTTTTTTTTTTTTTTTTTTTTTGCGGTAACTGGGATTGAACTCATGATCTTGGGCAGGCATGGTGCCACTAAGCTAAATCGTCCACCCAACAGGTGTCTGTGCTCTTGCTGCCTTTCAATATTCTCCAAGCAGAACTCCCTGCTAGAACTTACATCAACGTATACTTCTCTTTTACTTATCAGTACTCTGTAGCTATACAGGCTTACTTTTCCTGGGAGGCAAGTTCCTTCCTGGCAGAGAATCATTGCACTGGCTACTTCCTCTGACTGATGTACTTTGCCAAGAACTTGTCATAGCTTGTTCCTTTCCTCTTTTCATCCCTGGGTGATGTCATCTTATCAGATCAGCTTTTCCTAAGCACTCTTCTCCCATGCCACCATACCAGTTCTGTTCTGCCATACTGTATTCAACCATTTCTTTGTATTTATCACTGCTCCAAATTGCATTAACTTGTAACACTTAATTTTGTTAAGCTGTTGATTGTTTTTTATTTTCTCTAAGTAATTAACTCCTAGGGAGCTGGGACCATACAGACATAAGGGAAGCCCCAAACATGAATAAATGCAGCAACTATGTGTTGAAAGTTTAGAAAGTCCTACAAATGGGACTAGAGGCATAGCTCAGGTGAAGTGCTTGCCTAACATTCACAAAGCCCTGGTTCAGTACCCAGCACCACAAAAACAAAAACCCCCAGAAAATTATATATATGGACTCGAAGTAAAGACTTTTAAGTTGTTGGTTACTGCTTACTATAACACAATGTAAATTAAGATCTACATGCTATACAGATTCATTATTAGTAAACATTAGACTTCTAAAAAGAACTTACAGTTATCCTATTGCAAAGATTTTAATTTTGCTTAACCCTGTCATTTCCTTAGTGGTATATTTTAGAAATGGAAAATCTGGATGCTTTTTGTTAACTTGAGGAAAAATTCATCTTTGATAATGACAAATTTCTAAACTTTGTCTTTTCTCTTGAAGGCTCAGTCTCAAGATATAGTTCCAACTATTGGATTCAGCATAGAGAAGTTCAAGTCATCCAGGTAATCTACATTATCCCTGTGACTAAGAAGTTGTGGCTAAAAAAATGACAATATTAGATATACCTGATCAATCCTACTTTTACTAAAAGTAACATTTTTGTACCACTACCTTTATTTTTTAGAACTTACCATTCAGACATACTCTGATCCCCTCATTTGCAAAGAAAACATCTTTTTTCTATATGTTACACATTGCAAAATCATATTTTTATCAAGAAGTTCATTTGAGAGAAGTTTTTCTTGAAAAAAATGGCCTACAATGATTATTGTATGACAATGATGATTTGATTAAAAACAATTTAAAGTATTAAGTAAGAGTTATTTTTGGCCTTCTTTTTTTCCCGTCTAGTTTGTCTTTTACAGTGTTTGATATGTCAGGTCAAGGAAGATACAGAAATCTATGGGAACACTATTATAAGTAAGTATGTTTGTGAATATTGCTTAACTAGATAATCATATTTTAGTAAAATTTAATGGTTGGAAATCCAAGTGATCATATGAACTGTGGCATAAGAATGTTTATTTTTCAGGATAAATATTCATGTTCTTTTTACCTTTAGAAAGTGTCCTAAGACTAGGACTATTGGGCAAAGCTTTATATACATAGAAGAATGTCTATTAACATTGTTTGTAATAACATTTTTAATGTCTTATTTTGTCAAGAAAACCATCCATAATAGACAAGT
>NW_022900936.1:42420213-42427701 GCF_012274545.1 Fukomys damarensis
AGAGAGAGAGAGAGAGAGAGAGAGAGAGAGAGAGAGAGAGAAATTGTTAGTGGGATATGCACCAAACTATTAATAGCATTGTTTTGGAATAGTAGAATTATAAGTGAAGATTACTTTCAAACTTAACATAATTCTTTAATATTAATTATATGATTTCTACATGCTATTTTTATATTATTAAAAGTCATATGTACAGGGCTGGAGATTTAGCTCAGTGGCACTGTGCCTGCCTTGCAAGTGCAAAGTCCTAAGTTCGACCCCTGACACCAAAAAATAAATGAGGAGTACACTGTTTTTAAAGCTTAGAATATAAGGGCCAGGGATTTATCTTAGTGGTTCCACTGCCTGCCTTGCAAGCCCAGAGACCCAAGTTCAATCCCCAGTACCAAAAAAAAAAGTTTAGAAAATATTATTAAAATATTGTTTTCCATAAATATCACTACTTATAAATTTAAATTTACCATTATTATTCTTTTGGTTATGTTTCTTCTTTTTTGTTTTGTTTTGTTTTGTTTTGGTACCAGAGATTGAACTCGGAATCTTACGCTTGCAAGGCAGGCAGCGGAACCACTGAGCTAAATCCCCGGCCCTGTTTCATCTTTTTTGAAACATTTATGTAAATTTTGCATAAGTAAGGATAAATGAACCATCTAAGTTATGTACTACATATACTTTTATCACTTTTTTCAGTTAATTTTCTGTGATTGGATACATCAGAAAAAAAATACAATGAATATAATCCTAATGATTACCTAATTTTTGTTACACAGCTTTGCCTTATTTTGCTTAACATTTTACTTTTGGAAATGAATATTATTCTCAGTTTTTTTGGTTTTGGTTTTGATTTTTTGTTCTCAGTTTTTGAAGATTATCAATAATTTTCTATTTAACATCTTGTTAGGTAAATCTTAGTGATAGATCACATTTCCTTAGAATAAATTCCAGAAATAAAATCACTTGCCTACAGTGTTTTGAACATTTTTAAAGTTCTTGATATATTTCCAATTTTGTTGGTGTCTATACCAATTAGTAACATATAGTTCTGTTAATCTAAAGTATCTATTGTTAAATGATAAGAGAAAAATATCAGAGAGTTTTTTATTCATTTAATTACTGACATAGAACTTTAAGATTATATAATGATTGGGATAAGTGATTCATAAAGAAAGCATAGATATCCAGTAAATATATGAAAGATATGAACCTCACTAGCAATTAATGACATGCAGAGCAAAATAATACACTAAAATATATCCCCTGCATGTGCAAGGTCCTAAATTAATCTGTAGTACTGAAAAAAAGAGAATGATCTGTGGCTGGATGGCTCACACCTTTACAAAGTGTCAAACAGGGTAAAAATAAAAACTGTCAGTATTGTTTCAGATTTCTATTTCAAATAAATAATATATTATTTGTGTGTCTGCTTTTTCTCTGTAAAATGTATTTTTCACTGTGGTTTATGGTAAAATACTTGAGAAATACTGTTGTTTAGCTTAAGTTTTTCATATAAAAATGATACAAATAATACTGTAAAAATGGAAATTTATATAGATATGAGAAAGTCTAAGTATAAAGTAGCAGTATTCCATTTCAAATACAGATGTGGATATTTAACTGGGAATATACACAAAGAAAAGAGTGAATTTATACCAAAATGTGAATAATGATTATGTCTAAGAGGGGTATAGCCTTTTAACTATTTTTTATATTCTAGTTACTTAAACAGAAAACTTATAATCTTAAAAAATACGAAATTATGAAAAATGGAAGAGTAGTTTACATAATATGTAACAACATATTAGTCATATAAACTAATAAGAACACTAAAACTTCTAATGGTAAGTGGACATAAGACAGGAAAAGATAACAAACTAAGATATTCAAGTGGATAATAAATGTGGAAAATTATTAAGTATAACTTTAATTTTCTCTTTATATTATACAGAGAAGGACAAGCCATTATTTTTGTCATTGATAGTAGTGATAAATTAAGAATGGTTGTGGCTAAAGAAGAACTTGATACTCTTCTGAATCATCCAGGTATATATATATGATGTCTTTTAGCCTGTGGTGTCTGCCTTGGATATTTTTCATATGAGACATTGTTTCTTAGGAATCAATAAAGAATGTTGTTCTTTCTCCTATTTAAAATTTTTGAATTTTATAACTTAGCTATGCAAAACTTATAATAAACAACTTGCCTATATTACCATATTTTTAAATATTGAAGCTTTTTACAATTTTTTTCTAGCATTTATTTCCTCAAAAATAAAAATTTTCTTTTCTCCTGATTATATGAAAATATGTGCCAGTAGGAAAAAATATTTCAGATGGAAAAATAAGGAAGGCAGCAAAAGTCTGTATACTTCAAGACCTGTTAAAATTATCTTAGTCACTGTCTTTTCATGTGCTTTTTCATGTGTATCTAAATGTGTATGTGTGTGTTATCACAGCATTTCTTACATGTTTACTGTAGGAATTCTTCTAAAACAGATCTTTTTGTTTTTAATTTCCAACTGTCAACTCCCTGTTGATGTTTTTCACCAAACTAGTTTTAATAAGTCAGTGTTTTTTTTTCATATTTTAAAATTTGCCATAGCATACACATATAAACTTACATAGGCAGATAATAACAATAATTATTGAGCTAAAGGGGTAGGGGTTCTATCATTATTTTATATCAAAATATGACCATATTTTTTACACTCTTCTTCATCTTCCAATGCTATGTGATGGAAGTACTTTCAGATCAAATTGCATATAATTATGTAATTATTCTTCTTACTGCCTCCTAATATTCTGTCCTGTGTGCATACACTGTTCAGTTTTTCCCCCTACCTCCCCTACAGACTATGCTGCAGTGAGTATTATGGAACTCTTCATTTCTAGTTTTATTCATGGCAAAAAGATTTTAACTACTCTTTATACTAGGACTTTTAGAAAAGGATGATAGTTGAAAAGAACTGTAGCTTTGTTAAAAATGAAATAAAATTTAGTATAAGGCTTTCTAATAATTCAGCCTGCTTGACTGTATATATCTTCAGTGTTTTTTATCTGACAATCTCGAATTTTTGAGAAAAACTGTACTGCCTGTACTTTTTATGTGACTCATTTCAAAGCTTATCAGTCTTATTGGGTCTAAGTTGAGAATGGATTTTTGAATTTGCCTTTTTAAAATCTATCTTGCTACTTTCGCATAAAATGTTAGAATGTTGACCAATATATTGAAATAGTTTCTACCAGAACTGCTTCAAATACGATGGGAACCTTGATTTCCTTAATGAGGAAATTTTCCATGTATTCTATATGTACTAATATGGAACACAAGATATGAACTAAGTGAAAAAGTAAATGCATTAAATAAGATATTGACATGCTGGTTGTATGAATAATGGCATTTTAATAATTTTATCTAGAAATACATATGTTTAAAATGATGGGAAGCGAATTAGACAAGATGAGCAAGGCTCCCCCTCCCAAGCTGAAAAAATTTATGGACAAATTATCGTTGAAATTAA
Source organism: Fukomys damarensis (assembly GCF_012274545.1). Classification (NCBI taxonomy): domain Eukaryota; kingdom Metazoa; phylum Chordata; class Mammalia; order Rodentia; family Bathyergidae; genus Fukomys; species Fukomys damarensis. Next base: position 42,423,732 of record NW_022900936.1, read on the forward strand.
ATGGTGGCAGACATGTCCAAGGAATATAGTGAGGATTTGATCCCTTTATGAATCTTGTGATAGATGAATGTGTGGAGATGGCAACTAGTGGGCAACAGAACAATATTGGAATGGTGGTAATACGAGGAAATGGTATCATCATGTTGGAAGCCTTAGAACGAGTTTAAATAGTAACTGCTCAGCAGAGAAATCCATTCCCTGCCTCAGAGCCCTAGCTGTGACTAAAAATTGGGTCATAACATTTTCATACTAAATTTTTTGTTAAACTTTTGTAAGTCAAAAATTCTTCCTCAAATGTTCTGAGTACACAAATGGAAATAAAATAAAATAAGATAAAATGATGGGAAGACATTGATGATAATGGATAACCTTTTCTTTGGAGGATAGTCGGCCAGAGACACAGATACAAAGGAGACTCTTTAGTATATACCATTTTGTGTCTTGTGAATTTTGAACTAGTTAGATGTTTTATCTTAAAAAAAAATGATTCAGGGCTAAAATATTTCAACATCTACCTTATTTCTAGATCTGTGACTAAAAACTAAAATCAGAATCCACTTTCTCTTCTTTATACTTGTACTTGAAGTTCGCTTCTTATGTGTTCACATGAGAAACAAAGCAAGCAAGATGGTTGACTTTATATAGGTGCTTCTCTATAACTACTTATTGAGCCTCCTTCTGTGGCCTCATACATCTTGTGCTTAATGCTCTGAACTACAGTGACAATAACTTGAAGAAAAAATATTTTATAATTTTCCTTATTGCCCAAATACATGCTTGACATATGTGTTTTTAAATGTTATATATGACATACAAAGAAATAATTGTGAAACAATGTATTTTATTTCTGTTTTAAGTATTTGAGGCAAAGTGTTCCAAAAAGTTGGAAGTATGATGATAATCTTATTTTTTTCTTTTAGATATTAAACATCGTCGAATTCCAATTTTATTCTTTGCAAATAAAATGGATCTTAGAGATGCAGTGACATCTGTAAAAGTGTCTCAGTTGCTGTGCTTAGAGAACATCAAAGATAAACCATGGCATATTTGGTAAAGTTTTATATTTACTTTTAATTTCATCTTTCTGAAAATTCTCGTTTGTTTTTGGGGTTTTGTTTTTTTTCCTCATTATAGGTGGGCAAACATAGATTGTAAGCTACGGGTCTTGTTTTATAGAATGATGGCATTTCTGGTATCCCTTAATATATTAATTAAAAATCTCTTTGGGGATAGAAAAATGTGAACTGTTAGAATAATTTATATAATCCACTTATTCCTCCATCTTCAGTTAACACTGATTTCCTTGTGCATATGGAATCAGCCAAGCACAGTCCCATCTCAGGCATCTGTACATGGGCCCCACCTTGTCTGAATCTTCTTCAAAATATTTTCTTGTTATGGTGCTTCCTTGGGACTGCCTCTATTACCATGTGACCACTTTTTGTTTGTTTGCTTTGTTTATAGTCTATCTTTCTGTACTAAAATGTTAATCCCTGAGAGGTGGAATTTCAGCAGTGTTTTTCTTCCCCCCACTTATATAACCTCTGCACTAGTGATTGCACTTGGTACATAATAGGTACATAATAGGTACATAATAATTTTGCCAAAATAATCAGTAAAATTAATTTTATTTCTCTTGCTAATGTTAAAGTCTTACTGTCTGAAATTACTAATTATTGTTTATTTGGAACAGTTTCTTACTAATATATTTAACTCCAGTGTTCTTGTCTACCAAAATATATCAACAAGGATAACTATAGATTATATATTAAATAGTGTTTCAGTGCCTACGTTAGTAAGCTCCCTTCTGCCTACCACCTACCTATCTTTCCTTATTGCAGAATATCATCCTCTTATCAAAAGCTTTTCCTTTCCATAGAAATTACAGTAACTAAGGGAGAAGGTTGGACACAGAAGCAGGAAAAATCCCCTGCCTCTTCAAGAGGAAATAAAATATAAAGCCAGAAGATAGTACAGATCAGTAAAGAACTTTATGTGCTGGTCTCAGTCCTGAAAGAGCAATAATAGAGTAGAGCTCAAGGAAATGCTTGAAATTTCCCAGTACTATAGGCCTCCTCTACCTCCATTCAGGTTTGAAAACTATCTTGAGTAAAGCTTTCCTTACTTTGGAATCAGAGGAAAAGTCAGTGTTTAGAAATGATTCTTGAATTGGAATTTGAGGTTTTGTGTTATTTGCGTGGCAAAGAGAAGTAGGGTTTTGAATACAGAAACATGTTGAGATAGAACCTTTGTACTGTATTTCCCTAAGTCATGACTAAATTGTTGGTAAAGTAAAATAATTTTTAATCTTGCATTGTACTGAATATTTCAAATTGTTTGTTAGAATCACATTGACAAGTGTGGAGATCCTTTAATTTTTTTTATTAGTACATGTTTGCAGTACATGCAATTTACAGTCATCTTGGGGAGTGAGTACATGTACATAATATATCTTTTTTTAATCCCCTTCCCTTCCCCCTCCCTCTCTTGTCATGTAATTCTCCTTTCCCCATTTTCATTTTACTTATATTTTTTATATTAGCTCATGTTTATGGCATATTCCTGTATATGGCATATCTTTATCCTTACTGTAGGATATCATCCCTTTGTCTCCCTTTCTCCCTCACCCTCGCCCCTCAAAAAAAACCCTGTTTTACTTAAAATTATTAATAGTTGAGTTTTAATAAGTTTAATTATATCTAAATATTTCTCTGCTAGAGAAAAAGTAATATACTGATGCTAATAGAACATATGAAATGTAATGCTATTTTCTATACAACTTGCCAAAGAATACCAAGAATTTATTTCAAATTTTTCTAGAGTTTCAGCTTCTCCTTAATTCAAACTGGACATCTCTTTTCTAAATTTAAATTAGTATGTCACATATTAGCTTCGTTATTTTTGCAATTTTTCAAAACATGTAAAATTTGGAAGCATATTATCCTTTTCCAGTTTTACATATAAAAATAATGCTCAGTGACACAGAAGTAAAATATTGCTGTTCCGTATGTTAGATGTAAGGTTATGGGCAATAAGTCATAGAAAAAGTTATGAAAAAGATTTGGAGAATTAAAGGAAAACTTTCGTGGTTTCTTTTAACCCGCTATATTAAACATATAGTCAACTCTTGATTTTTAGAGCCTAATTGTGTTACTGTTCTTCCTGTGTGTTCTTTCACTCAATCCCTAGTATGGTGTGCACGTGCGTGCGTGTGTGTGTTTATTTATTGCAGAAACAAATAGTAAATAAATATATAAAATGTCAGCTGGGAGGATGAAGAGAAATAAATAGGATAAGAGAATAATTTTTTTCCTTTTTTTGGTACCGGGGATTGAACTCAGGTCCTTGCACTTGCAAAGCAGGTGGCAGCACAGCTGAGTTAAATCCCTGGCCCCAAGAGAAAGAATATTGAAAGACATTTCCACTCTAAGCCCTAATTGACATCAGGGAGCAATTAATGTTAAAATTTGGAGAAATAACTGTCCAAATTGATAGGCCAGGAAGAAAACATTTTTCTTGGATAAGAGGGTCCCTGGTGTCTTTCAGGAACAGCACAGATTCCAGGATGGCTGGATGGAGCTCCCTAGGGAGAAATATCAGATAAGGCCATTGAGAAATAATTAAGAGCTGTAGAATATAGAGCATTCTAGGAAATGGTAAAGGCATTGGCTTTTGCTCTAGTTATAATTTTTTTATTTATTTAAGAGAAAAGAAGAAAGATAGAATTCAAATATTTGGAACCTGTTAGGAAAAAATGCAGTTTTTAGAATAGTGACACCTTTGTCAAGGGGAAAGGATTTCTTCATTATATTGTTTGGGACTGTGTGTTTGATAAATCATTAGCTTGCCCTTTCTTGATGTAAGTAATTGAGTTACTGATGTTTTGCTATTGCTGTGAGTTCAAGACCAGCCTGGGCTACATAGTGAGTTCCAGGTCAGTCTCAACTACAAAGTGACACCCTGTCTCAAA
>NW_022900936.1:42427775-42450477 GCF_012274545.1 Fukomys damarensis
TTAAAAAAAAAAAAAAAAAAAAAAAAAAAAGAATGAAATAGAACAACATCGTTTCTCGGCATTTTCGCTAAGATCAAGTGAGGAATGAAAAACAACAAAAGTATTCTGGTTTGGGTGTTTTATACGCATATCTGAAATACCTAGTTCTTACAACAAACCAAGACAAAGGAGCTAAGTTCTAATAAATATAATAATTAATATAACTATGTCTGGAATCTACTGAGTTCTCATTTTATTCTACCAGCTTACCAAAGTCATAACTATGGGATTATACCCTATGGATATAAAATTACTTCAAATAAAGAAGTCACTCCATTCTCTGACTATATTTGAACCTAAGTCAATAAATCAGATCTCTCTTTTCTTTTTTTTTCTCTTCCTCCCTCTCTCTTTGTTTCTGTCTTCCTTCCTTTTTCCCTCCCTCCTGTCTTGCTTTTCCTTTCTTTCTTGTTTGCTTGCTTTCTCTCAAGTACAAGAGATCAAACCCCAGGGCCTTGCACATGGTATACAAGTGCTCTACTACCACTGAGCTATATTCCAGCCCACAATATAAAGCATTTCTTTTTTTTTTTTAAAGCGTTTCTTATTAATACATATTATTGCACTTTCAAGAGTAGATGAAGTAGGATAGTGATTCTGCAAGACTTTTCCAACAGTGTAAAAATAATGTGAAATATATGTATTGTAAGTTCTATTTCAGAGTAATAATTTTAGTAATATACTTTTAAAACTGCCTATACATATTATGAAAATATATTCAGTTTCAAAGCTTAGTTTTGCTCAAATATATGCTACTAAAATATATTAATATTTCATGTGGCAAAACTGTTCCTTATCCATACTGCTGGACATAATAAAATGAATTTGTTTTTTATGGATTATATTTCAGTGCTAGCGATGCCATAAAAGGAGAAGGATTACAAGAAGGAGTAGACTGGCTTCAAGGTATATCTCAAAGTATTGTGTTTCTTTGGCCGTTGTTTCTTCTCCATTCATATTACTTCCTTCATACATTTTACTTTTATTATATCATTGCCCTTTTTTCCTTGTTTCCATCTATTTCTACTGTCAGGTAAAACGTATAGTAAGTACCTAATACCTGATTCTATTACTTTATTATCTTTTTGTAAAGGTTTTATTTAGATAGTATGCTTGCACCTTTCTATGAGTATGTGAGACATAGAAAATAATTTTAATTTATGGCACCAAATTTCTATCTGATCTAGTAGTTGCCAGACATTTGAATTTTAGAATGAATGTTAGGCCTCACTGTCCATAACTAAAAATAAGTCTAAATGGCATATACAATGACATATCTTTTAAGAATCATGCTGTTCATTGCTGCATATGTAGCTTTATTAATACATAACACATACACAGTATACAACTTTTTTTCAGGTCATTTTCTTTGGTACATGGTCATAGTATATAACATTTACATTCCTTGTGGGGAATTGATACTTGTATATATCTTAGTTTTTTTCATCCTCTTTCCTTTCCTTCTATCCCCTCTCTATCCATCTCTTGGTCCCTTTTCTTCCTCCTCCCCTCCTCCCCCTCTTCCTCCTCCTCCTCTTCTTCTTCTTTTTCCTTCTCCTCCTTCTCCTTCTCCTTCTTCTTTTTCATGTTTAGAGAACATGTTTTTACTCCTTGTGTGGAGTTGGTACATGTACATAACACATCTATCTTAATTCCTTTTTTTCATCCTTTTTCCCTCTTTCCCTCCCCTCCCTCCATCTCTTGATCCCCTTCCTCTTTGAAAATGATCGATTAATATACATATTTAGTATTATAAATACTGGTATTCTATGTTTTATATATTTGCAGTTCTGTTTGATATTCATTCAAAATAGTTATAGTGGGTACATGCATACTATAGTAGGGAATGAATAAAATATATAATTTACCCTACAGTTATATTACCTACTAGCTACAAGAATAGCTTTACTCACATAATGCAATGAATGTGAGTGAAGCCACATTTTGTTGTTCTTAGTCTCGAAACTCGTTAGCCAGGCCAAAAGTTTTCTGTTTGAAGCAGAACAACAGAAGATCATTCCCACTATAAATTTTCCTACCCTAGACAAGGGTAAATTGTAAGACAAAATTTCTGATTGTAATCTTATGGCCAGAAATTGAAATTTCTTCTATACTAGCATTTTAATGCCTAGTATTGCAAGTTTTTTCTCATCTGCATTTTGGAACTAACAGGTGGAATACATAGACCATACTATTGTGCTTTATGTAGGAGTAGCCTGCCTTCCTGTCTGCCCATACTAAAGATACATTTCATAAACATTGTTATGTTACTATACATTGTGGTCTTCTGGTTAACTATCCAGACCATTGTATTTCTGTCTTTTATATTTTGTAGTCATGATATTTCCCATGAAACTATAAAGAACATTCTAGTCACATTCCATTATGAAGTAAAATTTAATTGAGAACCACCAGTGGTTAGAAGAACCCGTAGGATTTTTTCCGTGAACCCACCAGCTTACTTTCTTAGACTATTGGAAAGATGTAGTCAAGGTTATAGGATGGATTCCCACCAGAAACTAATGGACTGCAGAGGAAAATCCTGGAGAAAATAACAAAAGCATATTTTCAGCTCTGATTTCTTATTTCACAAGTACTTATCATTACTCACAAATGAAGATGTAACATGGGATGGAAACTTTGCTGTCATCCGTAATAATTAATTCTGAGCACAGTACTTACTGAAAATAAATTGATGGTTATCTCGATTTTAAATTGTAGCTCTTTGGTCTTCCCCTTGGTCCTTTTCTGGTTTTATTTTAGCTGTTGAAATCAGGCCACTGGGTGTCAGTAACGATCTAACATAGCAGTTTCAATAGCCAAGTCTTCTTGGTAGTGAATTTTTGTTTCTTTGACTTTTTTGAACCATCTTCTGTCTTGCCTCCCAATCTTTGTAAGAAAGTCACATTGTTGGAAGTACATTTTTGTGTTCTTTGTTGCCACATTACTTTATGTTCCTTTTACAAGTCTTCTGCAAGGTAAGTAGTAGTATCCCTATTTTCTATAGAGGCATGAAATAATTATAGAAAGACTTGGGGCTTTTAAGTCCAGTAAATTCAGTACTACTTATTAACTTTATGTATTAATTAACCTCTTTGCCTATTATCTAACTTCTGTTATCTTTTGAAGATAATCTTCATGTGTAAAATTAAAAATCAAATGTTGTAAATTGATGTACAGATTATTATCTGTAAAAGTAACTAACATAAGAAAGCAATCAATCAATGTTAAATTTACTCTTTCTTCACCATTCTATTTAAGAGTCAGAAACTAAGTACATAGATTTTTAAAAATAAAAAGTGTTTCACTTTGGTTTTGAGTAGATTATTCATATTTCTTACATAATAATAAAATTTACATTTTGATGTTCCTAGTTATCTCTCTGTATTTGAAAAAAAGATAAACACTTATCTTGCAAAGTAAGTAACAGTAAATATAGAATAGTCTCTGTATAACTTCTGCTTGCTAGCAAATGGGATTTGTGTAAACCTTACTATACAAGATATTCTGAACTTGCATCTTTTCATTATGCTTTTAGAAGTTTGAAATTTTCTAGGCTTATAAACAAGAAGGCTCCTGGTTCATGTTGGACCAATTTTATTATTTTAAGATTAGAAACTTATTTGTGAGATATTTAATGACACATTCAGTGTTATGATTCTATTTTCTTTTGGAAAGATTCTCAATAATTTTATGTGTATAAATACATAAAGACCAGAACCCTTGAGTGTACTATGAATTTTTGTTTTTTTTTGTTTTGTTTTGTTTTGTTTTGTTTTTTTTGCTTTTTGTTTTTTGTCACCAGGGATTGAACTTGGGTCCCTGCGCTTGCGAGTCAGGCGCCAGAACCACTAAGCTAAATCCCCGGCCCTATGAAGTTTTTTTTTTTTTTTTTAACCACAAGAATATATAGAAACTGTTAACAGAGCAGTAAGTTTATGGCTTTGAAACTTCAGATTAGCTTTTGTAAAAAGAAATCCTCACAAATAACTAGTGAAGCATTAATCTTACCATTTTATATGTGTGGAAAAAATTAATAGTGCTTCCAGATTTTAAATTGTATTTGTTGTTTCATTTTGCTTTGTTTTCATTGTACTAGTGCTCAACCTCAAGGACTCACCCATGCTTGTAGGCACATACTCTCCACTAAGCTATCCTCTTACTCCACTTCCAGATTTTAATATTAGACTGTTATAAATTATTCATTTGAATATTCCAATGAAAGGTAAATGATTGAACATATATACCTAGTTTTATCCCTTCCTAAGTCACACTAATAGTAAAAAAACTTTTTTAAAAAGACATTAATGTACCTGGGTAAAGGAATGAAAGTGGTACAAATGGTAGCCAAATTTTAGAAGCTGGCTTATATGATGAATATTCAATGATTAAACAGACCTCCAAAAGATGAATTCTATGCCAGCTGGAAAAAACTGGAATGTAGCCTTATTTATGTTGCAGATTCTCTCCAGAAACTGGTGGAAATTGAAAATAAGGATGAAGGTAGAGCTGAAAAGACAGTTTTATATATTCTTTTGCCAAAAGTCTGAAGTTTTATTCTCTGCAAAAAAGACAAATAGAATGTCTTTTGATTGGGAAAAATCAAGCATGCCTGTGTGTGTTACTGCTAAACTGAAAATGAGAAATGACTGAAATTTTTCTTGTGGAATATTACAATTCTCTTCTGTGTTATCCTACTACTCCCAGAAAACACTAGAGGGAGGCAGAAGGTAGAATCACCTGTGAGGAATTAGACTAGCCAAACAGAGAAAAGCATAAAGGTATTTGTATTGGGAATTGTGAAAGAATTGGTTTAACTAGACACATTAAAATGAAGACCACATTTGACAAGCCTCACTTGCATTTCCAAATTTCAATCTGCCTTCTTAGTGTTTAATCATAGGTACAAGCAAATGGCAAAAGATCACCAGACTTTTGAGAATGAAAAGAGCATAAAATATTATTATGTAAACAAATAATAAAAAGAGGAAGTAGAATTCATGTAGGGGAAACATCTCAAAATTCACTAAAGAAAGTATCCTCAAAGTGGTGAGAAAGTGTTTTCATGAATAGGACCAGGATACAACTTACAAAGGAACAAAATGAAAATGAGTTCTTGGTATATAAAAACAGAATAGTAAAAATGAAAAACAATAAAAATTAGATAGACGTAGTTTATCAGAAGTAGGGCAAGAACACAAAGAATAGAAAAATGTAAAAAGAAACTAGAGGATTGTAAGGCCCAATATTCAGATAAGAAATTTAGAGAGAACAGAAAAAAACGAGATTAGCAAATGAAAAAATAGTGAGTATCAGAACTAAATGATGAGTTTTCAGTTGAAAAGCCTCTTGAGAGCAGTGGATGTAAGTATTCCCACATCAAGGTGCTTCATTAGTAAAATCCAATGCTGGAGTCAGAAGACTCCGCAACAAGCCAGCTCATCTCAGAAATCAGCCAGCCACAGAAAACCAGCAGGATCTGTCTGTCGACTGACTTTTGCATCACTGGGATGCATTGACCTCTGCTCCCTCGGGCTGCCCAGCATGGCTTCATGAGCCTGGGGCAGTCTCACATGGGAAACAGGTCAGGCCAAGACTGTGTCATCCTCCAGAGGGCTCTGTCTGCTTGTGCACAATGAGGTTGGGACTGCTGGCCTTTATTCAGGCACTGGACAGGCACTGCAGACTGTCACCTGACTGCAGTAAGTCATTAACATTCAGGCAATAGCCCAGCACCAAACCTCACTGGGTGTCTGCACCTCCCTTCCCTGTGCCCATCTTCCCTGGAGAGAAGCCTGAGCAAGTGGGACCTCGGAAATCTCAGCACTGCCATTGGGTCCAGCTCATCACTTCTTCCCTTCCTCTACTATATCAAGCACAGACTCAGCCATGGTAATTGAGAGAATCTGCCTGAAGTGGACAGGGGTAGGGGCAGAGGGACTAGAAAACGTCATGTAGAAATGAGGGCAGATTCTAGTTGAGAACTGGCTTGTTTCCATAGACATATAAGGATAAGGAAATAGAATAACATCAGACTTTTCAACTGAAACAACCTGGAAGCTACAATATCATCAGACAATTCCTGAAAAGTCCATGGAGAAAATAATGAATTATTCCTAAGAAATATCAATATACTTTGACATTCAAGACATCATCACCTGTGCAACATCCCAAGAATGTATGCATTTTTCTAATGTAGCCACTAAGAAGATTATGCTTCTGGAACGAGAATGAACCTAAAAGAAAAGTAAGAGAACGTGAAACAGGAAAGGCAGCACGAAAGAATGGTAGAATTAATCTCCAGGATGCTAATAGAAATCCTAGAATGATAAAAGGAAGTGTAACTGGCAGGCTTAGAGAACAGCTGGTGTAGGTTGGAGAGTTATAAGACTTTAGGGAAGAGTTCTTCAAGAAGATGAAAATGATGGATTATGTAATGCGCTTCATAATAATAATAATAATAAAGGTTTAATCTGTGAAAGTGTTAACTACATTAAAAAATAAGCAGATGGGGCCAGGCATTTAGCTCAGTGGCATTTGCTGCCTGCTTTGCAAACACAAGGTCCTGAATTTGAACTCCAGTACTACCCTCAAAAATAAAAAAATAAACAGATGGATTTGATAGGGAATGGTGGGATAAATATTACCTCTAGGGAATAGAGGAGAAGAAAACCTGAATATACCAATTATCTTAGTTGAGAATAACATTTAAATAGTCATGTTGATAATGACTATTACTATGTTAGAAGAATGAGAATATTAGAAGTATAATAAGGACTGTAGGTCAGCACATGAGAATGTGAAAACTGAAACTTCATATAACATTACTGATACAGAAATAAAAGTATATTTAGATATATAATTAATCATTTAAAATGGATTTGGAGGTAGTTGCTTCTGAAAGGAGAGATGAAGCAAGTTGCCTTTTTTTATACAAACCGTATAGAACTAGTTGATTCTTTGCAGTCAATAAAAATTAAAACTATATGCATAGGATTATATACATTTTTGTTAGATTATCTTATTAGTGTGTATTATACAGAATCATGCATTTCATCTTGGCATATTCATACATGCATATAACATACTTTGACCACTTCCTTCTCTCAATTTCTGCTCCCTCCTTATAGAACATACTTTAATCTTCTTCCATCCCCTAATCACGTACCTCTTCTCTTAATAGTCTTTTACTTGCATGTCCTCTCTTTTTAAATTTTTTTCCCAGATTCTTCAGATGAGCGATAACATAATGCCATTTGACTTTCTGAGTCTGGCTTACTTCACTTAACACAGTGCTCTCCAGTTCCATTCATTTACCTGCAAATGAAATGATTTCATGCTCCTTTATGGCTAAATAATATTCTAACATATATCATATCTTTATTTATCTGTTGTTGGGCCCACATGCTGTTTTATAACTTAGCTATGATGAATTGTGCTGTAGTAAACATGGATATGCAAATATCTCTGTAGTATGTTGGCTTTAATTCTTTCAGGAATGTACTGCACTGAGAAATATTATAGCAAGATCAGGTGATAGCTTGGTTCTTAGCTTTATGAGGAACCTCCATTCTGATGTCCGTTACATTCATATCAGTAGTGGAGAATTCCTTTTTCCTGAATCTATGTCAGCATTGTTTTTTGGGTATGATAACTTTGGATTACTTTTGGAAATAATTTTTTTCTGTAGAGATTTATTATATTTATTTGATTTCATTATCAGATCAGATCCAAGGTGCGAAGACATGAAAAGATAGCTTCTGGAAATCTCAGCAGTTTTGAATTCAATGAATATGTCAAAGGCAGAATGAATAAATTTGTTAAAATGTGTATATGTATCCAAGAATATGACATTCTGCTTGCATTTATGGATTCTAAATGAGTTTTTTAAGAACAGAGTTCATCAGGTATACTAATTTAGCCACTAATTAGATCAAAACTAAATCTTCCCAAAAGGACTCCCTAGATTTAACAACTTCTTGGTAAAGGTTTATATTTGGTTGTAATTACAATATTTTTAAAGTATCATAAGCCATCTCAATTTCCCATTATAATTTATACTGTGTTTAATGTAATTTTGTAGTTGTTTTACAAATTTAGATGATGGTACTACTTTTTGGCATGAATTGTGCTTGTGAAGAAAACTATAAATATTTATAAATGACCTTAGGTGATTAATATATATTAAAATTTTACCATGTGTCACTATAAATAAAAAAATAAAGTGTACCAATTAGTGTGCTTTGTTTATACTGAAAAGAATAATGCTGTTAATGCTGTTTGGTATCTTACTGTTCAGCATTTATACATGGTCTGAGACTAAGTTAAACTGAATTTATTCATTGTACATTGAACATGCCTATATCTACTGTAAATTATGCATAGTCATAGGCACTAGTGATGCACGATAGATATTCCTTATCTTCACAGAGCTTAAAATATAATGAGGGAGAATTGGAGAACCTTTTCATACACGTTACATAATTCTATTGACTAAAAGAAAATATTGCATCTTCAAAAATGAATTAATGTTTGACTTTAATAAGTATTATAACTGACTTCTTATTTTTTCCTTTAAAATGCCTTTGTATTAGCTTCCTGTTACTGTACAAAAAAAAATAGTACCTGAGATAATCACCTTATAAAAATGTTTATTTTGCCTCACAGTTTTGGAGTTTTCAGTCTGTGGTCAGCCCATTGCTCTTAGGCTATTATGAGATAGGAGCATGTTGTGTAGGAAGCTCCTCACTTCATGGTAGCTGAGAAGCAAGAGAAGAAGAAAAAGGACTAGGGTCACAATGTCCCCTTTACTAGCACAGCCAAAATGATCTACTGTCCTCCCACGAGAAACTACCTCCTAAGGGTTTTATCTGGTCTTAATTGCTTTTTTTGTGGCTGGGACAAAATATCTGACACTCCCAACTCAAGGAAGGGGGGATCATTTTGGCTCACAGTTTGAAGAAGTTTCAGTCCACAGCCTCTGCTGGCTCCAAGGCAGGGTGATGCTGGCATTCAGAATCAAGAAATCTCTTTAGAATGGATGATTCAAGATACAGAAGTATTATAGTTATTAGAAATATAGAAGTATCTAGAGAAATAAATGACATAATTGAAACAGTGGGAGCATGGTAATGGAAAGGTAAGAGACAGGAATTACTCTTTCTTTGGTTTGTTTTCAGGTTGTTAACTCTGGGTGTAAATGATTGTTAAAAATAACTCTTAAAGCTGTTTTGATACTAAGTTAATTAGTATCTCACCTATGCAGATATTTAGAAGAAAGAGTAGACTGACTTCTCCCTGTTTCCATGACCTCCAAAATCTAGTTTATAGTTTATAAATAACTATCTCTATAATTTTCATGTAAAGGAGCAAATTGAGGAGCAATTTAATAGTAGGATGCCATGTAAGTGTATCAAAATTGAGATTATAATTTCATTTGTATTTGGCATACTATATAATTTAAATGTCTCAAAAGTGAAGCAGGTATTTTGTTTAGACTGCACTCTGTTATAAAGTTTAATTCATTAACCTATACATTTGAATATAGCTCTTATAGTATGCTCAACTCTTACTTATTTTGCATTTGAATATTTGTGTATGGCCCTATTCAGCCTATGCTGTATAAAGCACAAAAGAACTGAGTTTTTGTTCTTCATTTATGGCCTATCTGCAAAAATTATATTTGTCTCCTAATTAAGATTTTTTATATTTGAGAATTTTGGCCCACTAGTATTGTATTCCATGAATATATGCTATTATTTTTGAGAACAGTTGTCTTAATTAAGGCTGCTGTACCAAAGTACCGTAGACTGAGTGGTTTATAAAAGAAATTTATCTATAGTTCTGGAGGCTTTAAGTCTGAAATCAGGGTGCCAGCATCTTCAGGTTCTGGTGTAAACTGTCTTCCTAGAAGAGGTCCATCTTCTCATTTTGTCCTTGTGGAGTAGAAAAAAGGATGAGAGAATTCTCTGGGTCCCTGTTTTAGAGGCATTCATCCTATCATACCCTCACATGACTTCACTCATAACCTGATTACCTCCCAAAGACCCTACTCCTCTATTGCATAGGGGTTAAAATTTTAACTTGTTAATTTTGATATTTGGCTAATTAAAAGTTATCCAGAGTAATCCAGTATCAGCTATTTCGGCAGCCATTGCAGTCCATTGTAATACTTAAGGCTAATTCTTCTTGCTTATAATTCTGGTACATGAAAATAATGATCTTGTTTTAACTGTCATTGTTCATACCATCTGAATAAATGATTATTATCTCTTATTTCTTAATTTAAAAATAAATGACTGATAGTAGAAATTTACCTGAATAATGTGTTTGTTTACTTCTGTAGCACTTGAGAAATGATTATTGTGTTTAACTGAATCTTTCTCAGTATGGATGTTCCTGCTCCATTTTGCAAGGGCCTAGGTTGGAACTATTATTGACTTTTCTGGTCACTGGATTTTAATACCACATCGAGCACCTTCATCAACATACAGTGTTAAATTCCTTATTTCACAAGTTAGAATAAACCAGGAAGTAAAAATTAAATCGAATTTCAGGTCACCACTTGATTCAAGAAGTTATCCAGGGATAGTGTTTTGCAAATGAAATTTGATTAGAAATACAGTAATAGTGAAAAACATTTGTATAGCTTTTATTACATGCCTATACTTTATAAATAGTTTACATATTCATTAAATCATCATATAAACCCCAGGAAGTAAATGCTGTTTTGTCTCTCTTACATAGGTTGGATGTCAGCAAGCTAACTTGTTTTTGTATGGCCCTAGAAATAGTAATTATTTTACTTGGTTAAAGTATTGTATTTAAAAAAAAAGTATTAAAGAGACAATACGTGACCCATAGAGTGTAAAACATTTACTGGCTGACCTTTTCCACAAAGGTTTACTGAACTTGTTATAAAGGTTGAAAGGAAGGCAAGATTAAGTAAGTAACATGCCTAAGGTCATGCTGCAAATATATGGAAGAACTTGAGTTTAGAGTCTAGAATATCTGGTCTCAGAATCTGTGCTCTTATTTCTACATGACTTCTCAAAACTAAAGTTTATTCTAAAAATGAAATAATAGATATTGAAACTACTTCTTAAATAATTACATTCAAGTTGAAAAACTAGATGCAAATACCTAAAACGGAATGTTCTTTGAAATCGTTCCTCTCCCTACCCCCAAAGATTGAAAAACATTAGTCTGCCTTCTAATGCTTTTTTCTTTGCTTTTCTTCAAATGGGTGGCAAGAGACTGGCAGATTTTGACAGATCAAACATGTTAATTTTTAAAATATAAACAAATATATAGATTGTCCAGAAGCATCTGACTTGGACTTCCAGATTTCTCCATTAATTTTACCAACAATGTGTTGAGATAAATGAAAACTAGTGTGCTAGTTTTGACATGTATATAGTACAGTGTAGAAACAATTCAATTAGATATATTTGCATTTTTAAGTTATGTTGTCATGAGTAACTATAGCTTAAAATATTTTCTTACTTACAAACATGGTTATGTTTTTGTTTTCTCTGACCAATGCTTGGCTGCAGATAAGAGTTCCTTTTCAGAAAGTGTGAAGCAGAAGATATAGAAAACTCTAGCTTACTTGTTGGAAGAACAGAAAGGAAAACCCCACAGGACTGAAAATTTCCAGATCGGCATAAAGAGATTGTCAAGGGCCGGGGATTTGGCTCAGTGGTTCTGCCGTCTGCCTCGCAAGCACAAGGACCCTAGTTCGATCCCTGGTACCAAAGAGAGAGAGAGACAGACAGACAGACAGAGATTGAGAGAGAGAGATTGTCAAAGAAAGAAACCATAAAATAATTTATGGGCTCCTAGGATTGCCCTCAGCATGGATATGAGGCCAGAAAGACTAAGAAGTAAACAATATATTGGATGATGCAAGTTCCAGTTTGGCCAGTGGGTGGCACACTTACAAGCTAGCTAAGACTAAAAGAGTTTTCAAAGCAGAACTATCATTAAAATGAATCCCCACAAAGTATGTTGAAACTATTGACCTGAAACCAACCATCTTGAAAGCCTGATAAAAAATTATCAGTACCTCATAGAATTTAAATAGGATTCTGACTCAAAAAATAATATTCCATATAATCCAATGTTGCTAAGTACTGTATAAAAAAATCAGGAAAATCTGAATTGGAAAAGAAAAGGCAAAAAGCCTCAGAATTTCACCTCTAATGACATTAAAGCAGCTATTATTAAAATGATCAAAGAAAGGAAACAGAACAAATGGAGAAGTGGTCTCAGCACAACTATAAGACGTATCAAAGAAATGAATGAAAAGTTGACTGAAACGTACTTGGAATTAAAGTCTCAGTGGATGAGTTATACTGCAAAATAGAAATGAAAGATTCCAGGAACTTGATGACAAATTAGAACTCAATCTAAATATCTGGAAAAAATTAACGAAAAAATGAACAGAATCTTGGGGACTTATGAACATTAAACAGTTTACATTTATACAATAAATCCCTTAAAAGGAGAAAAAGTACAGTGTATAAAAAGCATTTGAAGTAATTTTAACTAAAAACTTTTCGGATTGGAGAATGGTATAGCTAATAGATTTCAGAAGCTCAGCATGAAAGCATTGAGGGAAAAGAACTAATTACCCGGGGCAATTCAAATGACTTTTCTCATCAGAAGGAAGTGGCACAACATTTAAAAGATTTTTTTAAAGGAGTTATCAACCCAAAATCCTATATCTAGCAAAAATGTCCTTGGGAATAAAGATAAAATGATATCCTGTGAATAAGAAAACCCAACTTCATTTATTGCTATAAAACCTACTGTAAAAGAATTAAAAATTCTGCAAAGAGGGGAATAATAACAAGGAAACTTAAAAGATCTTTTCTTAAAATGTTTGACACTTGAAAATATTGTTTCAACGTATGTAAACATAATGTCTAAGACAGCTACAATATGAAGCAAGAGAGAAAACTGTCCATGATGGTGCTTTCTACATAACTCTTGAAATGGAAAGTAATTTTTTAAATGTCTGAAAAGTTCAGTATATTTGTGCACCCCTACCTGTAATTCCAGCACTTGGGATAGAGAGGCAGGAGGATTGCCCCAAGTTCAAGACCAGGTTGTGCTACATAGTCCAAGCCCAGCATGAACTATGAACTACATAAGGAGACCCTAAAAGCAAAACAAAAACAAAAAATAAAACTATACCAAGAAATATACTTGAAAACAGACATTTGGAGTACAGAAACATGTTCAAGTGATCCAAAAGAAAAAGCAGAGTAATAAAAAAAAGGAGAAAACAATACAATAGTAGACCTGAATTGAAGCATATAATGAACCCAAGCATGTTAATAGCCTAAACATACAAATTTAAAGAAAGATTGAATGGATAAAATATTAACCAACTTTATGCTACCTACAAGTACTTTACATCAAATACAATGATCCAGGTAAAGTAAAAGTACAAAGAGAAGATTTACTATTGAAAGAAAGCTGAAGTGGCTGTATTAACACCAGACCAAGTAGATTTAGAGTATAGACAGTTATTGAGAATAAAGGTAGGCATTACAGAATGATAAAAGGGTAAAGTCACTAAACATTCAAAAACTATATACAACTAAAAGCAGCTTTAAAATGTGTGAGTACTCAAATATATGCTCTCCATAAGAGATTCATTTCACAGATAAATACAGTTATATTGTAAGTAAATGTACAGAGGGTTATAATGGAAACAAAAAGTTTGAGTGGCTGTATTAATATTAGTTACAATACACTTCAAAACAAAGGATTAACTGAGAAAGCACATTTTTAATTGAGTCATAGATGTATATGTATGCAATCACAAAGTTACAGAATATAAAAAACAAAAAAATGAGATGAAAGAATTGTACAATTATAGTAAGAAATATGAATACATTTTACTTAGTAATTGATGTTAACTAGAACATACCTGTACTTACAAATGACCTAAATGAAACAACAAAATCAGTCAAATGATATTTCTAAAACACCCTCATCCAACAACTACAAATAAGACAAATCTAATTTTTTAGTAGAATGCAAGATACATAACACCAGATAATGTCCACAATACACATATCTGATTTTAAAAACTTGGTGAAAACCCTTACATCAATAAAAAGCCAGCAACAATAAAATATGAGTAAAATATTTGAGCAGACATCTCACAAAATAATATGATCAAATAATGACTAGTACTCACATGGAAAGATATTCAACATCATTAATCATGAGAGAGATGCTAATTAAAACATGACATATCACTATACACTAAGAAAAATTGCTACAATTTTAAGAACAGAACACCTAGTGTCAAGAATATAAAACCACTGGAATTTTCATATAATGATAAGAATATAAAATGTTTTTAACCATTTTGCAAAACTATTTTACAGTTTTTAAAAACATAATGTACATGTACTATACAACTTAGCCATTCTTGGTCCAGGTATTTATCCAAGAGTAAGTCCCCAACTTAATGAGTTCCATTCCAGGAGAATGTTCGTAAGTCAGCTTCATCCATAAGTCTGACAAAGTAAGTCATACACCTTTGACACAAATATACAATGTAAAGCATAAAAACACACAGATACTGTACACTACTGCACTGTATAGTAAGCACACAGCAGCACAACTGTGACAATGGCTGCCAGACATGAGCTACTCCCATGATCTGTTCACATTGAGGTGTTCCTAATGTGAGGCCTGTTTGTGTTGTGAAACTTTGCAACTTGGATGTTCTTAGGTTGGGAACCTACTGTATTTGTAAAGAAAGATTGGTACAAAAATGTTCATATCAGCTTTATTCAGACTGAAAACAATTCAAGTTCACATTAACAAGTGAATAAATCTGTTATCTTCATATGGTGGAATGATAATCAGCAATAGAACAGAATGAAGTATTCATATACAAAGCAACATAGAATTCAAAGAAGGCAGAAAAGAGTAATCACTAAATGTGATACATGATTCTGCACTAAATCTCTTCGTAAAAAATAACACGGGAGGGCAGGGCTATGGGGAAAATAAGAGTCCAATGATGAATGTAACTACTGTGTACTTTAAAAGTAACAATAAACTCAATAAAAAGTAAATAAAAAATGGGACAACTAGCAAAACTTGAATGATAGTTGGGGCTAAGAAAGTAGGGTTTGTTAACATTAATTTCTTAATTCTGAGGGTTATACTGTGGTTAGGATTTGGGGAGAATAGTTGTAAGGGTTATACATATTCAGGTGAAATGGGACATAATTTTGATATTTGGAACATTTCACAAAATAAAGGTCTTTGATCTACTCATGTTTCCATTAAACTTGAACTAATATAAAAATAAAAATTATTTACATAAAAGTCTTTATGAAATTACATGAAACAAAAATGGCATTTTATTTATCAAAGAAGTAGTACAATAGTTGAGTGTTTTCAAAACATGTTTGAATAACATCACTCACAAAAATCAACAATATGTTGGGCGGGGGATTTGGCTCTGTGGTTCTGCTGCCTGCCTTGGGAGCACAAGGGCCTGACTGGGTTCGATTTCTGATAACACAAGAAAAAAAATCAACGATATGTTAATAATTTCAAAGAACATAGGAAATGTGAATATACTTCAAAATTCTTGAAATTCGTAGGCACAAGTTAAAAAATACAGTGCTGCTGCCAATTTTTAAGGAAGAAAACACTTTACTCACTAATCAAAAAGATGTGCCTTCTGGATGTCTTAATAATACCACTATGAACCTGACAACTTTTAGTGTGAATTCCAAGTAATGGCTGTAAGAGAGGAAATTCATATAAGAATGCCAAATGGCTGTCAAACTGATTCTTGTGTACACTTGATTTTAGTTCTAAATTAGTAATTTAGTCAGTAGTAAGACTTCAGCCTGATTTACTAGTTTAACCTGCCTGAAGTAGTAATTGGCAGCTATAAAATTGAATTATGTAGGTCATATTAGGATCAGTGCAGCTGTTTCTCCACCTGCATATTTCTCATACTTTATAATTGTCATTTGCTTTTTAGTTATGCAAGTTATTTTAAAGAAGGTAAAAGAATGTAGTAAAGAGTTCATTTAAAGGTAGTTTCATATGAACATACCAAATCCTTGTGTGTCCTTGAATGACACAGTACCTGATGATTCACAATTTCATAGCATGTATTTATTGTTATATTTCCTCACAGAATTAGACAGGAAGCAGATACTAATGATGTGTCTATTGTTGACCTAGTATTGCACACACTCATTGGTCCTTGATACTACTTTTTGACCAGGATGATATTCCTACTATAAATCTGTTTCAGGAGTTTTAACAAAGTTTCAGTTGCAGGACTTTCTCATCCAAGCTTGTACAGCCTTGAATTGTGAAATCTGTCACAAGTTGATCACAGCCTGCCCAAGGCATACAGTTAATCACTTCCTCTTCCTTTTCCCCATGTATGTATCTTCTACTTTTCATGTGTATCACACTGTCTTACAATTTTATAAATGTTGCTTAGTTGTATGTTTCCCTCTCAGACTGAGTTTCTTGAGAAGATCACAAAGGTGTATTCCAATTAGTAAACACCTGGCCTAGAAGTATATTGGATGTTTGGCTGGCTATAAAATAACTTTGTAGATAGAGTATTAGGGATTTATTCTTCTTGTTTTATTTTTAATCTATAGTCCTCCTGCAAACTTTCTAATCAGCTTTGAAACAGCTGCCACTGGAGCAATGAATAGTAGGTAAATGATCTGTAGATTGTTATTTCAGAAGTTTCCAGTTTGTTTTTCTGAAATGTGGAGAAAGCAGAAGACATTTCAGTAATTGTTATTATTATTGCTTTTACTATTACCATTGTAATTTTCTGTCTTGTTAGACTACTAAGGAAAAGTTATGCCAGTAGCTATTTGTTAAATTTTAATTAAGGATACATTTTTCTCTAAAATTTTGTGTCGTTTAAACTACAAAACCCAAATGTAGCTACAAAATATCCATAAGTGTTGGGAAGAGCTGGGATAAAAATGGCAAAATTAGTTCATTTCCTTTAGCCTCAGACGGAACGTTGTTAATGCTTTCAGAAACAGCTTTTGTACTGTGGTATGGTCAGCTATTTTTTGTTTGTTTGTTTGTTTTGTTTTGTTTTGTTTTTTGAGACAGGCTCTCACTATGTAGTTGATACTGACCTGGAACTCACTGTGTAGCCCAGGCTGGTCTCGAACTCATAGCGATCCTCCTGCCTCAGCGTCCCGAGTACTGGGATTACAGGTGTACGTCACCACGCCTGGCTTCAGCTATTTCTTTAATGAGTATGTGACTGATCTTTTTTGTTTGTTTGTTTTTTTGTTTTTTAGTTTTTTGTGTTTTTGAGACAGGGTCTCACTGTCATTGAGACTGACCTGGAACTCACTACGTAGCCCAGGCTGTTCTGGAACTCAGAGTGATCCTCCTGCCTCAGCCTCTGGAATGCTAGGATTACAGGCGTGCACCACCATGCCTGGCTGTGACTGATCTTTTGAAGTAGAATTCTTGTTGAACCAGATACAGTGGAATCATCCTTCTAATTTTTTAATTATATAAAATAAATCCCAACTGTGAGGTTTATAAAAATAGTTTCTTCTTTGTCTTTTAGATATAATAATAATAGTAAGCATTTTTTTTATATACACAGTCTTTAAATGCATTTGCCTATGTGGAAATGAATCAAGTCACTTTCATGATTGCTGAATGCCTGTTGGTGCTAGTTTGGAGAGCTGAAGGAAATAAAATAGAATATAGAAGCTAAAAATAAATGAAGATTTAAGAATGGTTATTATTAGGAAAGCAATTATGATAATTTTTTACATTGAAACTTGAGTCAATATTTCTATTGATGCTTATGAAAAATATAATTTATTTTGCTTAGTGTCTTTAAGTACCTTATATCATCCTATCATAACAGGGTCTTGCATCAATTACTGTATTCTACTAGCCCTTAATGCCCTTTCCAGTCATTTCCCAAGTGAGAAATAATTGTGAAAATGTTCAGGTACACATAAAAATTCGTTATATCTTTTCATGTTGATAACATGCGAAAAGAAAAACAAATGAAACACACTTCAGTATCTACATTTTTATTTATGAAATATAAAGTGTAAAGTCATTTTTAGAGCAGGTTGCAAGGGGCATACCTAAGCATAAAACCTAACTTTTGGCTTTCTGTTCTGATTTTCATGGGAAATTAGTTTTTTTGTTCTTTTTATATGTAATCCTTTTTTATTTTTTTCTTTACCAATGAAAATTGAATGAAAGAGGTGACAGATTCAGTTTGTAGGATAGGACAGGTAGATGAAAATATTTGATGTCTGGTTCTTGTTCTCTTTTACAAAGCTAGTTAAGCCATCATTTGATGAAATTTTACAAATCTTTTTAAATCAATGTGGGTTTATTGAGAAAAATAGTTGCCACATTTCTCAAAAATCAAAAATTACATTCTCTATACTAGTACTTGGTTTTAAATTAATTTTTGTTACTACACTTAGCAAAATTTTAAATGAAATATCCTGAATATTTGTTAATGATATTATTTCAGAATGGTATATTGTAAGATTGCCATAGATAAGTGTCAAGTTTATATTCAGCATTATATTAATTACCTCATCATTCATTTATAATTAAAGTGAATTTATTTTTGTTCTATATGATAAAACTCATATTAAGAGAAATAATATTATTCTTAATTTTAGATTAGGTAAAGTCCCCATGTGAAGACTATAGTCCATTTTATATAAGCCTGTAGCATTTCCAGCTGCCTTTGTCACCCTAATCAAAAACATTTGCTCACAATAGCAGCTGCCTCTATGCCTTGTTTTTAAACCATTTGCAAAAGGTGGAACTGGGAAGTAAGTATCCATATTAATAGTGATCAGGCTTGTGAGACATGTAAGTTAAAAACTTTCACAATAAAAAAAAATTCAACAAGCCAGTTTTATTTTACTCATTCTAAAATTTTGTCTTATGAAACACTATTAAACAAAATCAACACTAATGCAGTATAGTCCAGAAATTTATAAATAATTATTATTTGCAGAATAGGTACATTACATTATATCAGAAGTACTTTATATAGTACATAGGTTATATAATCAGATGAAGTATTTTGGGGAAATAGAATATGGGGCTGAGTTTATCATTCAAATAATGAGTTATTCTGAGCCATTATTTATGTCACACTTATTAAGCTGCGTAAGTAATAAATATGACTATAATTATGAGATCATTTGATTCAAACAAAAGACACATCATGAATTGGCTAAAACAATTATTTGCAAAATTTTTTATAATCTATGTTTGCCAGAATACATGCTTCTGTTTATATATCTTAAGAGTATTTCAATATTAGCAAATCTGCTATTATTGATAGTAATCTGTTTCTTACAGAATTAATTTCTCTTTGTAGGTATATCAAAGACATAAAAGAGTAAATGTAATTTAGGTCAAACACATCTTAATTTAAGCATTAAAAATGTGTGTTTGAAGGATCTCAGTCTCCACATGTTCTGCAAATAAAAACCAGAAAACGATACAATAAAACATCATGTATTCCAAAGAAATCTGAATAACCAGTTATTTTAAAATTTCTCCATCTGCTCTCATGGAAGACTATGAGACTTTTCCCCATATTACAAACCATGATAATCAAAATGTAACAAGGGCAAATGCTAACATCATCTCCCCCTCTTATTTGTTGTGGTGGTTTTTAATGAAAGCTTGAGAATACAAACAAAGGAAAGGGGAGGATGTTCCCTCACCCCATCTCCTAATTGAGTGCTTATATCCAGTAATAGCTTTTTGCCGCCTTGGGCAGCATGGACATTGCCTCATTTGGCCACGCATAGCTATTATTCCGAGAGGCAGGCAGTGAAGGGCCCCAATCCATCTGCTTGCTTTTTCATGGGCTGGTGCTTTCCTTGATGTTGACAGCTGTCTTAATATGCCGGGCCACCTGCCACACAGTAAATACTGTGCTCTAAAATATATTCAGTGGTTTATCCCTCTGATGGAGATTTCAGAAGAAAACAGCTTACCATTTTAAAACTACTCTTGCATCCTACTTTAAATGCTTCATGTATCAGCACTTCCTGTCTATTATACTTTTTTGAGGCATACAGTACATTTTGGGAATGGCCATTCAGTTACAATGTGATGAGGTTTAGGTTTTGTCATACATCACGTAAGTTACTGTATTTTTGTGGAAATTATATCACAGGAGGTGAGGAAAAGGAGAGCATACTGACATTTCCTCTATTGAGTCTTCCATGAAGCCTCTAGACAAAGCTAAAGATTCATCCTGTATTAGCCCTTAGAAATATTTCTCCTGTCTTGCCTGTGTGCTCATCTGCTTCCCCTATCAAATTTGTTCCTTGAAGGAAAGCATTTGGTTTTATCCATCACTGTATCTTTGAACAACTGATAATATGGATCTATACAACCCATACTGGGCATTTCAAAACAGATCTAGATTTTGTGGTATCTGAAGTTTTTACAGGGGTTCTTTTTAAAGAAAAAAAGACTTTTTGGGGGGGCCATACCAGGGATTGAACTCAGGACCTTGAGCTTTCAAGGCAGGTGCAACACCACTGAGTTAAATCCCCATCCAGAAAAAGAATTTTAAAAATTAAAATTAGACATTAAAAATTATATTTAATGCCACAAATAAAAAATAAAATGAAAAAAATGCAAATTACAAATATTAAAAGATTGACTAATTACACAATGTTAACAAAAACCTATATAGTATTTTTCCTATCTGTTGCCAGGCTCCTTTCTATAATATTTTTTAAAGTTTTGATAGCCTATTTTTTGATGACATTAATAGGAATATATAAACGTTCAACATTGTACACACACAAAAGTTCATGGTACTGCTATAAGTTTATGTCTTACAAATAAGACCTAATAAAATTGTTTACATGCTACATGAAAAAGAAAAAAATGCTGTTAATAGTTATAAAAATTGTATATACTACACAAGACTGGTATGATAGAAATTACATCAATCAGAAGTAACTCTTCTGGTGGTGGTATATGCCTGTTTATATCCTGGGTTTGTATTGCCCACGCTGTTCACTTTAGGGACATCTTTATAACACTTACAGTATGTTACACCTTTGCAAGCTGTGCATTAATAGAAGGGGTTCTACTTAAATTAACAACATTATTTCTAGGACACTGTAAAAATTTCAGTATTAAGGACTGTATGTATTGCAATTCTGATCCCTGGTGCTTACTGAGGAGAGTGGTTACTGGAGAAATATGTGGACTGTGTCAGCATTTTCCTTAAGACCAATTTTTTAGAGAAGTATTATTAGTTATAACTGTAATTCTTTAATAAATCTTACTGGTTCCCACCCACTTTTAACTCCAGAAAATTTCCTCAACAGTGTATCTCTGGATTGGCATTGAGGAACAGGGCTTGCTTTGGTCACAGGACAAGTGAAGGACACATCTGGCAGTCATTTAACATTCCTTTGGGGAGATAAAATATTCTTTAGGCCTTCTAGATGGAAGAAAGAGTTTGCTTTAGCTCCCTGTTTTTAAAGTTTCTTTAATCTGCTTTAAAATGGATTCACGCTAATAAGGTTGGAATTGGGAGCTTGTCTTAATCTAGTGTACTGTCCTACCCTTTTCCTGTTTTCTCAAATTTATTTTCTGGTTTCAGATGAAGGAAACTGGGCTTCTTGAACTATGGAGGATTAAATCTGGCTAAAATAAATTGCAGACTGCCTTGGGCTGTGCTGCAGTTAGTAGGAGCTACAGGGCTTCTAAGAGGTAGCTGTGGGGTTCAGGAAGGCTCCAGAAGGCTGATGCTGAGATGACCTGGGACTTCTAGATGCGCAGCCTCCTCCCAGCACCTCAAAGACGAGGGACTTATTCTAGCGCTCCTGTCTCCCCTGTCAAAACTGCCTCAGACATTTTCTTTTTATCTCATTTACTTGTGTAAAGTTACCCATTTCCATGAATTTCATACTAATTGTAGTTAGGCCTTAAAACAAAACACGTGGTGAGTGGGTCTTAACGTTTTCTTTACTAACTGCAAGACTATTAAAAAAAACTACGTCATACTATTGTGCTTCGACGTTTATTTTAAAGCAAGTCTTAAGGACCTTTTGGTTTCCAGATTTCAGTTACGTCTGAATAACTGCAAATATTTGTTTCAGCGTTCAGAAGTTTGAATCATACTGTTCTGGATCAGTGTTTTTGAAGAAGTGGGTGTGAGACCTTCACAGCACATCCGGGTTAGGAAAAATTACTCCACATGTACGTAGGCAGAGCCAGAAACAAGTTGCTGACAGATAAGGCCGCTTCCCCCGTGAGACCGGCCTGTGGGTCTTCTGGACTCCTAGAAAAGGCTGACTTTGAAGTGGCTGTTTGTCAGCGCAGGGGAGTCCAGGGTACTTGCTGTTACTGCATCTTTCCAGGCGTTCTTGAAAACCTTAATTATACACCTCTTTCAAGGGTCTGAAAACTCCATTGCTCCCGAAGATGAATGTAATCATGTACTGCAAACATGTACTAATGGGGAAAAAAAGAAAAGAAAAACACAGTAACAGTAGTAGAAAGCCCAGCCAAACGGGGCAGCCTAACCCATTTGCGCGGGAAGCCGAAAGGGGCGTCGCGGGCAGATGGCGCCCCG
>NW_022900936.1:42451101-42485354 GCF_012274545.1 Fukomys damarensis
CTTCCCCGGCGTCCGCAGCCGGAGTGGAAACTGTGCCCGAGCCCAGCAGGCGGCCCCAGACCTCGGGTGGCCCGAGGTGCGGACGTGCGGGGGGGCAAAGCTTCGGAGTGTCACTCCTTTGCTGGTGTTTTGCCTTTATATTTAATTTCCTCGAAACAATTTTTTAAAGGTTTGTAATGACGATTCCCAAGACTTCGTTGAAGTATGAAATCCTTGCTACTCTTGTTTACCATTTGACTGGACATTTAAATGATGCCACCCTTCCTTTCTATCCCATCTCTCTTCGGAAACGTCTGCCTCAAGTTCCCAAGCATATTTCAGAAACCAGAACTGGAGCTGTCTGGGTTTCGGTATTCAAAACGTGCCATGTCTCCTCAATCCTCTTTCCTCCACCTGCTGTAAAAATAGCTGTATTTTAGACTTGGCTCATTAAAATGCCCATTATGAGACTTTTTCATCCCTCCTGGAGGAAGAGATAAATAAAACACAACTCTATGTTTTATAAACTTTGAGAAGAGGCTTAAAGCTCTGCCGCCCCCCATCCCGCGCCCAGATTGCTTTAAAAGGGCTTGTTACCTACGACCTTGGAAAGAAGCATTCCAGAAAGCTATATTTACTTCAGGCTCTAAAGACCTCGTGGTGGGCTTCAAACAAGAAATATGCATTAGAAAAATGAGTGACTGAGTTAGTTCTATTAATCACGTTTGTGGTGCGATTTTAGTCATTTGTGTTTGTTTCCCTACTTGTGCACTTTACATTTTGACCATCTGTTGATAAAATACATATTCCCAAGAAAGTTCCAACTTGGAATAATTGACTAGTTACTCTTCTGAGAAGTTTCAGCTATTATCACCCTGACTGTTGGGGGTTTAAAATTCAAAGTTATACAGTAGTTAAAAATAGTTTTGAAGTCTGACCGGTCTGAACCAGGATGTCAGATAGGCGGACTGTGGTGCCTGCCATCACTGTAACAAACCAAACAATCTTAGGGAATATGAAAACAGTCTTTAAAAGAGTTTGCAATGCAAGCGGAAGGTCCCGAGTTAGATCCCCGGTACCAAACAAGCAAAGAATTTGGAAGTAAACTCC
Source organism: Fukomys damarensis (assembly GCF_012274545.1). Classification (NCBI taxonomy): domain Eukaryota; kingdom Metazoa; phylum Chordata; class Mammalia; order Rodentia; family Bathyergidae; genus Fukomys; species Fukomys damarensis. Next base: position 42,452,191 of record NW_022900936.1, read on the forward strand.
AGGAAAGTTGGAAACTTGAAAGTCAGTATTGGAAAGGAATAAGCAGGCCAATTTCAAATTCATATCAGCATTGTCTTGAAATACTGCCTGCCTTCCTGGCCTGTTTGCCCTTTTAAGGCATTTCTTCATTTTAAACTCTTTTTCTGCCTGGAGCTGACCACTTTAGCAGTGAGTTCCTCACTCTAACCACCACTTCTCTATTCTGATCCCCACCAGATAGGAATAAACTGGCTTTTTGACAGTGAAAATCTTAATTGTGTACATATAAACCCTTTTTGTTTGCATCTTTTTTTAAGAATTTGCCAGATGTTAAGAGGATAGCAGACAATCCCTTGTGTGGGCGTTTTAGTGTTGTAAATGAGTTTAAGTCTTTCTTTACAAAGATAGAAACAAACACAAAGCCCTTATTCAAAGTTTAATGAAACAAATGAAACCACTTAGTAGTACCGAATATCCCAGCAACCCAAAGCTGTGATCTTAACAAGCTTGGAAACAGAATTGCAATTTGTTACTGCGATTTTATTTCAAAATGAAAAGATATTTTGGCTGTTTTTTTTTTGTGACAGTATTAATAAGAATAAAGTTTGCCTTTTATAGTGGTAGCTTTAGACATAGGAGTCAATTCAATAGGTGTGATGTGCTTGATATGGTAAGGATGTAAAGATGGTGAGAAAAAGAGTCTTAAGGAGCTCAGGGAAATAGGGAAGAACACTTGAAACCAGTAATACTAATCTGTAACAAATCTAGCACTTGCAGTAATATTGAGCATGACCTTTGACAAACCTCCAGTATTTTCCTATTTGAACCATAGGAAAACCTTTCTTTCTATGGTATGCTGTAAATTCTTCAGGCTTTACACCGTGTGACTACATTTGTTTATTGAAATTGCTGTTCTTTGCTCATAAACATTTGGCAATTGAAGAAGGCTTATTAGCATCAGTCCTTTGGATATTTGAACTCAGGTTGCTTGACAGTACTCATGTTGGATGGTTGAGCAGATCCAAGAAATGCTTGTTATTTGGGATTATGTTGAATTGAAAGCAGCAGTTGAAGTTTTTAAAGAAAAATTGAGATCTTCCAGTGTTTTGTGGATCCCCGTTTGAGAATCTTGCTGCCTTGTTAGCCCAGTTTGTGGTCACAGAAGGACTAACTCATTAGAAGTGGTAGGGGAGACCTGTGGAGCTTCATGGTACAAATTATTTTAAATTGCTTTCAAGGAATTGGTGATGTTTCTATAGATACAGAAGTTAATTGAGATAGATATGTGGAACAAGTTATAGGTTAAAAGACTCTAGAGGTTTATGACTTACTAGGAGCTGCACACATTAGTGGACAGGTGAAAGGTAGCCAGCCACAAAGTTAGATTGGAGTTGACTGAACCTTAAGGGTTCAGCCTTCTGCTTCTTTTTTATTTCCTCTTTGAGTTTATTGGTACATTCTAGGTATACAGTACAGTTACATTCATTTTTGGGATCTTGTACCTTTACATGACAGGTCTTCTTGATTTAGAGTTCAGAGAACTTTTGCAGAAACCTATTAAACAGATACTGCTGAAATATGAAAATTGTGGGAATGCCTGCTGCCTTATCTGCTTTAGAAGATGATTGTTCGCGTTTCTTTTCTGTATCATGTATGGTGGATCTATTTAAAATGGGCTGGGAGCAGTGGTACATGCTTGCAATTCCAGCTGCTTGGGAGACTGAAGCAGGAGGATCGCAACCTCTATCCTGGGCAACATAATATAACACTGTCTCAGAAAAGGAAAGAAATACAGAAAGAAAAGAAAAGGAGTTCTTTGTAGTTTTTGGAAGTCAGAAGAGAAACAATATGGTGAAAACACCATTTCTCAAGGGCTGACTGTACACTTAACCTTGACCTGCGTACTTGTAGCATCTTATTTAAATCACACAGTCTGAAAGGGTAATTCATTTAAAACTTTCTGGCAGTTGAAGAAACAGAGAGTGCGAGAGTGATTAGTGGTAGCTGTTATCTGTAGTTTGGGTGTAGCAGTCTTTTAATTGGACTGTCCTGTCTTTTGCAAGACATTTGGTACTCTAATCCACCTACTAATTGCCAGTAGCATCCTCTGGTCACTGGGAAAACACAAAACACTTCACTCTAGTGGTGCGAGGGAGAGTGGTACCACTCCCAGTGGAAAATGGTTTACCCCGATAAGTATATTTTAAGAGTGAGGATTGAATTTAGTTTGTTTTTTTTTTTAACTTTAAAACTGCACCCATTAGCCCATACTATCCTCTTCCACCACACTTGTAAACTATGCTTTTTCAAAACACATTTGGATATTTAAGTTATTTGGATTTGCCTTACTTTATTCCAGAATGGGTGACAGTATGGCCTACTTCAGATGCAGTGTATTCCTTTGGACTGTTTGGATGATCTGATATAGTACCCTTGAGGGAAAGAAAGTAGTAGCCCTAGACCCAATTCAGAAGTTGTGTCTTATTCACTGTGATGTCTCTTGTACCTAGCTCAAATGAGGTAGGACTCCATGTTTGTTGATTGGAGAATTAAAATGATCATTAGTCTTTTTTAGCTGTGCATACATAGTCTTCCCTCTCAAAGTGCCATTTAGAAACAGGGAGGAAGGTGTTTGTCACCATACTTTAAAGTACAGAAAATTGAGATCAAATTAATAGTCTTTAATGTAGAATTATTCTTGTAAAAATCTCAATATTGCTTCTGATGACCAGCTTTAGAGCTGTTGTTCTTCAGGATAATCTACCAGTATTAACTACAACATCAATTATGTGAAGAAAGAGAGCTTTGTTCTCTGAATTTTCATGGAGATTATATTTTCATTGATTTGAAAACACTATTGAAGATAAATGGTAACTACTTTAGTTGAATAGGAGGTACCTGTGCCATATTAGCAGTTCATACCTGAAGCAGTAAAGATGAATGAACAAAGAAGTCCTCTTGTCAGATTTTGGGCTCCCATTTTAATTTAAAGCATGAAACCTACTGTTACAATGCAGTAGAACAGACCATTTTAGGGTGTCAAAACCCTACTCTTTCAAGTGAGATTTCTGTGTGTGGGTTTAACAGGATTCCTGTCAGGTAGCTCATTTGGGGACTCTGTTTCTTTTTCTTTTTTTGGTACCAGGGAATGAACTCAGGACCTTGAGCTTGCATAGTGCCACTGAGCTAAATCCCCAGCCCTGGAGATTCTGTTTTCTTGCTATAGGGATTCCATGAAATCTGACTTAGTTGTACAGTCTGATTGTGCTGGAGCTGCAGCTGTTCCAAAGTTGGCTACAATTTATATAATGGGACTTCTGACTTATAGTGAACCAATGATGGCATTTTTAGCATTTTTTATTCATCTCAGTGCAAAGTATATAAAATATAGAAAATTCTATAGAGAGGAAAATAGTTATCACTCAAGAAAAAAATATTTCATATATACAAGTTCTAATGAAATAAGTACATTAAAACTCAGCTACTATGTGCCCAATGTAGTGGGAAACAGTAGAGATGAAAAGATGAATGGATGACCAAAACTCCCCTAAAAGGCTTCATGCATTAATGGTGGAGATGAACATGATATCTCTGTTCTTACATGAGCTTATTATAAGCTAAACATGTTTTTGCCTTGTAATTTGCACAGTTCAGAACCTATTTAGTATTTGTTTTGTGTCATGTATTGTGTACAGTATTACATCAAAACATTAGTTAGGCTTTCAGAATATCCTCTCACATTGACTTTTTTTCTGAGCATGATTTGATTAGCATGGTTTGTCAACCTAGAGAAGTTGGGGAGATGTCATAGAATCTGTACCGGTAGAGTGGTTGGAAGTGTTTTCTTCCTCTTCTTTGACTCTGCAGGCTCCACTAGTTGGAGGCAGAAAAATGCATTGTTAAGAATCAACATTCCAAGTGACTGCAGTCCTTACAAAACATACCTTGATGCTGATAAAGAACAAGTTGAAGTTTTGCAACCAGAAGTAATTCATTCTTAATGTTTACTCATCAGTTGGGATTGGCCAAGTAATGTTACAACTCCAGCAAGGCTATTCCCCAGTTTTCACTCCTGGAAGTATTTAATTGGAACTATCCCCAAAACACTGAGATACCTGTTTGCTTAGCCAAGTGTTTTCTCCTCACCCTGGCAAATTCATGATGACAAAATGAAACCACCCTTTATTAAGGCTCTACTCAGATTCAAACCTTGTGTTTGGGGTTTTGCATATATAAATTCATGTAATTCTTTGCACAGATTTATGGGAGATATACTTGCTGTACTTTACAAATATATAATTTAAAGCTTTGAGAATTTCAGTGGCTAATCAAAAGTCTAAGTATATCAATGTTAGAGTCACGGGTCAAATTTTTCCTAAATTCAAACATACAGTATTATGTGATAGTTTCCTGTGCTTAACATGGAAGACTCACAGAAAGGTCTGGCCTTACAAAATAGTTTTGAATGGAAATAAAACACAATGGCTTGCAGCTGGACATCTGCCTCGATGGACTAGGTCAGTGCTTTGGACAACAGAGGATTTTTAGTTTTCCAAGTTGAGAGGAAAATAGTTGTATTTATTTTTTTTAAATTACAACTTATATTTAAACACATAAGAGTCAATGTCCTTCGAATGAGAGATACAAATTGAAACTATAGCAAGATACCATATTCCACTTACTTGATAAGTAGAACTTCAGTTTAATGTGGAGAATGTGGAACTCTCATGTGTTTCTTACGGGAATATAAATTTATGTACCACTTTAGGGGGAAATTTGAAAACTTCTAATATTACAGATTCATATATTCAGTCCTACCCCTTTAAAATTTCCTCAGATATATAAAATTTGCAAACAAGTCAAAATTTGACAATGTAAATTCAATCAATGAAGAATGGATTTTAATGGAAAAGATTCTCGTCAGTTCACATATCTTTATAATACTAGGTAGCTGTGAAAAGGAATGAAAATACTCCTTATGTCCTTATAAGGAATTATCTCCTAAGTACTTTTAAAAAGGTATGTTCATGCACATGGTATACTCCTTTTGTATACAAAAAAGAAAGGGTATGTATCTAATCTATTATTAGTATTACCTATTCTAGGTGTATGGGGACTGAGTGAAAGGATGGGGAACCAGAGTGTGAGACTTTCATTTTATACAGTTTTCATACCTAGTGAATTATCTATTTTAGAAGTTAAGAAAAATAATGATTTAAGATGAGTGAGTACTGTGTGTAAAAGAAGAAAATGAGAATTTATGACCTTAAGTTAATAAAGGTTTTAGAAAAGAAGATGAACTATATTAATTTGTTTGAGTGAGAAAAATTTTGATTAAGGCTATAAATATATAGATGTAGCATTATAATATCTAATAATTTGATACTTTCTACATGTATGAGTGAAACTATGTGGAATTAATAGTTGAAACTACAAACTATAACTCATTTTTGATGTTACCTATTATCTACCTTATCTATCTAAGGTCCTATGACAGATCTTAAAGACGCTTGAGTTACAAGCAAGGGAGTAGGTTCTCATCTCAAAAGATCTCTTCCAGTTCTAACATACCAACCAAAATTCTTTAGGGTAATAATAGGTGTGTACAAAATTAATATAAGGAATAGTTGTATTTTACTGGAGATGTCACATATAAAAATACATTATTTAACTTCTCTATGTGATGCTAACATTTTGGAAATTGATCTAAAAGCTTCAGCTGTTTAATGAGAATTAATTTACTGTCACTTGTGCTTCAGGCAGCTTGCTGTGCTCTAGGAATCTAGCAGTGAACCCATGGTCTGTACCTGAACTCACTTACAGAGTTTTGTGGGAAAGGCAGGCATTCCACACGTCTCTCTTCTCTCAAAACAAGTACCAAAACATTTGACACTTATGAAACTGTTCTTGAGACATTCTCCTTAGAGGAAACTGTTTTAATTACAGGCCAGCTGTTCTATCATTTCTGTACATGTGTCTAAATACTAATTTATTGTTCTTTCTTAATTTATAAACTTTAGTCAATATATAGTCATCTTGTTATAGTAGATGAAGACTCAGCTCTTTTAACCCTTCCTTGTCCTTTTATTCATCAAGCCAAAATAATTGGTTTATACTTTGGGGATTAAGTGAAAAGTCAATCTTTAAATATTTTTAATTATGTAAATACCATTTTCTGCTAAACCAAGTAGTATTCTATGATTACATTCCTTTGTTATCTTTCGTTTTTCCTGGAATAAATTACCTTGTTTTTCTTTTCTTTTTTGATACTGGGGAATCGAACTCGGGACCTTGCACTTGCAAGGCAGGTGGCGGAACTACTGAGCTAAATCCCTGGTCCTATTACCTTGTTTTTCTTATTTCTACTTTTCCAGGATGGTCAAATACATTTATAAAATGTTCAGTACTTTCTATACAACTAAGCAACATCTCAGTTAATTCTTCTATCTTTAAGACTTTTATCTTGGCTTTTCTTTTTTACTTTGTACAATGTAGTAGTTTTCTGTTTGTTCCATTAATCTCTTCTGTTCAGCTCTGTAATAGAACGTCTTAATTTTGATCCCATGTATTCTTTTCTTGGTTAATTTATTTTGTCAAAGTATATCCAACAAGAAAAAGTGAATATTAGATAAAAAATTTCAATCTTTCATTTCTGAATATCTTTTTATCTTTTAAAATTACAGATTTTCTATAGGATAGAAATTGTTCACTCAAGATTCTGAAGGTATTTGCATTTTTTTTTCTCTTTGTGTCTTTGTTGAGAATCCTGATGCTTATCTGATTTCTGGGCATGTTTATGTGATTCATTTTTTTAATCTTTGAATTTTTGAGAATTTTGAAGTGTTGTTCTAATCTAATCTCTGCACATTCATGTAAACATGCCTAGTCCCTTTATTTTGTCAGGTGATCATCATGGCCTTTCTACTTAAGAGAAAGAGATTTGCTTGTTTGTGGTCTGTGCTTTGTATTTTTCTACTATTCTTGGTATTTCAGAGCTTGGAGCCTTCTCTTTAAAAAAAATTTCCATTCTTCTGCCAGATATCTCTAATTTGGGAGTATGAATTGGGGTAGAGGTGAATATTTTTCAGCTATGTACCTTATCCCCTAATGTGGGGCTCCAAGGCTGAGATTATTCAAGATAAACTGAAATGATACTTTTCTTTTTACACCCATTTGTATTGCATTTTTATCTATTCTAAATAATTTCTCTCCACTTTCTTTCTTCAAACATGTTATTTTCAAAATTTTGTTAATCTTTTTTTGGGGGGGTTGTTCCTAGTAGTTTTTTTTTCTTTCATTTATTTCTTCACTATCATTTTAGTAGGGCTTGTTGGTGGAAAGGAATTAAAGTTGTATTCATCTATTCTTTTTGTTTGTTTGTTTGTTTGTTTGCCAAAAGAAGCTTGAATACTGTTCATAGCAAGAGATTCAGGGTGTTGATTCTTGTGAAGAGTCATACAGGCATTTAGAATCTGAAGGGCATGTGGTAGATAGAAGACTTTGGGGAGAAGAGAGCAGTTACTGAGGATAGGTATATGGTAGACAGCTTAAACATAATGAAGTCGTCTCTACCTATGATTAAACTATAATTATGTTCTTGTTGTGGGGGGTGTCAAAAGCGAGACAAGAAATAAAACAACTTCAGTGAAGATACATAAATTACAGGAGAGAGTGGGAGCATTACAGGGATGAGGGGTGTCAAGAGAGTCTAAGTTCGCAAAGCATCAGAGCTTCCACGTGTCTGTTATCTTTCTTTCCTTCTCCTGAATTTTCTCCAAAGATTTGAAGTCATTGAAATGCCATATGTTTGAACTAAAATACATGCTGTTTGACTGCCTTAAAATTGTAGCTTCTGCTTACCTTTTAATTTGAAGACCAGGAATAGTGCCATAACCACCTGTTTTATATCCTCTTAATGGTCATTAAAGAAATACAAGTACCACTTCTACCGGCAGTCACCCTTGACGAGTGGACAGTTTTCCAGAAGGTTGTTTGTAAATCATTGATGTGAAAATCTTTTTTTTCCTCACAGAAGCAGAATTGGACTTGTTAGATGGGGCCGTAGGCCAGTGCACAAAAATTAACATAATCCATAACATATCTTCAGTATAACTTTAAGCAAAAAGAACTGTAGAACTTACTGTGTATAGCTGTATTTATGAGAACAATGTCTCCAGGATCATGTAGAGAACCTTAGTGGCATAAAAAGACCCTTGATGTATACTACAATTAAAGATCAGATAAGGGCTGGGAGTCTAAGGGAATAAAAGACAAGCCTGAAGGGTGACTCAGTAACTTTGAAGGACTAGACACTTTTGCCTTTTTTGTTATAATTCCTTTATTAGTTTTGATTCTGAGTTGTGTTTCTGGGTAGTACTCATTCTTTTCCTTTACCACAAAAGCCTCAGATTTCATCTGCCTTTTCCCCGCACATCCTAAGTTGTAGGATCAGAATATCTTGGAATTTCACATGTGACAATGATACCACATCACCTGTTTTGCCCCCTTCAATTTACCTATCTGAAGTCATATCTAATGGTACATTTTGCCTGAAGTGCCTTTTGTCCCTAAGATGTTTTCCATGAAACAGACATATTTTTGAAATTAAAAAAAATTTTGTCCGTACGTATTTGCAGTACATAATGATTACATTCATTGTGGGGGATTGGTACATGTACATAATACATCTCAATTCTTTTTTCCCCTTCCTCTCCACCCATTAAAAATTTTTTTAAATTAAAAAAATATTTGCTAGCCTCAGATTCATTTATTTTATGTCTTTATCAAGTTAATTATCATAAACACAGACTAACAGCTAGACTAAAAGGCCAGAAACATATAACATACACAAGACAATTATATTGAATAAAGTACATTGGCCGTACTGGATTACAATAACTTTTTCCTCTCATTTTTGTTCTTATTGACTGTCTTTTAGTTTTCATTTTATTTATATAGTTTCTCACATAAGATAAACCATGTAATATTTAAGTTTGTGTGTCTGATTTACGTCACTTAACATCACAGTGACTCAAAGTACACCCATTTTCTTACAAATGACTTATGTTTTCACTTTTTTGCAGGGGTGGGTTCCAGGGATTAAATGGTCCTTGAGTTTGTGAGGCTGGTGGCAGAACCACTGAGCTAAATCCCCAGCCCAGTGTTTTCACTTCTTTATGGTAAAGTAGTACTACATTGTGTTTTCACTACCATGTTTTCTTTATCCATTCATCTATTTGTGGACACATAAGATGCTTCCAAGATTTATCTATTATTAATTGTGCTGTTATAAACATAGATGTGTGCATATATCACTGTAATATGTCTTTAACTCTTTCTGGAAGATGCCTCAAAGATATAGTTTAGTGAAATGGAATTTCTAGTTTTATTTTTTAAGAAATTGCCATATTGATTTCCATAAGTGATTGTTTATGCTCTCGTGAACAATAAAGAAGTGTTTTTTCCCTGCAGCCTCTCCACCATTTGTAACTATTTGATTTCTGTTCTTGTGCTCGCTTCGGTAGCACATATACTTAAAAAAAGATGGCTGGAGTGAGATGGAATCTCAGTGTTGCTTTAATTTTCATTTCTTGAATGAACAGTGCTGTTGAGCATATTTTCATGTATGGTCATTTCTTAATCTGAAAACTGCATTTCAGATGTCCTTTTTTGAGTTTTTTTTATTTCTTTACATATTCTAGGTATTAATCCTTTGTCTAAGGAATAGCTGACAAAAGTTTTTTGGGTTTTTTTTTTTTTTTTTTTTTGAGACAGGGTCTCACTATGTAGTTGAGACTGACCTGGAACTCATTATGTAACCCAGGCTGGTCTCGAACTCACAGCGATCCTCCTGCCTCAGCCTCCCAAGTGCTGGGATTACAGGCATGCGCCCACCACGCCAGGCTCAAAATATTTTTTCTTATTCTGTAGGTTGTCTCTTTGTTGGTGGTTCCCTTTGCTATGCAAAAGCTTTTAAATTTGATGTTTATCCCATTCATTGATTCTTGGTATTACTTCTTGTTTAACTAAGGTTCTGGTTAGAAAGCCTTTGCCTATATCTACGTCATTAAGTTTTGCCTATTATGTCTTCCAAAGATGAAGTATTTCAGTTTTAATATTTTTGTCTTGAATTCATTTTGATTTTAATTTGGTGCATGATGAGCTGTAGTGGTCTACATTCAATTTTTGGTATATGAACAGCCAGTTTTCCCAGGACCATTTGTTATCTTTCCTCCAGAGACAGTATTTGCGCCCTGTTATAGTCAGGGTCTGCAAGGGAATTAGATTTAATACAGGAAACATTTTATAGGATTATTTTATGATATTTACCCAAAAAAGTCAAATATGGAGGAGTACAAGAGATTAGCCACACATTAGAGGACCAGAGATCCAGCCTAGGGCCTGGATCCCACAGCAGTGTCTCACCCAAGTCCAGCTAAATACCTAGAGTCCAAGGCAGTGTCCCCCACTTGTCCAGCCAGTGTCCTAGAGCCCACAGCAGTGTCTCCTGCTTGTCCATATTGAGGATCTGCACCCAGAAGGCCCAAAGGCCAGTGGTGGAAGCCAGAAAACCTACACCAGTGAGATGAAGGATTTGTGCCACCAGGCTGAGGGATCTACACTGGGGCTGAGAAGTGATGCTCAGAGTGAAGATCAGACCTCCCCTGACGAGAACAGCAGCCATTCCCAGTGACAGAGAGGCCCAGAGCTCCTCCTCTGATGAGAACAGCCAAGTTTGCATCAGGAAAATAACCCATAGCAAGCTACTCCTAGAAAATCAATAGCCCCCAATCTTCCCCTCCACTTCTCTTTTTATGGTTATCGGCCCCAATCCTCAGGTGGATCTTCCACACTCAGACCATGCTGATGCAGTTCAGCTGGGTGTTATAAATTGACTATTAATGTACCACAAGCCCCTTTGGTAACTTTTGCCTGGAGTTGTTTCTGCACCCTTTATTCTTTTCTATTGATCCACAAATCTGTTTTGTTTTTCCAGTACTATGCTGTTTTTAATTGCAATAGCTTCGTAGTATTACTTGAAGTCCAGGATTGTGGATGTCCCATGCCTTACCCTTGTTGCCCAGAGTTGCCTTTGTTATTCTAGATGTCTTCTGGTATCATACATATTTTAGATTGATATTTCTAGTTTTGGGAAGAATATTATTGGTATTTTTTTAATGAGGATTGTGTTAAATCTGTGTAACAGTTTTGGAAATACAGTATGCTCATTTTCACTATGTTGGTTTTTGCTATCCAGGAACAGGGAATATCTTTCCATTTTCTGGTGTCCTCTTCCATCTCCTTTTCAGGGAGATGGAAAATGTAGTAATGTAGATTTCATTGGTTAGGTTAATTCTTAAGTATTTCATTTTACTTGATGCTGTTGTGAATGATATTGTTTCCTTTATTTCTCTCTTGGTGAATTTATTGATGTACAAGAGTACTATTGATTTTTAGTGTTGACTTTGTATCTTTCTACATTACTGAATTTGGTCATTTTATGAGTCCTTTGGGGTCCTCTATGCAAAGGATCAAGCTGCAAATACTGATAATTTAACTTCTTTCCTATCCATATTCCTTTTATTTCTTTCTCTTGTCTAATTGCTCTAATGTTTTGAGAACTTTATTGAACAGGAGTGGTGATAGTAGATAGCCTAGTCTTGTCAAACCATCTTTACTTGGTCATATCTTTTTGATGATTTGCTGCATTCTGTTTGCCAGTATCTTATTGAGGATTTTTGCATCTATGTTCATTAAAGCATTTGGCCCGTAGTTCCCTTTTTTTGGTTGAGTACTTTTCTGGTTTTGAAATGAGGGTAATGCTAGCTTCTAGAAATGACTTTGGAAGTTTTGCTTCCCTTTTGATTTCATGAAAGAATTGGAAGAGTATTGGCATTAGATCTTTGCAGAGATCTTACAGAATTTGGCAGTGAATCAGTCAGAACCTGGGCTTTTCTTAGTAGCTTTTTTTTTTAAATGATTTTTTTCAGTTTCATTGAGTGATAATAGATTATTAAAGATTTTTATGTTTTGTTTCCGCTTTGGTGATTCATATGTATCTTTGAAATACCCATTTCATCTGAATTTTCCATTTTATTAGTGTACCCATTTCATCTGAATTTTCCATTTTATTAGAGCACTGTTTCTCAAAGTGGTTAGTGATGATATTCTGGATTTTGGCAGGATCTGTTATAATTTTGCCTTTTTCATTTCTAATTGGTTGAATTTGAGTCTTTGCTCATTTTGGTAAGATTGACTAAGAGCTTGTTTTTTGTTTATTCTTTCAAAGAACCAACTCTTCAGTTCATCAATATGTTAAGCCTCAGTTTTCATTAATTTTTGGTCTGATCTTTATAATTACCTTTCTTGTACTAGCTTTTAGATTTGGATTTGGATTGTTCTTTTTCTAGGACCTTGAGTTGTCTCATTGGATTATTTGAACTGGACCCAGTTTTCTGATATGGGTCATTGTTATGAACTTCCCTCTTAGGATACCTTTGATTGTGTCCCTTAGGTTTTTATATGTTGTACTGGCATTATTGTTTGATTATAAGAACTAATTTCTTAATTTCATCTTTGAGCCATTGATAATGTAAGAGGTTGTTGTTTAATTTTCATGTGTTTGCATACTTTCTGAAATTACTTTTCCTATCAATATCTGGTTTCATTGCACTATGATCTGATAATAAGTGTGGAATAATTTTGATTCTTTTACTTAACCATGCTTTATGCACTATATGTGGTCTGTGTTGGTGAAAGTCCCATGTGGTACTGAGAAGAATGTGTATCCTCTTATTGAATATAGATATCTATTAAGTCCTTTTGCTTGAAAGTGTGGTTCAACTCTGATATTAGTTGATTTTTTTGTTATTTAGTTGATATGTTTATTTGTGATAATGGCATGGTATTGAGGTCTCCCATTACAATTGTTTTGGTGTTCATATGATTTTTCACAGTCATTAGAGTTGTTTTACAATTCTGTGTTTTACATACACTAGTATTTGGTGTGTATCTTTGTAACTATTATATCTTCCTGTTGATTTGTTTCCTTAGCCAATATGTAATGGCCTTCTTTGTCTCATCTGATCAGTTTTGGCTTGAAATATACTTTGTCTGAAGTTGGGGAAGGTACTCCTGCTTTTATCTAGATTTCTGTTGCATGGACTATTGTTTTTCATCCTTTGATTTTAATCTGAGAAGTTTGTGGGTTTTTTTTTTTCTTTGTACTGGGAATCAAACTCAGGTCCTTGCACTTGTGAGGCAGGCAGCGGAACCATTGAGTTAAATCCCTGACCCCTGTGAGGTTATCTTTGAATCATATGTGTTTCTTGTGTACCATATACTCTTGGGTTTTGTTTCTTGATTCATTCTGCCAATCTGTGTCTTTGATTCAGAAATTGAGATAATCCATATTGACAGTTATTAATAAGTTGTATTAATTTATTGCATTACTGTTAATTAATTTTTGCTTAACTGCTTGTCCTACCAGGTAGGTATATTCATTCTTTTGGATTTATGGGCATTGTTGGCTTTATTGTTTCTTTCTAGGATATCCCTGAGAATTGTTAGTAATGCTAATTTGGTGGTCATGAATTTCTTGAGGTTCTCCTTCTCATGGAAACATCTTATTTTTTAGCCCATTTTGAAGGAAAGTTTTGTGAGATATATAAGACTGTGTTGGAAGTTGTTTTCTCCTAGGGCTAGAAACCCTTCGCTCCAAAGCCTCCTTGCCTTTAACATTTGTATTGAGAAGTCTGCTGTAATTCTAATAGGCTTACCTTTGTATGTGATTTGTTGACTTTCTCTAACAGCTTATAAGATTTTTCTCCCTGTGGTAGACTTTTGGTACTTTGAGTATAACAAGATGTAGAGAGGTTTCTCTTTTGGCCATGGCTATTTGGGGTTTTATATGACTCATTTATCTGTATGTTTCTTTCTTTCTCTATATTTGTGAAATTTTCTGCCATTACTTCTGTGAACAGGGTTTTTAATGTCATTTTTGCTGTCTTTTAGTATTTTACTTATTCTAGTTACTCTTAGATTGGCTTTGTGTCCTCTAGCAGCTGTTGGATTCATTTTTTCATGTTCACTTGTTGCTTTTAAAGTGTCTTTGGGTATTAGGTCTTTGATGGCATTGTCTTCTAGTTCTGAAATTCTGTTCTCACATCAGTCACTTCTGCTGCCCATACTGTCACTGTAGATTGGCTGTGAGAGAATAGGGAATTTTAGGAAACACATTCTTATCTTCACGTTTCTATATTTTGTTTGTTTTGTTTTATGGTGAGCTTTGTGGATGCTTACAGTGTAAAGGCTTTTTGCTAGTATAGACATCTCTTTAGCCACTTTTCAGGGATGTACTTTGGCATGACTAACTATATATATAGTCCTTTGCTTCAGCCTCAAGATCTGACAACCTTGATTAGTTTGGGAGTATAGAATGCAGCCTATGTAATCAGCCCAACACTGAGTTTTCTGGGAATGTATTCTTGTGTTTTTAGTGTCACAAAGATAATCTGAGTGTTGTTTACAAAGAAATAGCAACAATATTGCAACCATGGTGGGTGGGGGATTTAGCTCAGTGGTGCCACTACCTGCCTCACAAGGGCAAAGACCCTAGTTTGATCCCAGTACCCCCCCAAAAAAACTGTAACCATGGTAATAACAAGCAAATTAGCTACAGTAGCATCATCCAAAACAAATTGGATATTAACATATCATAAGAACTATTATGGTATTACCTCCCTTAACCCTTCAGAAAAGAATCCATAATAATGTTATAAACACTAATACAAGCCATATATTGACTTACAGCTAATATGTACTAAAAGCAACAGCTTTATTTCTGCTAAGGGTAGGAAAGAACTCAACAGTAATTTTATAGAGTTAACTATCCAAAGATTCAAAAAGCATTATTGTTATGCCATTAAAGATGCAGGATTTGGGAATGGGTACATGCAAGAGGAAAAACTTTGAAATCTTAGGTTTTATATGATATGAAAAGGAGAAGAGAGAAGTGGCCTTTTGGGGGCTGAAGGATGTTTATAGAATTAGATAAAGAGAGGAAAACAATTATGTACAAATTAAAAATAAGAGAGAAAAAGTTAAAGACAAAAATCAAAGTGAGACGAAAAAATAAGGAGAAAAGGAAGAAAAAGATAAAGAAGCAAAGAAAAAGGATGAAAGAAAATTCCACAAGTCCCAATAAACTGGTAAAGAAGAAAGGAGGAAAGGAAAACAAACAAGAAAACTAAAAACAGTGCACATACAAAAACAAAAATGAAAAGAAATTCTCTGTTATTTTGAATATTTGATTTCCTTCCAGGAGCTACAATTTTGAGTCAGTGTCCCTGTCAAGACAAGTCTGATTTACACTGATAGATAAAGAAGCAATCAGACCCCATATCTATACTAGATGCAGGCATCAGCATACAGTAGAATTAGGGTGAGGGTGCCAATGGCATGCTTTTTCAAGTCTAGAACAACTCGGGGCTGATTCTAGCCTCTAGCCATGGAAAGTGGGCTTGTGTCCTTTAGCTCAAACCCCTTTAGGGGTGTCTTTCCAGTCTGACCATAACTTCCTGACCATGGCTGTCTCCTGTGGCTGTTTCTCCTCCAGATACTGTTGGAATGCAAAACTAGGAGAATCCTGCGTTCAAACGGTCAACCCTTCCCTGTAATCACACCCAAACAAGCATTCTCTCCAGGGATGTGGCAAGCTCTCAGACTAGATTCAGTCACCAGCTGTTGGCTGTCAAAGAACTCACATGCACTCTTCCCATAGCTCACAGCACACTCTCGTCCATTCCACCTCTGAATTTCTCCCTGATGCCTTCTGGAGTCCCCAGCTTTCACTCTGTAATTTCAGTCTTTCTTGCTCCAGAGCTGTGAGCCAGGAGCTAGGGAGAAAATGCAGATTGTTGTTCTTTCTCTTCTTCACATTGTGTTATTTTTCTTCAATTTCTTTTGTAGATTTTTCATTTTTCTGTCAGATCTTTCATGGTTCCCGGGGATCTACTTCTTTGAATTTTTTTTTTTTTCTTCTTCTTCTTCTTTCCCAAGTTGCTATTTTCTAGGATCTGGAATCCACATCTTGCAGAGGCTGAGTTGTTGTTGCTTATCACCACTCCGCCATTTTCCCAGAAGTCCCTATGTCTAATTTGAATTTTTGCAAAGCATTTTTCTGCTAAGGACAATGGAAAAGACAGCATGTAAATAAAAGATCCTTTCTTGTTCCATATATTTTTTTCATATAGTCCAAGGAGAAGTCCTCTGTAGGACTGAAATACAATTTGATCACACAACAGGTTCAGGATAGATTCTAGCTATGTCTAGAATTTTATTGTAGGTGTTAGGTTGAGTGGACTCTGAGGCGGGAAACAGCTGCCAGGGAGGAAAGGCCTAATGAAGGTGTAGTGACAGAGATGCAGACTATTGGACCAGGCTTCTGGAACCAGCACAGTTTTATACTAGTTTGGGGAAAATAATAAAGATTTGTCCTGATTGTTTTTCCATGTCTCAACAGTATCAATAGTCCTTCAATTGCAGATCATACCTTGTGTGGTGGAAATGAAAATCTAGAGTTACGTATAACATAATTTCAGGCAGCAGACTGAGTGGGATGGATGAGGAAAAAGAGTAAATCCTTAGCAGACAACCCTGAGAATGGTGAAACATTCCCAAGAACAGTAAATTTGCAGATGCTCTTTTGATGTAAGAGCATTTCCAAATTGTGGACTACCTTTTATTAAGTGAGCATCTATAGATTCTTAGGATTATTGCCAATTATGTTACTAAACCAGACTGTCTCTTCTCTGGAAGTGTAAGACATCCTTGACTTCAGCATTCACAGAGAAATGGGCAAGCCTTCATAAGGCAGTTACAGAAGCTATATTCAGATTTGTATATTTCTAGTATAGCCACAATCATAGTGTGTGAGAGGAACAACCTAAGAGGTACAAACTGTTGTGTTTAGGAGGAGCTGAGTGGAGAGCTTTGCTGTCTCTCACTGCACCTCTGTTCAGTGAGTATACTCCACTGTCTTGTGGTTCTCTTCTCTCACTCTCCAGGAAGTTATGCTCTTACCATATGAAGAACTGACTGATCCAGTAGCATCCTTATGCTTCATTCTGTGGCAGACCTAAAGAAGGAAAGTTTTCTTTGTTGGTCCCACGCTATTTGTGATGCTCTGTGTGCTCTTTGGCATACCCACTCTTTGCTGTTGTGGCTGAGCAGCAGTATTGGAAATCGAGTAGTATTCCACCTGAGTTTTCTAAATAATCACTACTTTATGTATTAGTAATTTTAGCATTTAGGTGATGCTAATTATTGATCCTCCTGAGTAGAGTCTCTCTTTCCTATAAAACTATCAAGTATTAGTTTCAGCTGAATTTAGAGATGCCCTTAAGTCATTTCTATCAAGAATGTGGCCCATACAACACCCTACATCTGAACAACATGGGGCAGAGGATTAGTTTTTGAATATATAGATCACTTGACCTCATTCTGTGGGGCTTTCTTAAAAATCAAGTCCAGAAATCCTTTTTATAAACATCGTTCCCTAAGTGATTCTGATGCAAATGAATAGGGGTTCTGAGGGAATGAGAAGGCCAAGAATTTTGGTTCTTTCATTACTCCCAGCACCAAAAATAGTGGCTGGCACTTCTTATCTGTTGGGAGGGTGAGTTATTTGGACAGTTTCATGCTTCTTATCTGCTAGGGGTTATTAAATTTTGTTAGAAATTAATAAAAAGACTATAAGGTATCTTAAGACACTCAATGAGAATTACTTGAACTTTAGATGGAGTATGTGCCTCTTTTTTTTTTTGTTTCATGATCCAGATGTTCTGTTTCACTTCTGGTACAGATTTGGTAAATGCTCAGTAGCTGTTGGATTCCTAGTTCTCAGCTATGATTTGAGTAAAGTTGCTTTAAAATTTAATTATTTCTGTCTTACACTGACCTTTTATTTGTGGTCCTTAGCAAGCTTACTCTCAAAATTTCAGTTACATAACATGAAGCTATTTGGAAGTGCAAAGTAATTTTATTTGTGTCTATGTGTTATTATTGTTGCCCTTCATACTCTGTAGTGAGCAAAGTGTATGCTTTCTAAAAATATTTCTATTGAAATATTCTGGGGTCCCAAAGGGCTTTAAATTGTGAGAGCAGACAATAAATAAGGAAGGATTGTTGTCTTTCATGAAGTTTTTTTGTTTTGTTTTGTTTGTACTGGTGATCTAACTCAGGACCTTGTGCTTGTGAGACAGGCAACAAAACCACTGAGCTAAATCCCCGACCCTTTCATAAAGTTTTTGATCAGTTGGATTTGAAAATGTTTATCTTTTCCTTGTTTTTTTAAATCTTAAAGTACCATTCTAAGACTTTGGAGTTTTTCCTGTTAAATTTTTTTAACCTAAGCCGGGATATATCTAAGTATCCAATGTTTTGAGTATCTGTAGCTTTTGGGTTTTTTTTCTTCTTTTGTTTTGCTTTTAAATCAAATGAAAATTTCATTTTCTGTGTTCAGTCAATTTTTCCCCATAAGCATCTATGTGTTTAGAGAAAAATGATGCAGAATAGGTATGGTCAATATGTTTATTCAAGAGTTATGTACTTACTTCCTCATTAAAAAAGATACTGATGTAAAATAGGTTTTTTTGGATAAAGATAAGCATAAATGGATTAACTATTCAAAGATTTTGAAATTCATTTAACAAATAATATTTGAGTAACTTCACAGTACCAGATATAATGCTAGGCTCTGAGATACAGACATGAATGATACATTTACTGAATTTCATAAGTGCACATTTTAGTTGGGCAACTGGACAACCAGCCATTGAAATAAGAGCTGTAAATGTGTGAGAAGTACGGCTCGGTAAGAAGAGAACACAAAGAACAAAAGTAAAGCTAGAACTAGACTGTAAAGGATTAAGAGTTGGTTTGGATAGATAAGGATGTTTCAGGAAGGAGAAGAAAGTGGTTTGCTGGCCTGTGAACTTGGTATATTTTACCAAGGTGAAGTTCTAGGTGACAGGTCTATTTAGACGTAGGTCATAATACCTTTCTTTTTCTGTTCTGAGAACTCTTCTTATTTATATTCATCAACTGATAGAGATGATTGAAAGGATTTTTGAAAAGGAGAGTGTCTTGATGAAATTCAAAACATTTTAGCTGTCATGTGAAAAATTGAAGCAGAGAAATCCTAAAGACACAAGAGACTAATGTGAGACCCTCATAATCTAAAGTGGAAGTAGTAAAACCTTTAATTGAAGTAGGGATTTTTGGGGCACTAAAGCAGAATTTTGAAATGTGTTTGTTTTAAAACAACACATTTTACATTTGTGGACTAACAATAAGAATCATTGGACTTTAAGTTCAGAGACTTTTAACAAATGTCAAGTAATATTTATTTTGGTGATTTAAACTTTACATTATTAGTAGTACTTATTTTCTCTATGCTTATATGCTGGTTTTACTGTTATGTATTTCTGGCATGTTTTTGTGTGCTTAGTGTATAGTTGGAGTGATTACAGCGTTTTGAAAAGACTTTCTGCCTTAACCACTTACCAGTTTACCCCAAGCCTCATTTGTTTATATGCTGACTATCCTGATTGCCCCTCGGGGTAGGTGTTATTTCAACCAGTCTATCTTGTATTGAATAAATTTGATAAAATCATTTTTCTATTTCCTATTATATTACCTTATAAAAATTAACAAAAATGAAATTTTTGATCATCCAGTATTTAAATAATTGAATTGCTAAATGGTTAATCCCATGAACTCAGGGCTGCTTTTTGTGCAGAGCTTTACTGTTGGGAAAAAAAGTTGTACCAGTTAATTTACAAACTCACTAAGGTAGTATGTTTATAGAATGCTCTGTACATAATAAATGAACTAGAATTTCACAAATCTTGAAGCACAAACTGAAAGACTAAAATTTAGTGGTTGTTGTATGCTTAGATTTTAGACAGGACCTTCAAAATAGATT
Organism: Fukomys damarensis; assembly: GCF_012274545.1. NCBI lineage: Eukaryota > Metazoa > Chordata > Mammalia > Rodentia > Bathyergidae > Fukomys > Fukomys damarensis. Next base: position 42,472,157 of record NW_022900936.1, read on the forward strand.
GTAGTTACAGAATTTACTTACAAAATCATCAAAATGATTATTATACTTAACTATATTCCAAATCTTTATAACAGATTCATTTTATATATATTTCATGAGTAGGCTTTTTTTGATTTGAGCTTAAACAGATTAGTATCAAATCACATGAAATGAAAAAGAAAATGAACAAAATCATATTACTGGGCCTGAGGTCTCAAGTTTGATCCGCAGTACCAAAAAAACCACCACCACAACAAAAAAATTACAAACAATATTGTGTCCACAGATAAGGCTAGAAAAATAAAAGGAACAAAACCCTAACTCTTACCTTAAAAATAGTAACCATTTCAATACTATTTTATATATCTGTTTATATATAATATTTATTACATAGGTTACAATTCTGTATTCAGTATTATTTCATTTTCTTTTTTCATATTTTGATTTTTTTCCTACACATTTCTTCATGTGTTTACTGCACGGCTCACAGCTATCTTTTTTACATGCTAGCTTTTCCTGTTGACATTTGAAAGGTTTAAGAGCATTGCTATATCTCATTGGTCTTTGTATTCTTGCCTGTAGTCTGGGACATGATGAAAATTTAATCCAGTATATTTTCTGAGTGTTCATGGCTTTTCTGTTCCTGTATATTGTCACTTTTAGATCCTTGGATATTTTGTATAATAGAGCTGGATATTACAGATAGAAATCTAAGTAGCAGGCATTTTATCTTTTCTTTCTATCCCTTCTGATTTGAGATTGGCCTTTATGTGATCTGAAATACTGACCCCCTTCCTTCTGGTCTCTACCACAAGTGATCACAATTCCTTGTTTTGTCCACTGAGAGTTACCTTCTTGCTCATGCTTATCCACTGCCACATCACATTAAAGTCTTTCTACTGAAGGTAAGACAAAGATCATGTTCTGTAACAGGTTGAGCCAGTTCTTCATAATTTTACATCCAATGACTGCTCATTTCATCTCCTGTCTTGCAGGAATATCTCTGCCTTTTCTGAGTTCTGTACTCCAGTCCTATGTTAAAAACAAAAAAACATGGGTTCCTGAGAGTGCCATTTTCTCTACACTGCCTACTTTTGTACCTCCTTTGAGGGCACTTTACTGAGTGCAGAATTGTATCCTTTGTGCTTCATAGTACTTTATTCACTCTTTAGTTATAACACTTAGCAAATTGTCTTGTTAAAATTTGTTTTTTCATCAGTCTCCAAAGTTAAACACAGTTTTCGCACAGACACAGATCTGCTTGTTTTTATGTTCTAAAAGCCAAGTACAATCCTTGGCATGTGGTAGACAGTCGTGGTAATCTTCACAGTGGTGCTACTCAATTGGTCTGGGATTAGGAAAGTATGAAAACAAAGTATGTAAACAAAGATACAAACATTTAGATCTAAAGTGTATTTTTGTCTGATAAGCAAAGTAATTAATGATGGCATCTCTGAAGACATCTATGAAAGTATTCCAGACAAAAGACAATTAAAAGCGACTGTCTGGAAAATTGGATTCCTAAGGCAGCATCTGGGACATATTTGGGGCTAGAAAAACCTGCAGCTATTTTTGAGTATTCCCAGAATTCACTAAATGGACCTGTGTGTTTATAATGATTTACTGAACAGAAATAACACTCAGCATAAACATTAAAAAAATAAAATAAAAGAGGGCAGGGGAATTAGCTCAATGGTTCCGCCACCTGCCTTGCAAGAACAGGAACCAGAGTTCAATCCCTGGTGCAAAAAAAAAAAATCTAGCCAGGCGTGGTGGCGCATGCCTGTAATCCCAGCACTTGGGAGGCTGAGGCAGGAGGATTGCTGTGAGTTCCAGACCAGCCTGAGCTCCAGGTCAGTCTCAACTACATAGTGAGACCCTGTCTCAAAAAAACAAAATAAACAAACAAACAAACAAACAAACAAAATAAATAAATAATAAAGACCAGACTGTGGAGAACCTTGACATAAATAAATGTTATGGTGTTAGCACTTTCCCATATTACTATAGTCATACTTCGTTGCATCATTAGTACAGTGTGATTATCAATATAAGAAGATAAATGAACTCATAAAGTTTGTGAAGCCTGGGTGAGCATATATGATTGTGTTTTTCAACTTTAAAGATTCAAATTGATGTATCCTCGGTGTAACATTTTCTGTATGAATATTGGGAGCATTCTAGATGAAGACCATTCAGTTTTTTGTTTATGTAGGAACTTTTATCAGTTGAATAATTCTTTTAATTTCAAAGAAAATTGTGTTTTTTATTTTCCAGTGTTGAAACTGAGCCCATGAGCACAAGTCACAAAAAAGAAAATGTGCTTTCATCAGAAGCAGTAAAGGTATAGTTTTCAATTAAAATTAATTTCATTATATTATTAATAATACCACACAAATAGTTTTAATCTCTGTGCATTCTTTTAGATTCTATCATCTTATTTTACATTTTAAAAAGACCTGTATTATTACTTTAGGTGGAAATCCAGTTCAGCACTGTTGGATATTTGCATCGTGAGGTGAAGTGGGAGGGAGAAACCTTGAGAAGGGAGTTCAGATAGTCATGGTCTCAGTTTGATACTAACCAGAAGTGTACCCTTTGGCTGAGACATTTAACATCTCTGCTTTAGTTTTCTAATCTGGAAATCAAATCACATGATCTCCTCTGTCTCTTTTCCCTAGACATTTCTTAGGTTTAGGTCATGTTTTTTGAAATGCTACAGATAGCTAATAGTGCTTTCTGGGAACAGGAATTAATGACATGTTCCTACATGTCATCACTATGTGCTGGATGTGTTTAGTTAGCTCATCTATAAATTGGCTTTTTTTTTTTTTGCTTTTACAGAATAAGCAAAAAATGTATAAGTTACACACCTACCTAAAAATTATTGATGAGTTTGAAAATTACTAAACATTTCAATCTTTATTTTCTTAAGTTATTTTTTTACAAGTTAATGTATGTTTGGCAGGTTAGGTGATCATATTTTTGTAGCTATCTCACAATCATAGCTTTAGGTTTCAGTTTTGTTTTTTTTTTAAACATGATTTATGAAAGTAAAGGATTATAATTTCTAGGGATTTCAGGATAGTGAAAGAACCAAAAAGTCATCTGAATTTTTTATTACCGTTATGGGTACTTATTAACATTTTTGAAGATTATATAAAATCTAAGTACATTGAGTATGATAAGTATAAAGTTGGTATTTTTATTCCTACCTTCTCTGTAATTGTGAAAAATAAATTTATTGAAGGAAATAATCAGGATTGGCTTGCTTTCCTTTCTTCTTCCCTTGTGAGTTTAGCTACTAAATCCTGCTTCCAGCTTTATAATATCTCTTCTGCTTTTTTATAGCCAGTAAGCAGCCAGCCTGCTGTTTTGCCATTATATGGACACTCCAGCTTTCTTCATTAGTTTTTTAAAAAGTATGCCATGAACTACCCTGTGCAAGATTTTCACTTCTAATGTTACATATGAAACTTTACCCATGTATACTTCACAGGAAAGCTGTTTCTTCTGAGATCTCAAATCTACATGCTTCTTCATTTACCAGCTTCTATACCCCATCTTTTAATTCCTCAGGGTTTCTTTACTTTGACCTCCACCAAACCTTTAGGCTTTCTTTGCTTCCTCTTTTTCCCTTGGTCTCTACTTGTAGGGAACTACTTAGCTTACATGTGCTGGTCTAATAGTTCAGCTAAATAAAACAAAACAAAATTCATTCTTCATATTTGAATGTCTTCCTCCAGAGATTTTCTTCAGAAAATCAGTTTTGTGGATTCAGTAAATGTATATGGTTGCAAATATAGTGAATAGGCCTCCATCCTAATAGTCCTTTCTGTTGTTCTTGTTACCTTTGTCCATGTTAACAATCTTCTTTTTATTTTTTCTTAATATCTTAGAGTTCCTAGAATGATTTCATGTGGAGTCTGGGCCTCTAAGTACATGCTACTCATAGTCATGATCATGTTTCTCTTTTAATTTGAAGACTTTAGGGTTACTTATATGTGGACACTTGAGTTAGACCATAACAGAAAGGGCATATGACATTCTCTCTGTGGTAGCATTTTGGCTCACATGACTTTCTGTTTTTTTAACCTTCTGAAAAGTACTGGCAGGATTTCTTCAACCTAGCCACACAGAACCAGTTGTTCAGGACTGCCGCTGTAGGCATCAGAACAAATATGTATGTTGGTAATGCCAATAGCCCATAACTTAGGAGGAAAACTTTTTAGAAAAGATCAGTAACAGCATTTATTACTTTGCTATTAAGAGCAGTCTTAATTGAAGATTTTTCATTTAGCAAGTGGCATAAAGCATGCTGTCTCTTTTCTTTCTAATGAATATTTTCTAAAAATAGCACTTCACTGTAGTTTGACATTGCTCATCATACTTCCATATTGTTAACCTGAATTTTATAATGCCTTCATGATAAAAAGGAAAAACAAAGTGTGCTGTATTTCCCTCTCAAGTCTGACTCATAGATTTATGTATAAGAGGCATATACTATATATATAAATTTTGTCGTATTTGATTTTAAAATACCAAATCAAAATGACAGGGATCTGAAGTTATAAGGCAAGTTTGAACTATTAAAATGAATTATTTAAAATAATTATAGCTATCTTTTATCTTAGATATCATTAAATTCTTGGTTCTTAAAATACCTCATATATGCTACATATGTTCTATAATACTGGTGGCTACTTTTACCATTTTTATATATTCCTCTACTACAACGTATATTTCTTTTATATTAACAGTTTTTTTTATCATGCCAGAGAATCTTTCACATATTTAGTTCACAATCTAAAATTGTCTTGTAGCCTTAGCATTTGCTGCATTCACACCCACTTTTATTTAAAAGAGAGGTAGGCATATTATTATGCCCTGCTTCCTTCTACCTATTTCAGAGTAACAGTCATCCCTTTCTCCCTTCTAAGGCTGAGTTCCCTAAGGCCTTACCTCCATGCAGTGGGTATTGGTGCCAGTACTTCCTGCCTTCTTGTATCCTGCTTTGACTGCTTCTATACCTTAGTCTTCACTGGCTTCTTCCCATTTGCCTCAGCAACCCCTACATTTCCTTCTAAATATGTATAGGTTAAGTCAGTGGTTGTTTTCTTTTTATGGGTCTGATTTCCTTTCTTTTTGTTCTATCATTTCACTTTATTTCTGACTCCTACCCTAAAATTTCTTACGAAAGTGTGCCTTAAGCACTGTTTAGTTTTTACAGCCTTTTAATCTGGCTTCTTTCTGTCCTTTAGTTTCTTTAGACAGAAAACCTGAACTGTGCTTTTCACACGTCATGATTGCTCATCATTTAGCCATTGAATAAATGAAAGCCTTTCCAAGACACCAGCACATTTAAAGTGACCTCTTGCTAGCCATACTCATGGCCTTTTTTTTTTTCTCACTTCTTACTCTGTTTAGCCAACTGCAACTTTTGCGGGGTGGGTACTGGGGATCCAACTTGGGATCTTGTACTTGTGAAGCAGGCAGCAGCACCACTACGCTAAATCCCTGGCCCAGGCACATTTCATTTTCTAAGTCTTGCTCTTCTTCTAATAAATTTCTTTGATCTATCTTTGTTTCTATGACACTGACCTTTCTTGCTTCATTTCTTTCCACTTCTTTCACTGATTCTTTTCTGGTCAAATATCTTTTCATGTAGATGTAGATATTTATCAAAGTTCTTAACCCTCCTTTAATGTCAGTACTCCAAAGTGATGTATTCTTGTCTTAGGCCTTTATCATTTGGCACCCAGATGTCTACCTGAAATCCCTCCTGTGCTCCAGATTTGATTATCAATATTCTGGACATTTCTCTCTGATTGCCCCTTTGCTACCTCAGGTTATGGTGCAAGTCTTACATCTTCAATCATATTCTACACTTTTTTGTGGTTTTACTTCTTTTGTTTATATGGGGATGGGGCAGTGATGGAGGTGGAAGGTAGTAACTGTTTGAGACCAGAAAAGAGCACTGGAGCTTAACTATGCATTTGGAGATTTTCAGATCAACTGTTTGCATTTAATTCCAAATGTCAGTCTGCTAGTGCGTTATGCCTTCAAATCCTGAGTAACTGTGGGATGGTTTCCCTTATGATTGTAGTCTTGTTTTTCAAGACACTTGGATGGAAGTTTTTTTTCCATTCAATTACTATACCACCATTTATCTTTGAACATTTACCTTTTCTGAAATTTCTTTACTTTTAAAACTTTCCTTATTCATACATGTTACTACTACGTGACTTTTTTTTATTCAGATCAGCAATTTTCACCTTTTTTTCCCTCTGACAGATATGATGGATGACTATGTTGGAGGATCTATAATCAGAGACAGTTACTTGATACACTATATATATCTCTTTTATTATAACATATAGAGATGAAAAGCTGTGGAAGCAATATCATGGATATAACCTTGATTCTATTTCATATCAATTCATTCTCTGGCCCCCTCTCCCTCTCCTTCTTTCTCTCCCTCTCCCTGTCCATCTCTTTCTTTTGATAGGTCTTGTTACCCACACTGGTCTTAATCTCAAGGGCTCACACTGTCTTCCCAGGTAGCTGGGACTACACACATGAGCTTCCATGGCATTTTTAAAAAGTGAAATTTCAGTTTTTTAACTAATAGCAAATACCATGGACATATCATGGTATAAAAGTTACAGTATTTGTTGTAGTCAGCTTAGGCAGGGCAAACTAGTTTATGGCTCAACTTCCTTTCCTACTCTCATTCTCTAGTGAAAAAATAATTCTGTAATAAAGATGTAACATTTTTTAAACAAAATTACTTTAACAATAGGGGATAAATAGTTCACTTTACACCTTAACATTAGCTATAAATAAACTCAATAAAAAACAAAAAGAAAAAAATAGCTATAAAATCCATTAAAAATATTGTGACAAATATGTATCAGTAGTTACTATGGTGTTAAACCTCACCCACAAACTAAATCTATTATGTTAAAGATAATTAGTGATTTTAATTTAAAATTGTAGCATCATTGAAACTGTAACTCAAGATAGCAGTAACAATAAATTCATGATACAATATTTTCTTAAAATTGAATTTCAGCTGTTAGTGGGAATTTCAACTACTGGCAAATTTGCCAATATGTGGCAGCCAGATGTCTTAGTAGAATACTAAAATTCTCTAGTAAGCAGCTGGTTTCAGTTTATGAATACCAAACCTCAGAAACTGTTAATAATTAAAGTTATAGTCATACTCATGATGACAGCATAAGAAATTGTTTCCTTCTACCCAGTGGTGACAGGAAAGACATTAGGTAGATGGATGTCAGATGGAGATGTTCACTAGAAAAACATTTATGCCATTTTCATTCTGAAAACCTTCACGTAGTAAAGATTTTCATGGCAAAGAGAGCAAGGAGTAAATACTTTTGGAGTAGGAATTGCATTGTACAAAGATGTACTGTAGTGTGAGAGAGAAGGTATGGTGATTGGGAGTGGCAGACGAATGAGAATGTATATGATGACCTTAAGCATTCCTAGCATTGTGAGTGGCAAGAGATGAAATTAGAGAAGGTCACAGGGGCTAGATTCACTAGAATCTTGAATGCCATCCAGGGAGTTTGACAGCAGTGCACAACCATTGGAAGACTAAGAATGATCATATTTGACTTCTAAGTGCTTTCTCTGGCTTTTGAATGGGCAGCAGACTGGGGGAGGGGCAACAGGAGTGAAAACAAGAAAACTTTAAGAATTATCTTATTTGACTTCTAAAAGATTCTCTGGCTTTTAAATGGACAGCACACTAGGGGGCAAAAGGAGTGAAAGCATAGCAACTGGTTAGGCCACTACAGGCACTATTCTAGGGAGAGATCATGTCCTGATATTTTGTCTGACTCTAAGTAGTGGGATTTTATAGTTTGCAGAAAATGGAAGAATGCAGATAAAGCATGATCAAGTTCAGTTTGATTGTATCAATTTTAAGGTCTCATTGAAGCATCCAGATGGAGATAAATGTCTGGTTGATAATGAAATATACAGATCCATAGTTTAGAAGTTTGAGCAGAAAATATAAATCTGATTAGTTGCATCTGATTAATGACATCTGTGAAAAATAGCTCATAAAAAGTACATGAAACAAAAGTAGGCCCATACTGGAAATCAGAGGAACATGATACATAAGCCCAAGAAGGTGATCTCTAATAAATGGAAAGGATATATTCAAAGAAAAGAAACCTCAGACTTACGTCATGAAAGCCAAAGGAAGAATGTTATATATAAAGCGATTCAGCCTCACTTTCTTTAAACACATCATATAATATCAGGACAGAAAAAAAAGTCAATTGAATTAGTAAGTAGGAGATTGTCTCTGAGAGATCATAGTCAGAGCATGATTAGTGGTGGCTGGGGAGCCAGATTGCAGGGATTCAGGGAGTATTTGGGAAGAAAGAAAAAAAAAAGTTGGTGGGGGTTAGTAACTCCTTTTTAAAGAAGTTTATGGTGAAGAGAAAGGAAAGGGCTGTCTCTACCCACATACTTTTTATGTGGTAGAGGCTTGCAGGGAGGAAAATGAGCAATGAAGATTCCTGAGGAAACAACAAGAGTTGTGAGCTGGTGTCTGGTTGGGGAATTCACTTTGGGAAATACACTCTTTCCTCCTTTCAGGTATGGGTAGTGAAGGAAGCAGGCCAGATGCTGCTACCACAGTGCAGGTAGAAGGGAGAGACTCAGTGAAGACTGAGGAAATGTCTCTGAAGTAGAAATCAGAGTAGTGAGTGGTGTAGTAAGCATACTCAACTGGTTTTGGCCTTTCGGTGACTTGGGCTTGCATTTCCCAGGAATACTCTTCCAAATCTACTTTATTTTGGGAGCCCTAACCTTTGAGGCCCACCTTCTACTCCTTTACCTTTTCTCTTACGTTCCTGAGGTCATTGTCCAGGGTTTACCCACTGTCCTTACTTTACCGCAGGAGAAGAAATGTCTCTACTCATCAACCTTCTTCCTCATCACTTTTTATTCATTTTCTGGGATCTGTCATCCATCCCTTACTTTCCACTAAGTATAGAGCTGACCCTCAAAACAGGAACAAAAAGCCACTTCTATCTTGGAACTTAAATATCATCATTTGTCATTCTTCCTATTTAAAATATCTCAAATGGCTTCCTTTCTGTTTAGTGACCTTTCCTACATCTTTGCGACCTCTCACTGCATAGTACCTTGAGTTTAGGACTATATTCATGAATTTCTGAAGGATTATGACTATATTTCATGCAGTCCTAGGGATTTTCTGCAGTCTTCATTCCTGTAGTTATTCCAAGATATACTTAAGTGCCTCTTATTCTCTTATTCTTAAGCACATTTCAGTGTGCTAGAGGTACTGCAATGAATAAAACATACTTTTCTGCTTTTTTGAAGTTCATTTTCTCAAGCAAGACACAGATGTAAAATAGTGTGTTTGTGTGTGTGTCTGTGTGTGTGTTTACCAGCAAGTACAAGGAAAAAAATTAAATAGAGGGACAGGAAAATTTGAAGTAAAGAGGCTTGATAACTTAGGTAGTGGTGGGAGGGATCTTTAAATGAGGCCTGGACGAGGTGAGGGGGTGTGAGTCATATAACTATCTGGGGAAGAAGTTCTAAGCTGAGAGAAGAGTAAGTGCAAAATTCCTGAGGTAGGAGTATGCCTAATGTTTTTGAAGATCTCTGAGGATAGCCCTCTCTTTTGTTGACCTGGCAGTGGCATTTGGCAAGTATTCTTTGTCCTCTGCCTTTGGGAGTCTGTACTGACCTGGTCTGCTTTTGGCCTTTTCCATCTCTTTCTCTGATTTCTACACTTTTTTAATGCCTGCCTTTCAATCAATTTGCTTTAAACAGGGCTCTTTCATTGCCCACCCACCCTTCCTCCTGCAAATAGTGTATTGCCAATTGCATTCTTTTACTTCTTTTTACCAGACAGGTCAACTTGTGGACCAAAATTTAATGTGTTCAACATCTAAGTATATATAGCCCTGAATCCACCCCTCCAAAAGCCCTAATTCTTTGCTTTTTATTTCCATTTCTTGGCTTAACTATTCAAATAGATGTCAAATGTAGGTAATGCAGTTATCTTTGACTCTGTTCTCCCTCATTCTCCATTTCTAACTGGCTGTCCTATGAACCTTATTCTGTATCCTCTATACTCCTGTCAACTTTACTAACACCCCTGTCATAATAAACATACTTCAGACTTTTTTGCCTGGGAATGCTATACCTTGAATCTAGAATGTTCTTCTCAACTTTTAGAAGGAAGTTCAGATGTCACCTCCTTTATGAAGTAATTTGTCCCCATTACTGATCGAATTAGTTAGCATACATCGTTCAAACCCAACACAATGATAGATTGATGAGTATTTTACAAGATTATAAGCTCCCTGAAGGCCTGAATGAAGTCTTTTTTAATCAGTGCACCTAGTGCTTTCTTCTGTTTCCCTCTGTTGAGCATGTAGTGAAGAGAGAGAAGATAGGTAAAGTGGGACAATGTGTATTGCATTACAATACGCTGAGTATGAAGGCAAAAAATTAAAAGTTCTTAAGATGCATATTCCTTCATCAATAACATTCATACATTATATCTGACATCTCTGAGAGGAGCTGGAATCAATATTTTGTTCGTGTTTACTTGAATCATGAGTGCTTTCATTCTGCTGACTCTTTAGAACAATGGTTGGCTGAGTCCTTAGACAGTGGTTGGCAAGCGGACATGGGACCCACCTAATGAAGGCCTGTGGCAGGGCTGAACCCCATTGTTGTCTAGGCTGAAGGCAAAGAACATCTGTTTTAGATCAAAATTAAGATTTTAATTATATAAATACAAATTTTACTGTAGGTGTTTATGTTGAATATGTTTCTAAACTTAGAAACTTTTTTTTGTTGAGAGTATTTTAGTTAATAGAAAAATGTCTCCTAAGATTATGAGAGAAAAATTAGAAAAATGAAATATTTGAGGAAACTAAAAAAAAATCTTTCACAAATTTACAATATAGAGTTCTAGAAGAGCAAAGAAGCTGAAAATTGAGAGGAAAGAGAAACAACTGATTTTTAAAAATTGTATATAACACTAGAAGTTTAAATGTGAAGGCTTAGTTTAGCAAGATGTATCATCCACATTTTGAAAGGAAAGAATTATGCTTTGAAAGGAATCCTAAAGTAAAAATAATAGTTGAGTCAGTAAAATAAATACTAAATGTGACAGAAATGATTTGCCTTAAGATTTTAGTGATGTCAGAAACAGTCATCTCCATGTTCTCTTAATTCCCTTTCTTATACAGACCAATGCTCCAATTTTATAGTACTTATATGATTCTGTTCAGTATTGTGGTATTTGGGGGTGGGTACCAGGGATCGTACTCAGGGCCTTGTGCTTGTGAGGCAGGTGGCAGAACCACTGAACTAAATCCCGGGCCCTGATTTGTGGTATTTTAATGAGCACCATGTAGGTCAGTGCCGTTAATGACTGTGCAGAATAAAGTCAGTCATATTAGTTACAGAAATGAATTATGATTTTATTCACTTCATAGTGTTAGTTCATTTTGACCCAGAGAGAAATATGTTTGGAAATTACAACAAAAATAATTGGAATAGTCAAAGTTCAAAATGTGTGTTTGATATATATGAACACTTCCAACCTGTGAACTGATCTGTCATCTGCCAGACTGAGAGACAGTTTATGCTGTGAAATGAAGAGAGGCCTCCTCTGACTTAAAGTGCTGGCTGTTAACTCTTAGAAGGTTGGGTGGGAGACGTGGAGCAAGTAGGATCAAATCGCAGTCAGAACCTACATAAAGTAAAACTATTCTAAAAGACTGTCAGTATTACAAATACAGAGCCTTACACATTATATTAAGGTCCTAATGCAGAAAAATGCAGAGTTTAATCAATCATACAACTAAGGCAGGGAACAAACTTAAAATACTGCTTACTTCCAGTCAGTTTGCTTGGTTAGGAGTTTCTGAACATTGTCTCAGCCTTTCATGTGCTAAATATGATTAGTGGTTAGTGGAATGCTCCTTTAAGCTGTTTTGAATATGGATTAAAACATGGAATGAGGTGAACAAATGACATTACAATTATGGGGCTCTTGCTTTCTTGTTGATCAGCTTCTTACATTTTATGTGAACCTATAGTACCCTAAGGTGATTTTACTCTGTGTTCTTTTTCTGACTCACTCTTGAGTTTCTTTTTATAAGGACTCAGAGGATGGCAGATGACAGATACTATTGGATGTGCATTCCGTTCATAAGTATGTGAGCCAGCATGTTTGGAAGGCAGGATGAGTTGGCATATTGGCCTAAAGTGTTTTGTAATCTCTGCTGAGTATGAGGTGGGATGCCAGTGTAATCTTTGCTGTAGCAGCTTAATTTTCCCTCATGTAGAGCAGACATGACTGTGAGTTACTTTACCTGTAACTTAATTATGAGCAGGCAAAATGCACCTTTCCTAACATTTAATGTCTGTAAATAATGAAAATAATTTGTTTCATTATATATCAGGACTTCCTGTTGTACCATGAAGGGATCAGACTTAGCTTTTTTCTCTGAATTTTTCACCGTGTCACTGTCTTGATCTTCTTAAAGAACACTTTAAAATAATGTACCTGTGTTGGGAATTAACACATTCTGAGCTGGGCATGGTGGCACATGTCTTTAATCCCAAAAATCTGTGAGGTTGAGGCAGGAAGATTGTATGTTCAAGCTTAGCTGGGCAATGATGAAGTGGTCTATTTAGGTTTGATTTGTTTAAAATACTGTCCATTAGCTTTACAATAGCAATGGATAAATTAAATAAACATGATCTGTTCTTTTACTTGTCTCTACTTACTCTCTTCTCTGTTTTGCATCCTAACTTCCAGTCCTAGTAAACTCCTTAGAATCTGATACCTTCCTAAACACACACACACACACACGCACTTCACATAGTCACTTTTAGGTCTCGTTCTGAGACTACACTTCCTCTAGGAAGCATCCCCCTATTACCTCATCTGCCCTCCTATTTACCCAGGCTGGGCTGATTAGTTTTGCTCTGGGTGCCTATGTGCTGTTCTTTTCCCTTTCACCATCTCTACACAGAAGTCGCAGTGACTGACTGTTCACAGTGGATGGTAAACCACACGAAAGAGCAGAAGCTGTCAGTTTGGTTCACAAATGTTTCCCTGGTGTCCAGTACAGAGTGTGTCATGTAATAGCTTATCAGTCCATCTTTTTTTTTTTTTTTTTTT